>NC_138372.1:31724811-31762912 GCF_054177405.1 Leptonychotes weddellii
GTGGCTTCCCATCACACTTAGAATATCTAAGTTCAAACTGCTGTCCATGGTCTCCAAGACCATCCCTATCATGTCATTTCACTCTCCCCTGAGGTCACATGGTAGAGGTCACCTGGTCCCTCTATGTTTCCTCTGGCAGGCCAAGCTCTCTCCTGCCTCAGATCCCTCCAATCTTCCTATGGGGAGGTCCCTTTCAGGCACTCAGTCCTCAGCTTACGTTCTCCTATTTTGTTTTCTCTGTGGCACTCACCACCAAAGAAAATTATAATAACTATTGACTTTATTATATTCATTTGTCTGCCCATTTCACATGAAAATTCCTTGAGAGCAAAGACCCTTAGTTCTGTCTTGTCTGCCGTTGTATCCCTAGTTCCATAAGACAGTGCAGACACACAGGAGGTACTCAGTATTCTGGAACGAAGACGCGTGCTACGGAGCTCCCACTATTTGGTTTGTACACACAAGGGACAGAGGAACCTGGTTTATAGCAGAGAAGATCCAGGCCTCTGGGAGCTTATGACAAAGAACCCTGACCTGGTGGGGTGCTGGTGGAGGTTCTCCTGTCTTCTACACCCCAGTCTGCGGCTGCCTCCTGCCTCCTGCCCTGGTTTTTCCACTCTGAGGTCTCCAAGGCCTGGAGTCTGGAACCTTGGTGTCCTTACCCCTACTTGGGTGAAACAGAGATGCTCAGACTGGAGGGTGGATGGGGTAAATTGGGTGGGGGCAGACATAAGACACAAGATGTGGTGACGGTCTGAGGTCCCCTGTTAGTGACCCTGCTGTGTCCGGGCAGGACCTGGATGCCCGCCGCAGCCGGGCGGGGTGGGGCGGCTGCTGATGGGTGGGTCTGTGGGTGCGGCCCTTGGCTCCGCCCCTCCCGGCGACACGGTGCTAAGGAGAAGCGGAGCTAGGCAATTGTGATTGTGGCGTGGTGGCGGCAGGACACTTGACCTGAGACGCTGAGGCAGCACGTCTCAGCTGTGCTCTGGTGTGGGCCTGGACCCGCACACGGTCCTGATGTGCAGCCCATCCCAGGCTGAGATGGAGCGGGAGGCCGAGAGGCTGAGACAGTGGCAGCCGCCTCAGTACCAGCTCGTGCAGGTGAGTCCAGAAGTCAGCGCCAGGGCCGGGCGTGGCGGGCGGGGGTGGGGTGGGTGCAGGCTGGGGGTGGAGGGAAGCAGAAATCTGAGGTACTGGAAGTGTGAGGGATAGGGTTAGGAAGGGGAGGGTTGGGAGATCGCGGACGTAAGTCATGTGTCATTTATGCAATTAATATTCACCTAGCATTAGCACGTGTGCTGGGCTCTGGGGGTAACACCCTGCCCTGTCAAGGGACTTGAGTGTCCAGGAGAGAAGAAAAAGTTAGGAAGTCAGTGGGAAGCAGGCAGGGAGGAAAACATTACTAAGTGGTAGGCCTTTGCCAAGACCCTGGGAATGCAGTGGTGAGCTTACTATAAGATATTATGCCATTTTATTAATAAACAGCTGAATGATTGGAAGTGTACAAATTACTATTAAGGAGAAGAACAGGGGCCACAGGAACAAATAGCAGAGGTGTTTGAGTTGATTTAGGAGGTTGAGAAGACAGCTAAGGATTTGGTCTGGAACTGGGGAACTGGATGGGTGAAGGGTTTGCAGGACTGAGACCAGAGACAGTAAGCTCCTACCTTGGAGGAAGTGAAAGATGGACCGAGAACTAAGGCCAAGAGAGTGGTGGGAGAGTGGCTACTGAGATCATGCAGGGCTTGAGCCAGTAGGAAGCCACTGAGGAATTTAAATGTGATCAGTCGTGATTAGATTTGCATTTTGTAAAGAGTGCCCTGATAGAGGTGGGCAGAATTCAAGGGGACTGTGATAATCCAAGTGAGAACTAAAATGGCAGCCTAACTAGGGAGGGGAGCGTGGAGGTAGAGAAAACCAAATAGATCTTGGACATGTTTTGGAGGTAGACACCATAAGAATTGGTAATTAACTTGCATCTAGGTGGTGAAGGAGCCATCCAGGACACCTTACCAGATTTCTGGCTTGCACCATTGGGCAAGAATAGTGACATTTTGTGAGAGAGCAAAGGATGAGAAGGAACAGGCTTGTTTTTTACTCCTGTCGGTGGGCAAGTAAGGATGAGCAGGAGTTTTAGATGCAGTCCATTGAAGTGCCTTTGGGCTATCCAAGTGGACTGAGCATTAGGCGGCTGGAATATTCAGGAGAAGTCTGCCCTGGAGCTACTGGTTTAAGACTAAGTGGAATATAAACCTAAATGGATCATTAGCATGAGAAAGATTGCCTAGAAAGTAGCCAGTAAGGGAAAGCTATAGAGGCGACTGAGGAGGAGGGAGGGCCAGGGCGAAGAGAAGGAGAAAAACCCAGCAAGTGTGACAATGTGTTCCCAAGGTCAAGGGAGGAAAACATTTCAAGAAGAGTGGCCAGGAGTCTCAGAAGCTCCCGAGAGGTCAAGCGAGAAGGGGTCTGACAAGTGTTTGGACTTAGTGACATGAAAGTGGTTGTTGACCTTTATGAAAGCGTTTTCTGTGGAGAAATGGGGGCCAAGTTGAATTTGGGGAGTAATTAGGCAAGGTAGTGGTGAAGGTGTATATTTTAAGCATCTCCAAAGAAGTTTGCCTGTGAAGGATCAGGAAAATAAAAGAGGGCCATCACTGAGAGGGAGGAAAAAGGGGCTGAGCACCCCAGAAATGCCCATCCAATAGACAGTTATCTGGAGCCTGTTACGAGCCTACTTTATGCTAGTTGCATAAGTGGTGAATAAAACAGGATCTCGCCAACCCTTCTAGGGTGAAAGAAAATTATTTTCTTCCATAGTCAAACATTTTCAAACCTACCAAAATTCTTAATATCTTAAATGTAATTCTTATTCAGATTCCCCTAGTCATCCCTAAAATGTCCTTCACGCTAATATGTCCAAACCAGGACCTGCTTTAAGACCACACACTGCATCTGGTTACATCTCTTGAGTTTGTTTTTTTTTTTAAGACTTTTTATTTATTTATTTGACAGAGAGAGAGAGACAGTGAGAGAGGGAACACAAGCAGGGGGAGTGGGAGAGGGAGAAGCAGACTCCCCGCTGAGCAGGGAGCCCGATGCGGGGCTCGATCCCAGGACCCTGGGATCATGACCTGAGCCGAAGGCAGACGCTTAATGACTGAGCCACCCAGGTGCCCCTCGAGTTTTTTTGAAATTAGAATAATTTTCTTTTTTCCTGACTGACTTTACATTTTTCATTATCCTAACTTTTGTAGACTGTTCCTTCTGAATTTATCACATTGCGTTCTCACGGTATAAGTTAGCTTGATCTTCTAGCTCTTGTGTCACTTGTAAACTGAAGTTAGACCTTAAAGCTTCATTGGATTCCTGATTGTTGGTAAGAATGTCTCATAGGTATGGTAGGCTTCCTCTTCATCAGGAGACACATCTAGCTCCCCACATTTGGGTGACCCTAGGCTTGGCCCTTGAATTAAGGTAGCCTGATTAATCTCTCTATTCAAGCTTAACATTTAGCCTTGTGGTCAGAAAGTAATCTATGTAACGTTATCTTGGATATATCCAAATGCCCAGTTCCCTATCAGTCATTCACCCACTGGTGTCAACCAAGTTTCCTTAATCAAAAGTTTTATTAAGGGTTGTAAAATAATGATTTTTCAATTCTACCATTCCTTCTACATTTATTAGTTTGTGTTCTGTAATGTAGGATTTTTCTTAAACCATGGACTCTTTTTGGTGATTTTGAAATAAATTTCCTATTGGAAAGATACAATAAACACTTAATTTTCACTTCAATTCACAGTGTTCAAAATTCTATTAAAACCAATAGTCATTATTCTTTTTGATGTTCAAATTGTCACAAATTTGGCCAGTGGGAACCCCTTCTGTGTCCTTTTTTTAGACATTTTTTAAAAAGTGTGGTAAAATCTATAAAACAAAAATATCATTATAACCATGTTTAAGTGTATGATTAGCGGCATTAATCATATTCACATTACTATGCAACCATCCCCACTATTAATCTCCACAAATTTTTTCATCTTCCCAAACTGAAATTCTTTTTAATTTTTAATTTTTAATTTTTTAAATTTAAATTCAATTAATTAACATATAATGTATTATTTGTTTCAGGGTACGGGCCTGTGATTCATTAGTCTTATATAACACCCAGTGCTCATTATAACACATACCATCCCCAATGTCCATCACCCAGTTACCCCATCCCTCCACCCCCCACCCCAGCAGGAACCCTCAGTTTGTTTCCTATGATTAGGAGTCTCTTATGGTTTGTCTCCCTCTCTGGTTTTGTCTTGTTTCATTTTCCCTCCCTTCCCCTATGCCCCTCTGCCTTCCAAACTGATCTTTAACCAATAAAAAGTAACTTCCCAAATCCCTGGCAGGCAATCAACATTCTACTTTGTCTCTTTGAATTTGACTTCCTTAAATATCTTATATAAATGGAACCATACATTTTTTGTCCTTATTCGACTTAGCTTAATGTTTTCCAGGCTCATTCATGTTGAAGTATATCAGAATTTCCTCATTTTTTTTTAATAAAGATTTTATTTATTTATTTGAGAGAGAGAATGAGAGAGAGCAGGGTCAGAGGGAGAAGCAGACTCCCTGCAGAGCAGGGAGCCCGATGTGGGACTCGATCCAGGGACTCCAGGATCATGACCTGAGCTGAAGGCAGTCACCCAACCAACTGAGCCACCCAGGCGCCCCCTCCTTTTTTTTTTTTTTAAGGCTGAATAATATTCCAATGTAGGTATATGCCACCTTTTGTTCATCCATTCGTCTGCTGATGGGCACTTGGGTTGCTTCCACGTTTTGGCTACTGTGAATGATGCTGCTGTGAACATGGGTGTACAGATATCTAGTTCAGTCCCTGCTTTCAGTTCTTGTAGGTAGATACCAGAAGTGGAGTTGTTGCATCATATAGTAATTTTATTTTAATTTGTTGAGGGGCTGTCATTACTGTTTTCCACAGTGGCTGCACCATTTTACATTCCTAGCACAAGGATTCTAATTTCTCCATATCTTGCCAACACTTTGGGTTGTTGTTGTTGTTCTTTTTGATAACAATCATTTTAAGTGGGTGTGAAGTGGTATCACATTGTGGCTTTGATTTGCATTTCCCTAATGATTAGTTATGTTGAGCATCTTTCATTTGCTTATTGGCCATTTGTATATCTTTGGAGAAAAGTCTAGTTAAGTCCCTTGCCCATTTTCGAATAGGGTTATTTGTTTTTAGGTTAAGTTTTAGGAGCTATCTATATTTTCTAGATATTAGTCTCCGTTAGATATGTGAATTGCAAATGTTTTCTCCCATTCTGTGGGTTGCCTTTGTATTCTGCTGGTGGTGTCTTTTGATGCACAAAAGATTTTATTTTGATGAAGTCCAACTTCATCTCTTTTTTTCTTTTGTTGCCGTTCCTGAGTGTCATATCCGAGAAATCATTACCAATCCAATGTCGTGAAGCTTTTCCCCTATGTTTCCTTCTAAGAGTTACAGTTTAGCTCTTATGTTTAGGTCTTTGATCCATTTTGAATTAATTTTTGTATGTTGTATTAAGTAAAGGCCCTTCATTCTTTTGCATGTGGATATCCAATTATACCAGCGCCATTTATTGAAAAGGCTGTCTTTCCCCCCATTCAACGATCTTGGCACCCTTGTTGAAAATCATTTGACCATATGTGTGGGGGTTTATTTCTGGGCTCTATTCCTTTCTGTTCGTGAATAGGTCTATACTTAATGCCAATAGTACCTTGCTTTGATGACTTAGCTTTGTAGTAAGCTTTGAATCAAGAAGTGTAAATTTTCCAATTTTGTTCTTTTTCAAGATTGTTTTTGGCTATTTGGGGTCCCTTGAAATTCCATATGAATTTTAGGGTGTAGATTTTTCTATTCTTGCAAAGAAAGGTATTTTGGTAGGGGTCGCATGGAACCTGCAGATTGTTTTGGGTAGCATTGACATCGTAACTATTAAAATCTTCTAATCCATGAATATTAAGATGTCTTTCCATTTATTATGTCTTTAATTTCTTTCAGTAATGTTTTGTATTTTTCAGTGATTAAGTTAACCTCCTTGGTTATTTCTAAGTATTTAATTCGTCTTGATGCTATTGTAAATTGAATTGATTTTCTTTTTTTTTTTTTAAAGATTTTATTTATTTATTTGACAGAGAGATAGAGAGCAAGTAGGCAGAGGGAGAGGGAGAAGCAGACTCCCTGCGAAGCAGGGAGACCAATGCGGGGCTCAATCCCAGGACCCTGAGATCATGACCTGAGCAAAAGGCAGACGCTTAACCGACTGAGCCACCCAGGCGCCCCTGATTTCCTAATTTCCTTTACAGATAGTTCATTGTCAGTGTATAGAAACAACTGATTTTTGTGTGTTGAATTTTAATCTTTTTTTTTAATTTAAATTTTATTTTTTTTTATTTTTATTATTATTTTTTTTAATTTAAATTTTAATTAGTTAACCTACAGTGCAACATTGGTTTCAGGAGTAGAATTCAGGGATGCCGGGTGGCTCAGATGGTTAAGTGTCTGCCTTCAGCTCAGGTCATGATCCCAAGGTCCTGGGATTGAGTCCTACATCAGGCTCCCTGCTCAGCAGCGGGCCTGCTTCTCCCTCTGCCTGTCTCTCCCCCAGCATGTGCGCTCTCGCTCTCCCTCTAACAAATAAATAAAATCTTAAAAAAAAAAAAGTAGAATTCAGTGATTCATCACTCACATACAACACTCACTGCTCATCATAAGTGCCCTTCTGAATACCCATCCCCCATCTAGCCCATCCCCCCCACCTCCCCTCCATCAACCCTCAGTTTGTTCTGTATCAGTAAGAGTCTCTTATGGTTTGTTTCCCTCTCTCCTTTTTTTCCCCCTTCCCATATGTTCATCTGTTTTTTTTCTTAAATTGCACATATGAATCAGATCATATGATATTTGTCTTTCTCTGACTAATTTCATTTAGCATAATACACTCTAGCTCCATCCACATCATTGCAAGTGGCAAGATTTTTTCTTTTTCTTTTCTTTTCTTTTTTTTAAGAGAGGGAGAGGGAGGTGGGAGAAAGGGCAGAGGGTGAGGGAGAGAGAGAATCTTAAGCAAGTTCCACACCCAGCACAGAAACTGATATGGAGCTTGATCTCATGACCCTGAGATCATGACCTGAGCTGAAATTAAGAGTCAATCACTTAACCAGCTGAGCCACACAGGTGCCCCCAAGATTTCATTCTTTTTAATGGCTGAGTAATATTCCATTGTGTGTTTTTATCCATTCATCAGTCAATGGATGTTTGGGCTCTCTCCATAATTTGGCTGTTGTTGATAATGCTGCTGTAAACATCGGGGTGCATGTACCCCTTTGAATCTGTATTTTTGTATACTTTGTGTGAATACCTAGTAGTGCAATTGCTGGATCATAGAGTAGTTCTATTTTAACTTCTTTTTTTTTTTAATTTTATTTATTTATTTGACAGAGAGAAAGACAGCAAGAGAGGGAACACAAGCAGGGGGAGTGGGAGAGGGAGAAACAGGCTCCCCGCTAAGCAGGGAGCCCGATACGGGGCTTGATCCCAGAACCCTGGGATCATGACCTGAGCCGAAGGCAGACACTTAACGACTGAGCCACCCAGGCGCCCCTAATTACAGCTTCGTGGTTCCACTGGGACTATTTTAACTTTTTGAGGAAACTCCATACTGTTCTCCAGAGTGGCATTCCCACCAACAGTGCAAGAGGGTTCCCCTTTCTCTGCATCCTCGCCAACACCTGTTGTTTCTTCTGTTGTTAATTTTAGCCGTTCTGACAGGTGTGAGGTGGTATCTCATCGTGGTTTTGATTTGTATTTCCCTGATGATGAGCATTGTTGAGGATCTTTTCATGAGTCTGTTAGCCATCTGGATGTCTTCTTTAGAAAAGTATCTATTCGTGTCTTGAATTTGAATCTTATTACTTTCGGGGTGCCTGAGTGGCTCAGTTGGTTAAGTGTCTGACTCTTGGTTTCAGCTCAGGTCATGATCAGGGTTGTGGGATGGAACCCTGAGTTGGGCTCTTTGCTCAGTGCAGAGCCTGCTTGAGATTCTCTCCCTTTCCCTCTGCCCCTCCCTGCCACTCACATGCATGTACTCTCTCTCTTTCTCAAATAGATAGATAGATAGATAGATAGATAGATAGATAGATAGATAGATAGATGATAGATAGATAGATAGATAAATAAATAAATATTTTTTTTAAAAATGAATCTTACTACTTTTGCTGAATTTATTAGTTCTAACAGGTGTGTGTATGTGTGTGTGTGTGTGTAATCCTTAGGGTTTTCTACATGTAAGATCATATCATCTGGGAACAGATAATTTACTATTTTTTCCAATACAGATGCCTTTTGTTTTTCTCATCTAACTGCTCTTGTTAGAACTTCCAATACAATGTTGAGTAAAAATGGTAAAAGCAGGCATCCTTATCTTCTTGATCTTAAAGAGCCTTCAGTCTTTCATCATGAATATGATGTAAGTTGTGGGTTTTTCATAAATGAAATGTCTTATAGCAAATTGGATAGTTTTTTGAGAAGGGTTTTTTTTGAGAGTTTTTTTTTTCTTAATCATGAAAAGGTATTGGATTGTTTCAAATGCTTTTTCTGCCACCCCCCCCGCCTTTATTTTACTTTGATTTTCAGATGCTGAATCAGCCTTGTGTTTCTGGAATAAATTCCACTTGGTCATGTTGTATAATCTGATTAATATGCTGGTGGAAAAAAATATGCTGGTGGATTTGGTTTGCTAAATTTTTTTTTGAGGATTTTTTTGCATCTATATTCATGAAAAATGTTGGCTTGTTGTTTATTTTACTTGTGATGTCTTTGTCTGGCTTTGGTATCAAGGCAGTGTGAGAATGAGGTAGCAAGTATTCCCTCCTCTTCAATTTTTTGGAAAAATTTGAGAAGCATTGATATCCTTCTTTAAATGTTTAGAATTCACCACGAAGCCATCAAGTTCAGGGTTTTTCTTTGTCCTAGAGGCTTTTGATTACTGATTCAGTCTCTTTACTAGTTATGGGTCTATATAGATTTTTCTATTTCTTCATGATTCAGTGTTGGTAGGTTTTTGTCTTTTTAGGAATTTATCCATTTCATTTAGTTATCCAAATTGTTGGCATGAAATTATTCATAGTACTCTCATAATCTTTTTCATTTCTGTAAAGTTGGTAGTAATGTCCTCACTTTCATATTTTTCTTGATCAATTTAGCTAAAGGTTTGGCAATTTTGTTAATCTCTCCAAAGAACCAACTCTTGGTTTCATTGATATTTTTCTTTCTTTCTTTTTAAAGATTTTATTTATTTATTTTACAGAGAGAGAGTTAGCGAGAGCAGAAACACAAGCAGGGAGAGTGGGAGAGGGAGAAGCAGGCTTCCTGCGGAGCCGGAAGCCAGAAGCCGGAAGCCGGAAGCCTGATGCGGGGCTCGATCCCAGGACCCTGGGATCATGACCTGAGCCAAAGGCAGACACTTAACGACTAAGCCACCCAGGCGCCCCTCATTGATATTTTTCTAATAGTTCCTTCCTTCTGCTAGCTTTGGGGTTAGTTCGTTCTTCTTTTTCTAGTTAAGGTGTAAAGCTAGGTTGTTGATTTGAGATTTTTTTTTATTGTTATAAGCATTTATAGCTGTGAATTCCCTCTTACGAGGGAAAAATGTATAGAATATTTCCTATTTAAATTCACCATTATTTTTAATTGATTTTTACTCTGATTTTTATAATAGAATTTTTCACTTGCTGAGAATCCTGATTTCTCACAATATTATTTTGAAACTATTTTAATGAAAAATAACACTCAAACAGAGATGTGAATATAAGTGTACGGCCTAATGGATGAGCACAAAGTGAAGATCTATGAAACATTGCCACCACCACAGAAACCCCTCCGATGCTTATCATTGTCCCCCCCGCCCCTCTAATATAACTTGTAGCTTATTATCTAGACGTAACTTCTTTGAATTCCTTTATTTCTGCTCTGTGGGGTTTCTGTAATTGGTGTAAAAGCCGAAATTGCTTTCTTAAGTTTCTTTTCGTGTGTGTGTGTGTGAGAATGTGAATGTTGCTCATTTTTCCTTGATCTGTGGCAACATTTTTTTCTGGTGATTTTTTTTAAGATTTTATTTATTTATTTGAGAGAGAGAAAGAGCAAGAGAGTTCGTGCAAACATGAGCAGGGGGAGGAGCAGAGGGAGAAGGAGAAGTAGGTTCCATCCCAGGACCCCAGGATCATGACCTGAGCTGAAGGCAGATGCTTAACCGACTGAGACACCCAGGCGCCCCCATTTTTTTTTTTTCCCTGAGATTGCAATCTTCAGTTTCTGTTGGTGTTTTAGTATCTTTTATGGATACTGTATTTTTTACTTATGTTTTGGTTTTCATAGTTGAATGGATTGGTCTTTTCTGGACTGTCACAGTGGAGGAGTAGATGGGAGGTTATGGAGCAGTGGAGCCAGGAATAATGATTTTCAAGGGGCCCCAGTTTTTAGCTCAAGAGCTCTCTCTAATGCTACAGTGATGGACAACTTTAAAAAATATGATTCTTGGATCCTGTCCTGTTTCAAGAGGTTCTACCACCAGTCTCTTCTTTACTTCCCTTCACACCAGTCAGTCATCCAGGAATACTGCCTCTTGACTTCCAAGCCAATCTCCTACCCTTGTTAAAAGTCTGCCTCTTGGGGCACCTGGGTGGCTCAGTTCGTTACGGGTCTGCCTTCGGCTCCGGTCATGATCCCAGTGTCCTGGGATTGAACCCCCCATCGAGCCCGCGTCAGGCTCCCTGCTCAGCAGGAAGCCTGCTTCTCCCTCTCCCACTCCCCCTGCTTCTGTTCCCTCTCTCGCTGTGTCTCTCTCTGTCAAATAAATAAATAAAATCTTCCAAAAAAAAAAAAAAAAGCCTGCCTCTTTTCGTCGCCTCCTCCAATGTTTGATCTCAGACTTGTCCACAGCAGTTCCAACTCAGCTGAGACCCTCTTCTGTAAGTAAATATTTGCAGGTGTTTCTAAATTTTGCTAAAGCCATGACCCATCTGAACCCTCAAGTCTTCTTACTCTTGTGGCTTTCTGCACTTAGGCTGATTTTGGATGTTCTCACCCTCACACTTAAAGATAATCTTTGAAGGTTTTCTCAGAGTTTTGCTGAAGGTGTAGGTTGTGGAATATTTTATTTGCTCTCTTCGTTGCTTTTTATGAAATAAACAAAATCATGACAAGGAGGAAAAATGGCATGAGTCACATTTAGGCTTCCACTGTGCTCCTTATCAGCTAGACTTGCAGCTTAGAGAGTCCAAACTGGAGAATGGTCGGGTGGCAGGATAATTCAGGCAAGAGATATTGGAGGCTGGATTAGGGTGGAGTCTGGAGATGGGAAGGAGGGACATGTGGAACTGGAGAATTTGAACTAGGGTGAATTTCACTTCTCTCTCTTCAAGGATACTGAGAAGTCAATGTCCATCTTGGACACAGCTCCACCTCCTAGACGCAGTGGAGGGCACACCTCTTGGAATGATGGCGCATCAGGCATTCAACACTTCCTTCAGTACACAGAGCTGGAGAGGATCCCCTTGGCCTTAGCTGAGGCACCCATGCAGAATGCAAGTGAAATGGGGCCACAGTTCAGTATGTCACTGCCTGAGCGTGGTGTGAGCTACTGCTCCCAAGTGACTTGCACTCCTTCCCAGATGATTTACTGTGAGGGACTGCCTCCCTCCCAGCCAGGAATAATGATTTTCAAGGGGCCCCAGATGATGCCCTTAGGAGAGCCCAGTACTCCAGGGGTGGCTATGACCTTTGCTAGGAATCTAAGGATGGCCCCCAGTGGGCCGCCACTCTCAGCTCCCAGTGGAATCTCAATGACATCCCACATCAATGTGCCAACAATGCCTTATTCTGGTCCCCCAACAGTACGTTCTAATAGAGACTCTTTAACACCTAAAATGTTATTGGCCCCAACCATGCCTTCTATTGAGGCCCAGGCAATGCTCCCTTCTTTGACTCAGATGTTGCCCCCTAGAGAACCCCATGATTTTAGGATGAACCCAGCTGGGTCCCCATCATTTCTGGCTTTAGAATCCCAGGACTCTCTCAGCCAGCCAGGCTCCCAGGAAGACCCCTTACCCAAGCAGCCCATGCATGCTCCACAGAGAGCGGAGTGGAACTCCAGGGCCCAGGAAAGGGCTCTCAGGAGGAGATCCCCGGTTTCAAGGCCTTTCTGCTGCCAATATGAAAGCTGCGGAAAAGCTTATACTAAGCGCTCCCACCTTGTGAGTCACCAACGCAAACACACAGGTGAATGAGGTGTCAGATAGGTGGGGTAGGGTTGGGTGGGGTAGAGGAGTCTCTGGGCTTTAGATCTGTGCTAGACCATTGGTTTGTAATGGCTTGGGATTAGCTTGTCATCCTTCAAGCTTGGGGTCAAGCTATATTGGCCCCACCAATTTGCTTTCCCCCCATCCAGTGTGACCATGCCAAAATCATGGGGCTGCTGATTGTGTTGCCTCCTCACCACTTTCCCTTGGTTTTCCTTTGGTTTCTCAACCTTGATGGCTCTTCCTCAATAGAGTCAGACCCCTTCCTATGTACGTGCTGGCATATTCTTCTACTTAATTTCTTCTGTTCCTTGTCACCTCCCCACAGGTGAGAGGCCCTATAAATGCATGTGGGAAGGCTGTATATGGTCTTTCTTCCGTTCTGATGAGCTTGGACGACATACGCGGATACACACCAGATATCGACCACATAGATGTGATCAATGCGGCCGACAATTCATGAGATCTGATCATCTCAGGCAACACCAGAGGATTCATCAACGGGCACCAGGATCCCCAGACCCACAGGCCAACAATGGACAGATGGCTGGTCCCTCTGCTCCTGGTCTTTAGGCCAATCTCCTCTTCTCCTCATCTTGGCTTCTCTACCCAGATCTTGCCTGCCTCTGACCAGCTAGTCTTCAGTAGGTACAGGCTTAGATGAAGACAGAGAAAGTTTATGAGGTGGTGTTAAAGCCTGTATGAGCTCTGGACCCGGTCAGAGACTCCTCAAAACTGTCTTGCATGCCCTCACCTCTCTGGGGCCACCTACTTTTGCCAAGGTTGGCCGCATGGGAAACTGGAGGAAAGTAGAGATTGAGAGCTTTATCAAAAAGCTCTTTATCTTGTGTCACTCCCCAGCTTGAAACTCTTTAGTGACTCTCCTTTGCCTGCTACATAAAATCCAACTTCCTTATCTTGGTCTTCTATAGTTTCCAGAGCCAAACTATGTTTAAATCCTGAATTTACCACTTACTAGCCATGTGACCTTGGAAAAAGTGTTTGATCACTATGCCATGTTTCCTCATTTGGTAAATGAGAAAAACAGTATTGGACTGTTTTGGACACATCTTATGTACTGAATCAAATTCTCCCTGGCACTCATCAGCCACATGCCCAGAGATTGACTCTCCTCTAGCTTCCAGACTTGGTTGGAATGCCCCACTGCAGGGCATGGAATCTGGCATCTCAAGTTGCTATTAGCAACCCAGAAGTGTGGGGGAGTAAATGCTCCTGAGATAACATTTGACTAATGGGAGATGGGAGAGAATCGGGCAGATAAATACCTTCTTCCCTCGTTTTCCTCAATTGCTGCAAGGTACTGTTTCTCCAAACAGTTCCACCAATGGGGAAATCACCCAGGTAGCCATTGGACACACCTGCTGTGTTTCTTCAAGGCTTGTCATGAAGCAGGACCCAACTGCTATCACTTCACATTACCGTCAGTTCTTCCTTGCCTTGCTTCCCTTTTCTCACTCAGTGCCCTGGGTTTGCACCTCTCAAATAAAACATCAGTACTTAGTTCTTGTTTTAGCCTCTGTTTTCTAGGTGATCTGGGGGTGGAGGTCATTAGACTGGGGCAGAGAAGGACAAAGCCTATTGTAACTTCCTTTCCTCCCCTAACTGAGCCCAGGTACCTGGACTACCAAATACCAGGTTTTAAAGGCTCTGTCCTGCCCTTTTTCCTTCTGTAGGGTAGAGAGCATAATGACTATCCTGGGTACTCAGGTAGTTTTGAGTCTCATTCTTGGACTTCTCAGCCAACCATTCCACTCACCAGCAAACTAACAGAAAGGAACTTGCCCAAACTCAGGTGGCAGAGCTGGGATCCCAACCAGAATCTCTCTACTCTAGAGATGATACCTTCTGCAGATGTTGCCAAGCCCTGCCAGGTGATGGCCACAGAGAGATGAATCAGGTCTTGTTCCTGTGGCCAAGGGATCATCTTGGTCTAGGGGCTGACAAGTCCACCTAGGCGTGGTGGCCACAGAGAGGAGAAGCACCTAAACGGGAAGGTCAGAAAGGCTTTTTGGGGGAGGTCACCATTGAGCTCAGTGAGTATATGTAACATCTAGTAATCCCTTAAATGTTGGAATAAACTGAGCAGGTGAATGAAGAGAAAAGAATTCCAGATTCCTGGACCAACACAGCTGCTCAGAGAAGAGTCAACCAGCAAGCTTCCATTCATTTGACAAATGTTCTTTGAGCCCACTAAAAAAAGCATCGCTGCTGTGGGGACTCATGGTGGGGGGCACAGGGACAATGGAAAGGTGTGTCAGGGGAGAAAGACTTCTCAAGGAGGTGACTGAGTCAAACCTGAAGGACTCATGTGGGTTAGCCAGACCTCCATTTCCTGGATGTCTACCCTTGGTCATGTCCTGTGTTGGACACTAAGGACACAGAGCATGACAGTGCCTTGCTGTGGGGCATTAAAACCACAGTTAAACATTCTGAAAGCACTCAGTGTTGCCAAAGAGAGGAGCCAAACCTCTGGGGGCTCAAATTTATTCTGGGCATTGTGGAAGTCCCACAGATGTGGTGACGCCTGTCATCCCCCATCCCCACCCTCACTCCCTCCTGCATGGCCACCTTGGTCTGTTCCCCTAGTGGCCCCAGTGTACCTGGGTCAGGCATTCAGGTGCCTTCCACCCAAACTCTGAGTGAGAGGAGTGGATATGATAAATAAGGGCAGGGGGTACTCGATTGTGACCCAATGAGTGCCTTAAGTTTCTTTCATTCCCACCTGGGCACTGGGTCCCTTCTGTGAAGCAGGACATCTCAAACTCAATGGGCCAGGGCTGTTCTCCATCCCCTGTGGCTCACACACATCCCTGCCGGTAGGGTCAGAAGGTCAGATTGCTTGTTAGAACATAAAAGAGAGGTCTGTTGGTGACCCATCACTTTCACCAAGGAATGGAACTGGGAGGAGCCAGAGTGGGCAGGGATGTGCCACATACACTACAGTGGGGGAGCAACATGGGCCGCTGCCCTTGTGGAGGTCACGATCTAGTGGAGGAGGGATGATAGACATGTACAGAGTGCAGTGAGGACAAATAACAGGGGCTTGCCTGTAATAGCACAAGGGGCTTAGGAAGGCATTCCCTCGGAAAATAGGTTTGAGCTCAGAGGTGAGGACTAACTAGGAGGCAGATAAGGAGGTGAGGAAGTTATTGGAAGAGAAAAAGGTTACAGGTTACCTTATGGCAGGCCATGGCTAAGCCTTTTCCAGTATTACCTTGTTCAACACCAGGCAGGATAGTGGGTGGGGTAAAGACCTTGTGGGCTCCCAAGTAAGATTAGATTTTGAATCCTGCCTCCCGTCATTTCCTGGCCATGTGGCCTCGGGGCAATTTACTTATCTCTGCATCAGATAGCAAGTGGGGCAAGATTGACACCTTCAAGCTGAAGAGAGAACTAGTCCTGTTTAAGAATGGTTTCTTCTGCTTAAGAGAAAGGGAGTGTTCCAGGTGAGAGCGGAAGATGGCTCGGACAGGGTGTGGCAGTGTAGGTGGAAAGTAGCAGAAAGATTTAAGAGATAAAATCAACCTTGGTGATAGCTGGATTTGGTTGGGGAGGGAGTGGTCAAGGATAACTCCCAGGTTTATAGCTTGTGTTCTAAGTGACATGGAGGGAGAATGGATGAAGTTATTTTTCTATATTTTTATTGTTGATGTCTATCATGTGCAAAAAAGCTTATATACAATTTAAAGTAATAATTTATTTGCCCTTTATGCCACTTCAAAAAAAGCACACACTAATAGATTTGAAGCCTTTGTGTTCCCCTCTGACCACATTCCTCATCCTCCGCAGAGGTAACCACTGTCCTGAATTTTGGTGAATTTGTCTTTCTTTGTTTTTACCATATGTATATGTTCTTAAACCATATAGTGATTTGTTTTATGTGGTTTTGAACTTTGTTTATTCTGTTTGGGGCTCACTGAGTGTCTTCCATCTAAAGGTTTTAGTCTTAATAAAATTTGGAATTTTTTGGCCATGTTTTGTCAGTTTTTTGTCCCCCTCCCCTTCTCCTCTTGACACAGAATCTGCCCATGTTATAGACTGTTTGCTATCGTCCCACAGGCCACTGATGCTCAGTCCATTTTTTTCAGTCTTTCCCTTCTCATTTTAGATGTCTTTGTGCTAACTGATCTTTTCTTCTGCAGTGTAATCTGCTCTCAGTTTTTCAGATACTGTACTTTTCATCTCTAGAAATTCCATCTGGATCTTTTTAAAATTTTCTATTTCTCTCATTATCATGCTCATATTTTTCTCTCCCTCGAACATATGAAGCATAGTTAAAATAGCTGTTTTAATGTCCTCAGATGCTGGTTCCAACATGTTTGTCATTTCTGAGTCTGTAATGGTTGGTTTTTCTCTTTGATAATTGTCCTTATTTACCTGCTTCTTTGAATAGCTGATAATTTTGTACTGGATGCCAGACAATTGTGAATGTACATTGTTGGTTGCTGGATTTTGTTTTATTCCTTTACATATTGTTAGTTTTTATTTCTGGCATGCATTTTACTTTCTTAGAGTTAGTTGGATCTCTTTGAGCCTTACTTTTTTTCCTTAGGGAATTTTTATTTATATGAAACTTACAGTTTAAGCTTTTTTAGAACAGTCCCAGAACTGCATTTTTCCTGGGGCTAATTTAACCCCACTACTAAGGCAACATTCTGAGGATTCTTCCTGGTCTGTATCTTATGTTTTTGCATTCTAGTTGGTGAAAACAGACTATTTCCCATCCTGTGTGTGATCCAGGAATTGTTCTGCCTACTTTTCAGTGTTTTTTTTCTTAGTCTTGAGTAATTTCTTCTCATGCTTGATCAGTACTTAGTCAAAGACTCAAAGGGACACATCTCTGGATCTTGAGCCACCCAGGTACCCCTAATCTTTTTTTTTTTTAGAGAGAGAGTATGAATGAGGGTGGGAGTGGTAGGGGCAGAGGGAGCGGGAGAGAGAAAATCCCAAGCAGGCTCCATGGTCAATGTGGAACCCAACATGGGGCTTGATCTCACCACCCTGAGATCATGACCTGAGCCAAAACCAAGAGTCCGACGCTTAACTGACTGAGCCACCCAGGCACCCCTCATTCTTTTTTTTTTTTAATTGTAGTATAGTTTACACACAATGTTACATTAGTTTCAGGTGTACAACAGAGTGAATTGACAAGTCTATACATTATGCCAGCTTGTGTGTGTTTTTATGTGTCTGTTGGCCATTTGTGTATCTTCTTTAGAAAAATGTCTATTTAGTTTCTCTGCCCATTTTTAAATCATTATTTGTTTTTCTCCTGTTGAGTTGTAAGTTCTTTATATATTTTGGATATTAATCCTTTATTAGATATATAATTTGCAAATATCTGGGAGAATTATGTTTTTTAAATAGCACGGTAGTGAGAGATCTTAAGGTAGATGGGATGGGAGAATGAATCCTAAGGTAGGTGGATGGGAGAATGAATCCTAAGGTAGGTGGATGGGTTGGGATATCTTCACAAGGTAGAGATGTGGCAGGATGTGAAGGCAAGCAGAAGAGATAGCTTCTTGGAGGAGGTGGAGGATGTAGGGGAGTTCCCAGATTATGGAAGAATTTCATAAGAGTACAGTGGGCTAGTTTGAGAGGGAGCTTGGGGGAAGGATGGGAAATAAAAAAAATAAGATGGGGGAAGGCTTTCCAAAAGTCTTTGGAACATTGTCCTTGCACAGTGTTAGAACTTGCATTGTATTCATTCTCTTTCATTCATCAAAAAATTTACTGGGTGTCTACTGGGGGCCCAGGAGTCTCGGTGATGGGGATACAGTGGCCAAATGGTCAACTCGATCTTAACTCCTCCTGGAGCTCTGAGCTAAATGCAGGAAAGGCTGACTCCAAAAGAGATGATTACAATTGCATTTGGAAAGCCCATCTTGGTTGCCCTGGGTGAAGAATGGGTGGGTTATTCTGGGCTGAAGAGTAGGCAACTGCATTTTGGGAAGGTGGAGGATAGTGGCCTGCATAGGCAAGCAGATGATTGAGAAGTGGTTGGATAAGGTATGTAAGCTGAAAAGAATTTCTGACTTCATGCTATAGGTCACCTCCTCCCAGCCATAATCGCTGCTGGTTGGCTGTGCTGGCAATTAATCCCGCACTGGATGCATTTGATGATGATCCTGCTTTTGTCAAGCAGGTGCTGGGAGCTGCCTGGCTTGAGGTTCTGGGGCTGCAGCTAATGCCCTCAAAAGGCAACTTCCCTGGGTCCGGCCTGGGTCCAAAGGAGAACACCCTTGCTCTGTCTGGGCTGGTGTAGAATTCAGCCACCTGGAGAGACAGTTTTTAAAGAGAATCCTAGGTTCTGGGGCAATGGGGATGGAAGCCACCTGCGGAATGGAGCCCTGAGTGGGTACAGAAATGGTGTGAGAGGTCAGGTGGGGGAGGGAGAGGAGGGATGACATGTTAACAGGCTTTGAGAAAACACTGGCACATCTATTCCACTCTTACATATGACATAGCAAGAAATGAGTGGCTTTTCCAATAAGTCTTTTTCTTTTGGCTTTCAGATGTTCTTCATTCACTCAATTCTCCCTTGCCTGACTCACACCTCATGTGATGAATCAGACTTTTACTTGTATTAAGTGTTGATAAAAGATAATCAGGGCCTCTGGGCGCCTGGGTGGCTCAGTTGGTTAAGTGACTGCCTTCGGCTCAGGTCATGATCCTGGAGTCCTGGGATCGAGTCCCGCATCGGGCTCCCTGCTCAGCGGGGAGTCTGCTTCTCCCTCTGACCCTCCCCCCTCTCATGCTCTCTCTATCTCATTCTCTCTCTCAAATAAATAAATAAAATTAAAAAAAAAAAGATAATCAGGGCCTCTGACTTTCAGTTTTCTTTTTCCTTTCCATCCTCCTTTTCCTTTGCCTGGTTCATTAAAAACATTTTAAATAGATAATATGTACGTGTAGTACAAAATTCAAAAGGTAGAACGTATTAGTCAGTGAAAAGTCCTACTGCTCTTGAGCCTCTCCTTGGAAGTGATGCTACTTTTGGTTATGTGCCTTCCAGACCTATCTGTAATACATAAATAGCGGATTATTCACACTGTTGGGTCTCCTGCTGTCTTCACTTATCAGTACATCTTAGAGACTGTTTGGTGTAAGCAAATAGAGAACTACTAGAATCTTTTAAATGGATACGTAGAATTCCGTTGCGTAGATGTACCATATTTGTTTCATCCATCTTCTATTGCAGGACATTCAGCCCATTTGCCATGAAACAATGCTATAATCTTAAGAAAGTTGTTTTATTTGTTTATTTATTTATTTGACAGAGAATGTGAGAAAGAGAGAGCACAAGCAGGGGGAGCGGCAGGCAGAGGGAGAAGCAGGCTCCTCGCCAAGCAAAGGAGCCCGATGGGGGACTCAGTCCCAGGACCCTGAGATCATGACCTGAGCCGAAGGCAGATGCTTAACCGACTGAGCCACCCAGGCGTCCCTACACTGTCTTTTTTTTTTTTTTTGGCAACCTTGACAGTTTTGAAGAACACTAGTGAGATATTTTGTAGAACGTTCCTTGGTTGAGGATTTGTTTTTTCGCATGATTTGGCTAGAGGTAAATGATGTGTTTTTAGGAGGAAGACCACAGAGGTAAAGTACCATTTCCAGCAAATGCACTAAACATAAGATCCAAGTAGACTCTCATAGCTCTTTGGTCTCTTCCTTTCCCACCCCAGTGTGTTGATAATGGGCCACACATGTCCATGTGCTATGTATTTCTAGCCCAGTGGCCTCCATTCAGAGGCTTCCTTATGGGGGCCTTGGTGATCTGAATCAGTACTTTCCCACTTGGAGCCCTCCATCCCTTCCTCCCCCAGATTCCCCAGGTCCATAAAAAGGCAAGAGCCTTTCAGTTCGGGGCTCCTCAGCAGTGGGGGAACTCCTCTGTCTGTATCCAAGTGACTTTACTTGGGGGCTTTAGGGAGCCAGCACCTCTCCTTTTCACCTCTTGCTTGCTCTGTCAAAGTAAGTAAATAAAGCCTTGATTTTTACCTTCAGTTTGGCTCATTGTCCTAATCAACCATCTTGGCACCTGGCAACTCAACAAATTGATGCAGCAAGACAGGGGGCCCACTGAGCACAAAGCCATTCTGGAAGAATAGAACACCTGAGGGCCCCACGGGGCACCTCCACAGCCATACCAATAGGACTTGGGGGGTGCTAGCAGATTATTTACAGAAACTTTTCAGTTCTAAGGGGAATCATTGGCCCCTTTTAGCACTCCACTCCCTGGCTGGGCTTGCCCAGTGGGTCAAATGAGAAATCCAACAAAGGGAATTCTAGGAAAGCTAGGGAATCCGTTCCCTAGCTACTGCTCATGGTCCTCCAGAAATGGGACCAAAACTGTCAGAGAACCCACATGCTGAACTGCGCCCAGTAACTATTGGCTCTAAGCAGGTTGCTGATGCCAAGGGACATCCTGCAATGTAGTGTGTTATTGAGACTCATGCCTTCCGTGAAAGAGTGTAGAGGCCTTTTTCCTGTGGCCCAAAGAGACCTAGAGACCTGGTGAGTCTGCCTCCACAATGAAAAAGATCATCTTGCTAAAGAGATGGTGAGAGAGAGGGGCCTTGTGGGGCGCATTGCTACAGACTCTTCTTTGGAAGTGCCCTGACTGTGGGCAAACATCTGAGACCTCCTTCCTCAATGGGTTCTCTGTGGCTGCAACAGGTTTGTCCCACCAGTGACAAGTTCCTTGTTCCACCACACTTGCAGAGGCTCCAACGTCCCTGCAAATCATCCTTGTGGTCCCTTGGGTCTACCATGAGGGACTGAGAATGACGGTCAGATTGTTAGCCAGACTCAAATTTCCAAGTTTGTTCATGCTACCCCTGCTGGCACTGGTCACCAGCCTAGTTAAACCTCTTCATGAGATCAGGTCAGTTCACCCATGATCCAGTCCAAGGCTTACTGACAAGTTCCTGGACGTGGAAAAGGCAGCCACGGGCAAGAAAGCAAACTGACCAGGGAGAAAGAGTGGCATTAAGAGTAACAACCTAGCGCCCTCTCCTGGGTAGCCCGGGCAAGGCCTTTCCAGAAAGATTTCTGAATTTGGTTACTTTGTTAAGTCTCAAAGGAGGAAATTGATAGGGCAAGGAAATCAGGGCCTGTGGGGTACCTGATTAGCAGTCCCCTCCCAGTGAGCCTGGAGATGATTCGGGGAGTACCACTTATCTTACCTGGACCTCTTGGCATTCAAAAACAAGACTTTGGGACAGGCCAAGTCTCCTCTGTTCCCATGGGGGATCAGAGGCCTTATGCCAAGGTCAAGGTTCAACAGGGAGGTGGGGGAGAGTTGCACTTCTTGGGTCTTTGGTTGCTGGTGCACAGGGGACTGTGATCCCTGAAATCCTAGCTCCAGGATAAGGGGGAAACAGATAAAGCTCTACCACTGGGACCCTTGCCCATGCCTAGCTATGGGTGGGTCCTTTAGGGTCCCTACAAACTTCCTGGCTATGGCTCCCACTAGTGAATGTATTATTGGTATAGAAGTATTGCCTATGTCTATAGATGATTTGTCTTTGCCCCAAATCCCTAATAAGAACTGCTGCATTTTAGTGGGGCATGTGGATGAACCTACCCTATTACCTACCAGCGCCTAGTACCACTGTCTATCCAGAACAATACTGGCTGCTTGAGGGAGAAAAAGAAATAACCAACCACATTGCCCATCTCAAGGAAGCCAAAGTTCCATGAGATGATGTCTTCATTCAGTAGATCAGTTTGGCCTGTGCACAAGGCCTAGAGTATCTGGAGACTCATCATTGATTAGAGGAAGCTCAGTGCCATAGTTCTGGAAGTACCTGGTATCATGATTGTCACAGAGGCTACTGCCCAAGCTGAAGAAACCTGGTATGTAGCAATTGATATTGAAAATGTTTTTCCTAGCATCCCTTCTCTACCCAGATGATCAGGATCAAATTCACCTTTAAGTGCAATGCATTGCAATACACCTTTAATGTCTTATTACAAGGCTACCTAAATTCTCCAGCTCTCTGCCACCAATGTGACCTGGAAAAAGTCCTGCTCCTGGAAAGAGCACTAGCCTTTGTTATATTGATAACATCCTCCTAGTGGGCCCACACAAGGGCACCACCCAAGAACTGGATTGCCCTATCGACCACCATGCAACAACACAAGTGGCTCATTAACACAGACAAGGCACAATGACCTAGTACCCAGTGAAATTCTTAGACACTATCTCATTCCAGAGATGACTGCCCTGACAAACACTAACGGTGCTCTCACATCATCAGTGTAGGGATCTTGGTGGCATCCATCTACTGGGTTACCAGAAAGACGGCTACCTTAGAGTGGGGCCTTTAACAAAATACCTGGAGGCTCTCCAATGGGCCACCTGGTTGACCTTCCTCTGGTCCCCACAGATCTACATTTACCTTTGAGTTACAGGTATCAGCAAAGCTCTGAGTATAAACTCCTGCAGTTGGCTGAAAGGTACACACTCTTTGAGAGGCAATTATTGGTCTCTTAGGGTCTTTCTGGTACCTCAAGTGCACCAAGCTAATTAATGTGGACATGATACATTGCCACAACTGGATTCTACAGGAGCAAAATATCTCCCTAAATGTAAACTCACTCCTGTCAGAGAAGGAGGCAACCAGAACATCTGGGAGAGAAGTGCAGGATCTTCCATCAGAGCTATTTTGGCTACAGTGGTGGTGGCCTTCTTCCCTCCACTCACTCCTGCCCTATAGAGGCTGTGTGGTTATTCTCATTGTCCTCCAATTAGAAATGGTTGTACACTATCTGTCCTTGCTCCTCGTTGAGATTATTACTAACACTATCCCAGCCTCAACTCCTTGGCCCAAGTACCGTTGGCTAACCTCATAGTCCTTGGCTTCCTGCTGATCAGCCCGGGAGGGTCTGTGTAATTGCCAACAACTTGGATCAATGAACCTGGCAAAATAGAACAGTCCATTAGGTGGCTTAGATAGAAGGCCTCCTGGCTTTCTAGGGTAGATGCTAATGAGCTATGTATCTTTTTCTGGCTTGGCAGCTGTTGGGGCTCATGGCTATATTCACTCTTCTGGGCAGGCCTGATATTCTACTTAGAGTGACTTTGATCATGACCCTCAGGCTGATTAACCAGACTTATTGCAATGTCCGGCTCATTTGAGTCCATCACGGAGTAGCCTGTGCTTCTCGCTCAGGCCTTGAAGGATCAAGGGGTGGAGCTGAGGAGTCCACTTCCAGGCCAAAACCCTGTTTGTGATCTTTCAAGCCCAACCATAGGTAATTACAAGACCTTGCCTACCAGTCCTCATGGGAAGAAGCTGCCCTCCCCACACCAGACTTGGTTCACAGCAGGTGCGCTACAATTTTCTGAGGGGAGTTAATGTCAAGAAGTCACTACACAGGCCAGCCCTGCTCACAGGCGTATCTGCATTCCCAGCCTGGGCACCTCCATTCAGAAGGCTCTTTACTGGGGAACTGCTGAGGTACTGTTTTTTTCCTGACTTAATACTTTTCCAATCCTAGCACTTTCCCTTCTTCCTCCTTCTATTATCCCCCCATGAAAAGTTAGGAGAATCTTTTGGTTTAGGGCAGTGAGAGAATTTTCCCCATCCGCACTGCATGTCCCTTAACCCTTGCCTGGTGCTGTTTCATGGGGAAAGATGGAACATGGGAGAGCTGACACCTCTTCTCTGTGCATCCTGCTTTCTCTGTAGCAGGAAGTAAGTAAAGGCTTGATGGTTACTTTCAGTCTGGCTCATTGTCCTAATTGGCCATCTTGACACCTGACTGCATACCACTGGGTGATGGAATCTCACAGATGTTCACTTTTTTTTTTTTTAAAGATTTTATTTATTTATTTGAGAGAGAGAATGAGATAGAGAGAGAGAGCATGAGAGGGGGGAGGGTCAGAGGGCGAAGCAGGCTCCCCGCTGAGCAGGGAGCCCGATGCGGGACTCGATCCTGGGACTCCAGGATCATGATCTGAGCTGAAGGCAGTGGCTTAACCAACTGAGCCACCCAGGCGCCCTATACTTTTAATTTACATAGATTATTTTGTATAATACCAAATACAACATTAAGATAGAATCTTTTAAATGCTGTCTGTGTCCTTTAAAGACTCAGGGATCTAGTGTCTGAGGGTGAGGTGAAAGTGTGTGGGTCAAAAGCACCTCAAATGCTGCAGAGCCAATTGAAGGCCTGGGGGTTTTATGGTCCACTTCCCTTTTAGGGCTCCAGGTAGAAAGAGCTTTTCACAGTGCCCTTTTTGGAAAGGAGGAGTGGGATGGCTTTACCCAGACTTTTTTTGCCAGGAGGATATTATATAAGCTGGGGTTTGGACAGGATTCAAGCCCTAAGAGGGGAGAAACTTTAAGAGCTGGAGAAGGACCTAGTCAGCAGGGAAAGATGGTGGAGCTTCTCTGAAGCTGTTATCAAATCATGCCCATGCAAAGACAAATAGACGGCAGGTCACCCCCCACTGCAGAAGCAATGAGCAAAACGGCCCAAAGCCCAGTGGCAAGGATAGATCCTTCCCCTGGCATCACATGACCATTCCTGTTCCAATGCTATCACTCCCTGTATCCTGACAGCACATGGAGAAGGTAGGGTGGGAAAGAGACATTTTGCCTGAGAGAAGAAACAGTCATGACAGGAAGTTCAACTTCTGAATAGATCTAGTACTCATCCAAATGAATTTCATTTAATTTTAGACCATTTTACACTAGAAGTGACCAAGTGTCTCCTTCCTCTTAACTGCATAGAAATGGAGACCCAGAGAAACATGGGCTCAGATACAGAATGCTACATTCTTTACACACTGAAACTATGTACAAATTTCAATCATCTACATATATACATTTTTACAGGTACACATAGAGGTAAATGCACAGAGCAAGATCTAGAAGGACTGATAGCACAGGATCAAAAGTTACCCTTGGAGTGGGGAGTGAATGAAAAGTGCTTCTGATTCTATTGAAATGCATACATGTATTCTTTGTATGTTTCAGAAAAAAATAAATGAAAACCTTAAAAGCTTACAAATAATGTTAAGCTCTTTCTATACAAAGACTTGGTAGAGAGAATTTTTCAGCTGAACTCATTTCCTCATGTCCTGATGAGTTCGTAGTCATGGGCAAGTATTATCTATGGATTCTTTGATGCTGCTTCAGGTGATCAGATCGTGCAAAATTCCTGTTGCATTTAGTACACAGGTAGGGTCGCTCCCCGCTATGCTTTCTCTTGTGTCTGTTGAGCTCATCTGAACGGGGGAATTTCCATGTGCATCCCTTCACATTGCATTTGTATGGCTTCTCCCCTGGACCAGAAAAAGAGAGAGATTTGTCATGCTTCTGGATAGCATGGGACAGGGAAGCGGAAAGTGAATAGAGAAGATAAAGGGTTTGAGCATGTTTGAGTGGGAGAGAGAGAAAGCCAGAGGAGAGGAGACCAGAGGTGGTAAGTGAAAGAGGAAGACAAGGAAGGCAGCGTGAGCTGGAAAGACAAGAGAAAAACTGTGAAGGAGTGAAAGGAAGAGAAAAAGAGAAATAGGAAAAGCAAAGGTCAGCAGGAAAGTCAGTAGGGGAATAAGGAGGTTAAGGGTGGGTATCTGTTGGGACTTAGGAGAGGTCCATGAAGTGTCAGTCCCAATAGAGGTAGGGTCAAAACCAACCATATGAGGGCAAACAAATCCTTCCACTTATTCCCATCATCCTAGTACAGGTAACAACACAAAAGGCTGCAGCCAGATTGGCTTTGGCCCAGAACTATGTAGTCTGTTTCTGGGACTGCTTTATACACCCTTTCAAATAGGCCAATCTTTTCTAGTCTTCTGAAGTCCCAGACTTAGAGGTGTCAACAATCTCAAATGATCCCAAAGTTTTATAAAGGTACATCCCTATCCCTCAGCCCTCACTCACCAGTATGTTTGCGCTCATGGATGCGGAGGTGGGAAGGCTTAGTATATGATTTCCCACAGTCCTGGTATGTGCAAGTGTAGGTCTTCAAAGTGTCAGGATTCTTCTGGAATTGACGACTCTGGGTCTTGATGTTGCACTTCTGCTTTTCTAGGGATTGTCCATGGATCAAATGGGAACTTGAAAAGTACAGGAACCCCGGGTATGGCAGTGATGATGATTGATGTGGCAACATATGGCCTCCATAGAGAGTGTGGTCATCAGCAAAGGTTGTCATATGATCCCCCTTAAGAGTCATCATCTGACCTCCATAGCAGGTCTGGTCACCACTGTATGTTGTCATCTGGCCCCCAGGGAAGGTCTGGTCACCAGTGAAGGTCATTGTATAGCCCCCTTTAAGAGTTGTCATCTGGCCTCCATAGAAGGTCTGGTCATCATGGTCCCCATAGAGGATCTGGTCCCCACCAAAGGTCATCTGTCCTCCATAAAGGGTCTGGTCATCATGAAGGGTCTTCACCTGGCCCCCATATGGGGTCTGGTCCCCACTGAGGGTCATCTGGCCTCCATAGAGGGTCTGGTCACCACTGTATGTCTCCATCTGGCCCCCACTGAAGGTCTTCTGGTGATGGAGATAGAGGGCCTGGTTACCACTGAGGGTCTTTATCTGCTCTTCACACAGCATTGTCCTTTGGTTCCAATTCAGGCTATGGTCACCACTGGAAGTCATTGTATGGCCTTCAGTGAAGGTCTGGTTACCACTAACAGTCATATGGCCCTCTTTAAGAGTTATCACCTGTCTTTCATAGAGGATCTGGTCATCACTGGTCATCATCTTCATCTGGCTACCTTCATCGTGGATTGCTATCTTGTTTGCAGTGATAGTTATTTTTTGGCATTCAGTGAGTGTTTTTGGGTCATCAGTAGTATCTGTCATCCAGGACATTGTTGTGGGTTTTCTCTCATCAAAGAAGGTCATCTTCTGGTTCATGGAAAAAGTATCACTTAGGTCTTCAGAGGGGATATTAAGGGCTTTAACAGTGGGTATTGTTGAGTTCTGAATAAGGTCTGTCCCAGGAATGTTAGAACATGCAGAAATCATCACTGTGGATGTCAAAGGAGTCATCACCTTCTGGGTTGACTCCCGTTGGTTGTCCTCACCATGAGCAGTCTGAGGTATATCAAGCTGCAGTTCTGGTGCAGCTGAGGTTCTTGCCTTATATGTCTCAGACACATCCTTGAGAAACTCCTCAATTTCCTCAATTGTTCGAAGGAAAGAGTCTGTGGAAGTCTCTTTGCTGTTGCTAGATAACTGAACTAGATCTTCCGTTGTGGGATCCTGAAAAAAAGTTAGAAGTTCAGGGGTCTTACCCAGCCCAAATCCCAATTCCATATACCCTTCCTCTCCATCTCTGCTGATCCTTTCCTAGTCTACCCCACCATCATCTCTTGTCTAAAAGCCTGCAGTTGCTTCTCAATTGGTCTTCCTGAGTCTGAAATAAGAAGGAACAAACACAACATAATAAAGGCCATATATGACAAGCCCACAGCTAACATCATACTGAATGATAAAAGGTTGAAAGCTTTTCCTCTAAGACCAAGAACAAGACAACGGTGCTCTTCTCACCACTCCTATTCATCATGGTACTGGAAGTCTTACCCAGAGCAATTAGGCAAGAAAAATAAATAAATGGCACCAAAATCAGAAAGGAAGAAGTAAAATTTTCTTTGTGTACAGATGGTATGATCTTATATATAGAAAACCCTAAAGATTCCACCAAAAAAAACTGCTAGAAGTAATAAACAAATTCAGTCAAGTTGCAGGATACAAAATCAATACACAAAAATCAGTTGTGTTTCTATACACCAGCAGCAAACTATTGGGAAAAAAATTAAAAAACAATCCCATTTACAAAAACACCAAAAACAATAAAATTCTTGGGAATAAATTTAACCGAGGGTGAAAAACTTGTACTCTGAAAACTAAGACACTGAAGGAAGACACAGAAGACACAAACAGAAAGCTGTCGCTTGTTCTTGGATTGAGAGGATTGTTATAATGTCCACACTATCCAAAATGATCTACAGATTCAAAGTAATCCCTAACAAAATTCCAATGTCATTTTTCCCAAAAATAGAAAAAACAGTTCTAAAATTCAAATCGAACTACAAAAGATGCAAAATAACAAAAGCAATCTTGAGAAAGAAGAACATAGCTGGAGGGATCACCATTCCTGATTTCAAATTATGTTACAAAGCTTTAGTAATCAAAATAATATGGCACTGCCATGAAAACAGACACATAGACCAATGAAACAGAATTGAGTGCACAGAGATAAGCCCACACGTATAGGTCAACTAATCTTTGACAAGGGTGCCAAGAACACACAATGGGGAAAGGATAGTTTCTTCCATAATGGTGGGAAAACTGGATATGCATGTGCAAAAGAATGACACTAGACCCCTTTCTTACACCACTCGCAAAATTTACTTAAAATGGATTAAAGACTGGGGCGCCTGGGTGGCTCAGTCGGTTAAGCGTCTGCCTTCAGCTCAGGTCATGATCCCAGGACCCTGGGATTGAGACCTGCATTGGGCTCCCGGCTGAGCAGGGAGCCTACTTCTCGCTCTGCCCCTCCCCCCGGCTTGTGCTTGCACTGGCTCTCTCTCTGTCTGAAATAAATACATAAAATCTTTTAAAAAATGGATTAAAGATTTAAATGTAAAACTTGAAACCGTAAAACTACTTAGAAGAAAGCACAGTGAAAAAGCTTTTTAACATTGGTCTTGGCAACAATTTTTTGGATGTGATACCAAAAGCTCAAGCAACAAAGGCAAAAATAAACAAGTGGGACTACATCAAACTAATAAGCTTCTGTACAGCGAAGGAAATTATCAATAAAGTAAAAAGCAACCTGTGGAATGGCAGAAAATATTTGCAAGCCATCTGTCTGACAAGGGGTTAATATCTAAATATATGAGAAAGTCATACAACTCAATAGCAAAATACCAAACAATACCATTGAAAAATGGACAAAAGACCTGAATAGACATTTTTCCAAAGAAGATATACAGATGGCTGACAGATATAGGAAAAGGTGTTTGTTAATCATCACTAATCATCAGGGAAATGCAAATATAAGCCACAATGAGAGAGCACCTCATTAACTGTTAGAATAGCTATTATCAAAAAGACAAAAGATAACACAGTTGGGGGAGGATGTGGAGAAAAGGGAATCCTGTGTCCTGGGTTGGAATTCGTAAACTTGGTACAGTCATTATGGAAAACGGTGTGGAAGTTCCTCAAAAAATAAATAGTAGAACTACCATCCTCTTCTATGTATTTATCTGAAAGAAATATAATCAGGATCTCAGAGATATCTGCACATCCATGTTCATTGCAGCATTATTCACAATACCCAAGATGTGGAAACAACCTAAGTGTCTGTTGACAGGGCGAATGGATAAACAAAGACAATGTGGGGTATAATATATACAATGAAATATTATTCAGTCATTAAAAAGATGGAAATTCTGTCATTTGTGACAACATGGGTGAACCTGAAGGGCATCATGCTACGTGAAATAGGTCAGACAGAGAAAGACAAATACTGTATCGCTTTTATGTGGAATATAAAAAAGAAAAGTCTGAACTCAGAATCAGAGAGTAGAATGGTCGTTGTTAGGGGATAGGGTGTGGGGAAATGGGAGAGGTTGGTCAAAGGGTACAAACTTGTAGTTATAAGGTGATGAAGTTCTGAAGATCTAATGTACAGCATGGTGACTGTGCTTAATAATGCTGTATTGTAGAGTTGAAGTTTGCTAAAATAGTAGGTCTTAAGGATTCTCACCTACACAAAAAGGTGACCACGTGAGGTGATAGATGTGTTAATCACCTTGATTGCAGTGATCATTTCACAACGTATACACACATCAAATCATCATGTTGTACACTTTGAATAGATTCGAGTTTGTCAATATACTTCAATAAAACTGGAGAAAATAAAAAAAGATTTTCCAAAAAGGAAAAAAAAGGAAAGAAGGAAGGATGGTGGGAAAGGAAACAGAGAAAGAAGGAATCAGTCCCCCCGGCTCTATGCCTCTTTCTCCAGATGCTAGCTAATTTTTAACCGAACCCACCCAGGTCCCTCTGCCTCATCGGCCTCGCGTTCTGCCCATCCTGCCATCTCTTCCACGATGTTTGCAGTCGCCCAGGACCAGGCCGGTGGTCTGGGGCCTCCGGGGCACCAGGCAGGGAGCGGCCATGCCCTCGAGACTTCAGGGACAGCAACCAGCAGGCCCGGCCCTGACAGTGTCTCCTCGGCAGGCCGCGTCCGTCTGGAGGAGGGCACCCCCTTGGGCAGGGCAGCCACGCGGGGGTGGGGGTGGGGGTGGGGGTGGAGCGCTCAGAAAACACATCCCCAAAGAAATGAACCATTTCGAATGTTTCGACCCCCAAGTCGCCATGAGGGGCTAGGGCTCCCGACTGTCCACCTGAAGAGTTTCGGAACCCCGCCCCCCACCCCAGCACCCGGACTTTTGCCCCTGCGTTTGAAGGGGCAGACTCACCATCAGCGGCTCGAGCGCGTGGACGGAGAGGGTGCTGTCGTGGGCCTGGCTGAACCGGCACTGAGAGGCCGGGCGCACGGCCTGGCTTCATATAGGGCCCGGCCGGATGCGCCGGGCTCGCAGATTCGCGCCTTTGGTCGGCCACGCCCTCCAGGGCGGAGCCCAGGGCACCCATCCCGCCACCTGTGCGGTCTCGACCTCTCCCGGGACTGCGGCTGATCGCGTTACCTGCGAGGCGCCTCCGGATGTTGTTCCAGTCGTTTCCCGACATTAGCCCGTTCATCCTCACAACGGTCCTGTGAGGTGGATGTTGTAATTGTCGTCCTACGGTGCGAAAACTGAAGCTCAGAGAGGTTAAATCATTCGCTGGAGTTAAAAAGAAAGCCCATCGCAGAGATTAGAACTAGATCTAAACTCAAATGGTTTTGCGCTTGTAGTCTGTCCTTAAACATACGAGGCTTCAACCCTAAATCCAGTTCAGCCACTGAGTTCTGCAGAGTCCATCTCTTTGCTGTAAACTGAATCAAATTACTAACAGAGTAAAGCTCTAGATTCGATCAGGTCACCTAGAAATGGTAATGGCATTCCTGATGCCCAGCTCCCTTCCCCCACTCCTCAGGTCCCGGAGACTGTTTCACCCCAGCAAAGTGACACAGGCCTGGGGTGGCATGAGTGACTTCTGACCTCCTCCGGACTCTGCTCTAGGTCTCCGTTTGGTCCCCACCACCGAGGGCCCAGCCGTCACCAACTAGCCTTGGGGCTTTAGCGATTCCCAGAAAGTCCCGCCCTACGGCCACCCCCTCTCCAGCATCAGGTCTCTAAAATTTTTAACGTAAGTTGCCCACGCCCCTTTGCCTGGGGCCTGAGATGGGTTGAGAGGTGAGGGGAGAGGGGCCGCGGGGACTCCCAGAGCCTGGCTCAGGCTCTCGGCTGCTGGAAGGCCTCGCTGAGGAACTGCCATCGTGGGATAAATTTATAATCCGTACTGGTTTCTCGCCCCCACAGTTCCATCTCCCGGCAAGTACTAATCTGCTTTCTCTCACTATACTAATGTTTTTATGTGCTTTTAAATTCATATAAGTGGGGGCGCCTGGGTGGCTCAGGTCATGGTCCCAGGATCCTGGGATCGAGCCCCATATCCGGCGCCTTGCTCGGCGAGGAGCCTGCTTCTCCCTCTGCCTGCCACTCCCCCTGCTTGTGCTCTCTCTCTGTCAAATAAATAAATAAAATCTTAAAAAAAATAAATAAATTCATGTAAGTGTCATTATTCACCACTTATTCTGAAATTTACCTCTTTTCACTGGATGTTGTCTTGACAACCATTCATGGCGGATAGGGAATTAGCCTTTTAAGTGCTGCTTTTGTCCCTTGTATGAACAGAGAAATGAGGAGGGGCCTCCAAGGCGTCTCAGGGTCCCCAGGAGAGAGCGGTTTTTCTGATTTTGAAGCAAGGGAAGTAGGGAAGCGTTTAGGGTGAGCACACCACCAGGGCAAAGGACAGTCGGCTCCTCTGGAAGTTACATTTGAAGAAGTTCGGAAATTACCATTGAAGAAGGGAGGCCAGTCCACTTTCATAGATGCATGGAAAGTAAAGGGCATAAGCCCTTCAAATTCAGTGCTGCCGATTGAATTTGTATTGATCTATTAAAGAAGTACAGTAAGTAGTTTGAAGAAATTAGTCTTTAGTACTCTGAATCTTAATCTTAAATCTCTATTTGAGAAAAAAAAAAAAAAGTGCCAGGCAAGTGAAAAAAGTAAATTGGACTAGAATGAGTTCTAAAACTTTGGTTAAAAGGTAAACATCACACTCTAATAAAAATTTAGAACTTCATGTAAACTATGTAAACAACTAAGTTATTGAAAACATTTTATTTTATTAAAAGATTTTATTTATTTATTTGGCACAGAGAGCGCACAAGCAGAGGGAGAGGGAGAAGCAGACTCCTGGCTGAGCACAGAGCTGAGCTGGGACTTGATCCCACGACCCCAGGGTCATGACCTTAGCAGAAGGCAGCTGCTAAACCAACTGAGCCACCCAGGCGCCCCTGGTTGTTGGAAACATTTTAAATAGTATTCATCTAATTCCTTTGTCTGAAGAGTGTGCTTGATAAAAGGAAATCTGCCTTTGGCTGTTGGTTCATGTCACTGCTGGGTTGTAGATACAGAATGCAGATGTGCAAGTTGATAGCAGGTCAACAATTACTAGTCATAAAAAAGGTTTTAAAAAACTCTTTTGTACCAAGACTTTTTTTTTTAAGTAGGCTCTGAACCCAATGTGAGGTTTGAATTCACAACCCTGAGATCAGGAGTCACATGCTCTACTGACTGAGCCAGCCGGGTACCCCTGTACTAAGAATTTTAACTGATATTCAGAAAGTAAATGAAATCAAGGAAACCGAAATTTCATCAATATTAATTTAATACACTTAATCAAGGTAAACCCTTTGATAACTTGTTTGGGGAGTCTGTTGTTTTTTTTTTTTTAAGGTTTTATTTATTTATTTGAGAAAGAGAAAGTGAGATACAGAGCACAAGAGAGGGGAGGGTCAGAGGGAGAAGCAGACACCCCACTGAGCAGGGAGCACGACACAGGACTCCATCCTGGGACTCGAGGATCATGACCTGAGCCAAAGGCAGTCACTCAACTGACTGAGCCACCTAGACGCCCGAGTCTGGGGTTTAAATGATGGCTGTGACTTCTAGATTTTACCTGTGTGAGAAATAAACGTGCAAACAGTTTAATTTATGTAAGACTCTGGATCTGATTTCAATAAAAAGACTAGATTAAAAGAATCACCTAAATTCCTTAAAATTGCCTTATGAGGCATATAGTTTATTATTATTTACACTAATATGTAAGAATTCTAAATGTAAACACAGGTGTACAATTAAGTTGAATTATAATTTAAATAAATAATGCCTTTATATGGAAGCAACCTAAGTGTTCATCAAGAGATGAATGGATAAAGAAGTTGTGGCATACAGGTACAGTGGAATATTATTCAGCCATTAAATAAAACAACAAGATCTTGCCATTTGTGACAAACTGGGTGGACCTAGAAAGTATAATGCTAAGTTAAATAAGTCAGACAGAGAAAGACAAATACCATATGATTTCACTTACATGGGGAATCTACAAAACAAAACAAATGAACAAACAAAAAAGCAGAATCAGACCCATAAACACAGAGAACAAACTGGTGGTTATCAGAGGGGGGTGGGTGGGGGTGGAGCAATATGAGTGGGAGACACAGGCTTCCAGTTAGGGAATGAATGAGTCACAGGAATGAAAGGTACAGCATAGGAAATATAGCCAATGATATTGTAATAGCGTTGTATGGGGACAGGTGGGAGCTCCGCTTGTGGTGAGCAGAGCACAATGTACAGACTTGTCCAATCACTATGTTGTACACCTGAAACCAATGTAGCATTGTGCGTCAGCTATATTTCAATTAAAACAAAACTAGTATCTGTATAAATTTTATCCTTGTAAATCTCAGACGAAAATGAAAATTATGTGAGCCTATGGAATAATGCTAACTGTATTAACAGGGTAAAGGGTTTTTAAAAAAAGATTTATTTATTTATTTTGGAGAGAGGGAGTGTGCAAGCAGGGGGAGGGGCAGAGGGAGAGAGACTCTCAAGCAGACTTCTATGCTGAGAAGACTATCGCGAGGTGAAGTGCCCTATCAGAGGTACATGGTATGAACATGACTTATTTCTCTTCTGGGTAGAAATTACCTTATGGCAATGTGGAAGTTACTCTCTTTGTCTTGACAGTTTTCCCCACGTTGTGGGAATGGCAAACAAGGCAGTTTTTACGGCATTGTTGAACAATCTGGAAGAATGAGGAGCATAGCAATTTTTTCTTCTAAAAGCAAATTTCTTTTTCTAAAATGTTTTTGAGGAGACTTTGCCTTAGGACACCCAAGCAAAGAGGAGGAACAAACCTTTGGTGATATTCAGTGACTATCTAGGCAGGGGGCACAGGCAAAAAATAATCTGGAAGCAAGAGAAAGCTTGGTTGTGGAGAAAGGCAGGATAAGGAAAAGTCACCAGGAAAAAAATATGGTCAGTTCACCACTTCACAACTGAGAGCAAAGGTGACTGAGGATGACAAATGGCTGTACCCTTGCCTGTGTTATTCGTCAGGACAATTTTTATTACAACCAAACAGAAAGTAACAAGATCATTAGACACTTCTACTCCTTCAAGTGTGAGAAGCCTTCTTGTTTCACAAATGTCTCAAGTTGAACTACCCAAAAATGTAATGCTAGTCAGTCCCGATGGTAACATGCTTGAGGCTAGGCTAGGTGCTTGGGTGAGGCCACCTAGGCAGAAGAGATGAAGGAAAAAGAGCATTTTTCTACCTAGTTTTGAGCACCGATTATGTACCCAGAGCCCAATTCTTTTTCCTTTGAGCTACCAGTCTCTCTCTTTCATACATTTCTTATAATTGCTAACTTTATTATACATTGATAGTTACATGTGTACGTCTATCTACACGTATTTATATAGTCACATCAAACAATGTTTAAATATTATTCAAAGCTTTAAACTGTTTTTGTTTTGTTTTTTTAAAGATTTTATTTATTTGACAGAGAGAGACACAGCGAGAGAGGGAACACAAGCAGGGGGAGTGGGAGAGGGAGAAGCAGGCTTCCCGCGGAGCAGGGAGCCCGACGCGGGGCTCGATCCCAGGACCCCGGGATCATGACCTGAGCCGAAGGCAGACACTTAACGACTGAGCCACCCAGGTGCCCCAGCTTTAAACTGTTTTAAAAACAAAATTAACTAATATGTCTTGTTCTAGGACAGAGTCACACAAAATAGTCTACTGGTCCACAGAAGCAGCATCTTGTCCGAGCGTGTTAGGTTCAGATTCTCTGTGCCTACTCCAGACCTACCAAATCAGAGTCTCTGGAGGTGGGGCCCAGAAATCTGTATTTTGATAAGCTCACCAAGTAATTCTTATAAACGCTGAAGCTAATGCGAAGATGCACTATTTTAAGGCAATGATTTTAAGACATGGATTGACTTTACATGACTTAAAAATAAAAAAAAATAGAATGTGTTGTTTAATTTCCACAAATTCATGAATTTTCCAATTTTCCTTGTGTTCTTGATTTCTAACTTCATCCTGTCAAGGTCAGAGAAAATGCTTTGTAGGATATCTATCTTTTTTAAAGATTTTATTTATTTATTTATTTGTCAGAGAGAGAGAGCACAAGCAGGGGGAATGGCAGGCAGAGGGAGAAGCAGGCTTCCTGTGGAGCAAGGAGCCCGATGCTGGACTTGATCCCAGGACCCTGGCATCACGACCTGAGCTGAAGTCAGATGCTTAGCTGACTAAGCCACCCAGGTGCCCCCTCAAAGTAATATTTTAACTGTAGGAACTATTATTGTTTCATTTTACAGATGAGAAAGCTGGTGTTTGTTTGTTTGTTTGTTTAAAAGATTTTATTTATTTGTCAGAGAGAGAGAGCACATGCCAGAGTGAGCACAAGCAGGGGAGCTGCAGGCAGAGGGAGAAGCAGGCTCCCTGTTGAGCAGGGAGCCCAATGCAGGGCTCCATCCCAGGACCCTCGGATCATGACCCGAGCCGAAGGCAGATGCTTAACCAACTGAGCCACCCAGGTGTCCCATAGGATATCTATTTTTACAAAATGTACTGAGAATTGATTTGTGGTTTAAAATAGGGTCTATACTGGGGAATGTACCATGGGCACTTGAAAAGGAAGTGTATTTTGTTGTTGGGTAAAATGTTCAATAGTTAGAACTGGTTTTGTATGTGTGTTGTTCAAGTCCTCTCATTCATTCTTTCTCTGGTTGTTTATTGAAGAGTGGGGTATTACAGTCTCCAACAATTATTGTAAAACTGTATTTCTCCCTTCAGTTTTTCAGTTTTTGCTTTTTATATCTTGGTTTGTTATTACATACATAAATGTGTATAGTTGTTATATTTTCTTGGTGTATCAAATCTTTTATTAATGCATAACATCCTTCTTTGTTTCTTGTAACCATGGAGCCCAACCTGGGATTGAACTCACAACCCTTAGATCAAGGCCTGAGCTGAGATCAAGAGTTGGACACCCAACTGACTGAGCCACCCAGGCATCCCATCTTGTAACTGTTCTTGATTTAAAGTCTGTTTTGTCTGGTATTAGTTTAGCAATTTCCCCTCCTTCTTGGCTACTATCTGTATAGAATATCTTTTTCTGTTCTTTCACTTTCAACCTATTTGGGTCTTTGGATCTAAAGTGAGTTTCTTGTAGACAGCATGTAGTTGGATATGTATTTTAAATCCATTCTACTAATCTCTGGAGAGTTTAATACATTTACATTTAACCTAATTACTGACAAGAAGGGATTTAATTCTACCATTTTGCTTTTTCTTTTCTTTTTTTTTTTTTTAAAGATTTTATTTATTTATTTGAGACAGAGAGAATGAGATACAGAGAGCATGAGAGGGAGGAGGGTCAGAGGGAGAAGCAGACTCCCCGCTGAGCAGGGAGCCCGATGCGGGACTCGATCCCGGGACTCCAGGATCATGACCTGAGCCGAAGGCAGTCGCTTAACCAACTGAGCCACCCAGGCGCCCCTTGCTTTTTATTTTCTATATGCCTTATAGCATTCCCCCCCATTTCCTGCACTACTGTCTTCTTTTGTATTTAATGGATTTTTTGTAGGTTTTCATTTCTTTCTGGTTTTCTTTTGCGTATTTTCAATAGCTATTTTCTTTGTGGCTACCATGGGGACTATCTTTAACATCTCAAAGCTTTAATATTCTAACTTGAATTTATACCAGCTTAACTTTAATAGCATATAAAAATTGAGCTCCTATGCAACACTATTCCCCTTTCAGGAAGAGCTAATGAGAATGATATTGCCTGAGTTGAGGCCTGTTTAAAATTGCTTTCCTATAGCCTTGGTATTATAGGTAAACTGTCCCACAATATCTCTCCTTTTGTAGATGCTATTCCACTGTCTTCTTGTACTGAATGTTTATGTCAGGAACATAATGTTGTACTGATTTTCCTCTTGTTAAATGACTTGGTCTTTCTGCTCAGAATCCATAAGAATTTTTTTTTAATCTTTAAAGTCTGATAATTCTACCTGTCCTGAGTCAATTTCTTCAGGCAAATGTGGTGCTTTTAAACTATAATAAAATATATACACTTGGGGCGCCTGGGTGGCTCAGTTGGTTAAGCGACTGCCTTCGGCTCAGGTCATGATCCTGGAGTCCCGGGATCGAGTCCCGCATTGGGCTCCCTGCT
>NC_138372.1:31763412-31811457 GCF_054177405.1 Leptonychotes weddellii
TTTAAAAAAAAAAAAAAAGAGAGACTTCTAGCTGCTCCCTGCTTGGGGCTGTGTTCTTGGGCCTCTTTGTAACCCACACTAGTGCAGTTAGCTCCCGGACTAGTTTAGTTCCAGGAAGCTGGCTCCAGGAAAGCCCCATGGGAGGGGAGCTCCATCAGAGGAGGTGCAAGTGAAGGTCCAGACCTCACTCCATCTTGGCAGCCATTCTGGGGATGCTCCGCCTTGACTAGTTTCTCTCTTCATCTCCGACGCTTAGCACAGTGCCTGGTACACACAGCATTTAATGAACAGGGGCCATTAATACCACTAATTCATTTAATAAAAAAATTAAACGTGCTAGGCAATTTGCTAATGTTTTGCATGGATTATCGGTACTTCATTTAAGCAGGTGCCATTACAATTTCCATTTTACAAATGAAACGGGTTCAGAGGAATTAAGCGACTTCAAGGTCATAAAGCTCTGCGCTGTTTTTATTGCCCGAGATGCAACAGAGTAATGTAGAGGGAAAATGCCAGAAAGCAGGCAGCACCCGAACACTGGCGAGCCCGTGGGAGCCAAGCCCGCGACGGGATCACCGCAGTCAGCCGCTTTCGCACTGGGTTGCCAGCCGGCTCCATTTCCGCTCAGCACAGACCGGAAGTATTCCTGCCCGCCGCGTTTCGGGTGCGCACGACCGGAAGTTTCTGTCCGCGGCTTTGCGGGGGTAGGGGAGCGGTGCCTCCGGCAGTCAGGGGAATCCAGGTGCCGAGGCGCTGGGGCTTAGGGGGCAGTCCGGGCCGTTAGGGAGACCCAAACGGTGGGACACAGGCGGAACCCCCGACCCGACCCGGACTACCCTCCTCCTAGCGGCCCGCCTCTTCACCCCGCCTCACTTGGGGGTGAAGTGGCTCCGCCCCCTGGCCTGAGCCTGGTCCCTTCTCAGGCACTGACCCTTGACCTCGGGGCGCTCCCCCATCAGGCGCGATGGCTACAGGCGCGGATGTGCGGGACATTCTAGAACTCGGAGGTCCAGAGGGGGATGCAGCTTCCGGGACCATCAGCAAGAAGGACATTATCAACCCGGACAAGGTAGCAGGGGCGCCTGAGAGCCTTGGGTACTAGGAGTGAAGTGGTGGCGAGCAGTGACAACGGGGGCGGGGGGGGATGGGGGGTGGTGCTGCGCTTCTAAGGAGATGGGCCGTAAAAGGTGTGACATAATGGGTTAGAGAGTATGTGTTACCTTGATGAGATGGGATGGAGGTGGTGGGACACCCATGGGAAATGGGGACCAAGAAAGTGTGATACTCATAAGAGATGAGAGTACCAAAAGAGTGAGACACTTGTAGGATATGGGGGGCGGGGTGGCACCAAGTCAGTGTGACATTCTGAGAGACGGTGGAAAAGTATCTTCTACTCTCACAGGTCAGGGTTCTACCCAGGTGAGGTGGGGTTGGGGAGGGGAATGACCTGCCCCAACTAGGGGTGCCCCTATGAGTGGGCCTTCTCAGTGTGTCATTATGTGTCAAGTGTGTATGTGTGTCATTGTACCTGTAGGTGCTGTTTTGTTCAGGGATTGAGCTGGGCTAGAGAATTTTCAGGGAAGGGAGTCTAGGCTGTGGTTCTTATCCTGTGGTTTCCCTTCTCAGAAAAAGTCCAAGAAATCCTCCGAGACACTGACCTTCAAGAGGCCTGAGGGCATGCACCGAGAGGTCTATGCACTGCTCTACTCTGACAAGAAGCAAGTATTAGAATCCCAAGCCCCCCAGGTTCTGGTTCCCTGACCAGTCTGCATGTCCCTATCTCCTGGTTTTCTCTGCCAGTTCTCTCCCTGCCTCCCTCCCCAGTTGGGGCTCCTGCTTACTCAGGAGGATGCAGGAGGAGCTCAGACCTCTCATTCCAGGATGTGACTTTCTTGCTCTAGGGTAGATCAGCCTGGGCCCAATGGCTCTCTACACACCTCTGACTCTAACCTCCCATCTCTCCAAACCCTACTGCCAGGGATGCACCCCCACTGCTACCCAGTGACACTGGTCAAGGCTACCGCACAGTGAAAGCCAAGTTGGGCTCTAAGAAGGTGCGGCCCTGGAAGTGGATGCCATTCACCAACCCAGCCCGCAAGGATGGAGCTATGTTCTTCCACTGGCGACGGGCAGCTGAGGAGGGCAAGGACTACCCCTTCGCCAGGTTCAATAAGGTGAGCCATCACCATTTGGACATAGGCCAAGGTCTCTGAGCTACTCCTGGGAGCTCTCAGCCTCCTGGGGTTGGCTCCAGAGGCACGGTCAGTCTTTGTGTCAACCACAGTTGCCCACTCAGTCCACATGGCAAATAGCTGCAGGGTGAGACCTCATGGGTCTCTTCCGCCCATGGGATCCTGTCCTTTCCTGGGCCTGGTCTGGTTTTTGGTGGCTTCTGTTGGCCCTTCAGATGTTGCTGTTCCTCAGAGCTGTGTCCTTGTCTCTCTGTACTTTCTCCCTAGTGTGTCTCATTTTCTCTGTGGCTTCAGTTGCCTGCTACATGTCAGTGACCCCACTTAATATCTCCAGGCCAGAGCGATAGCCAATCATTTACTTAATGTCTCTCCGTGAAGGCCCCACAAGAACTTCACAAATAGGTACCCTTGAGCAGAACTCATCCATTCCCTCTCTTCCTCACCCATATCAGTGAATGGCACCACCGTGCACCCAGCTACCCAAATCAGAAACTTGAGAATCATCCTTGACTTCACTTCTCCTGTAGTCTCTAATTATTTCAGTCAACAACAGGACAAAGAAGGTAGGGAAAGACAGATAACAAACATGTAAGCAAATAAATTGGATTCTTTCAGATAAGAGCCGTCAGTAAAATGAAACCAGGATATGAATGGAATATGAAATGAGTTAAAGAGTGAACTTGGAAGCGTAGGGGAGGCCTAATTTAGGTAATGTGGTTAGGGTGGGCCTCTCTGAGAAGGTGGCATTTGAACTAAATCTCAGTGATAATCTCATCGAGTCCTGCTCTTTCTGTTTCCATAATAAACCATGTCTGCCTTTGTTCTTCATTCCCTGTGCTGGCACCCTAGTCCGAGCTGAATCATCTCTGGTCTAGGTTACCGAGGCTCAGAGCAGGGCCTTACCCACACTCCCCCAGCCAGTGAGAAGCAGAGCTGGGCTAGGCTACGATTTCCTAGGCTGTTGTTCAAGCCATTATACGATATGGTGTCACAGTCCCTACAGCCCGGAGTAGCCTAGACTTGGAGGCTGAAAACACTGGGGCCTGATCCCATGACTTCAAGTCCCAACTTTCCCCCTCTCAGCCCTGTGTAGCCAACTGTCCCTGCACAGCTCTGCCTGGATGTCTCACAGGCTTCTCGGACTGAGCGCATCGTGGTATGACCCATCATTCTCCCCCACCCCAGACAGACCTGGTTTTCCTCCATCTCAGCACCATCCTCAGACGCCCTCAGGTCCAGCGGAGGGAGAGGCTGGAGGTGTAGGATTGAGAAGGGACAACCAAGAGGTGAGATGTTGAGGCGATGGGAGGGAAGGTTGGATCAGACAATTTGAGGAGAAGATGAAAGAATGTTTATTCTGTATTTGGTAAATGCTGCTTTGTGCCAAGTCAAGCCCTAGGCATTGAGAACAAAAAAATGCACCAGAAACAATATCTGCCTGCAAGAAACTCTCCATAATGTTGGGGAGGGAGTGGGGAGAGCCACAGGCAGTTACAGTTTGATAGGATACATGCTGTTTTGGGAGGACCTGAAGGCCATGGAAGCCTCCTGGAGCAGTTAGGGCTGGAGTTGTGTCCTAAAGGATGTCATCAGGCGATGTTAGAAAAGGAGTGTAGTGACTTTCAGGCAGAGGGGCCAGCAGGAGCAAAGGCAGAGATAGAAAACCCGTCCCACGTATGGCCTGCTGCAGGCATTTCCCTCCTGATGAAGCCTAAAGCCCGGGGTAGGACATGGTGGAAGGTGAGGCCTGAGAGGTCAGCAGGGCCAGGTCAGGCAGGGCTTGGCAACCAGGCTCAGGAATCTGGGCTTGGCCCTTATATCCTTGGGTAACGACTGACAGATTTTTAAATAGAGTACTGTCAGGATCCAATTCGAGTCTTAGAAAGATCATGGTGACTACAGGTGGAGGATGAAGTCGGAGTAAGGTGAACTAATGATCTTCCCTCCAGTACTGCTGGTTCCTGGGGCCCCACTCTCAGTCTGTGACTCCCCAGCCGCTCTCTTGCTCAAGCCCGAGACACAGGGGTCACCTATGACGGCGTCTTCCTTCACCCCTCATGTCCAGGTGCCAAGTCCTGTGGTTTTAACCCAAAGTTATGTCTGTGCCCTGTTCTCTACCTTCCACTGGTGCTGTTTTAGTTCCGGCCTCTTCCCTTCTCCCCTGGATTGTTTCCAAAACCTGCCAGCTGGCCTCCCAGGCTCTTGTTTCCCCCCGTCTGTCCTTACTGCTGCCGGGGTGGTCTTTACAAAAGAGAATCATGATCATTTCTCTCTTCTCTTTCAAAGTAACCTTACTGTCTCCTGTCACCTCTTCCCTGACCAACCCTTATCCCCAGGCTGGATCAGGTGTCACTCATTATACCCTTAGGTATACCTTTGGCATCAAACTCGCCACACTGGACTAAATTATTTTTTCAGCTGGACTGTGAGCTCTGAGAAGGTAAGGGCACTGTCTGTCTTAATTCAGCACTGTGTTCCCAGCATAGGTCTGGCAGGCCCAGGATAAATACATGAATGAATGAATGGCTCCCTCACTTGACTGTGAGCTCCTTGAGAGCAGGACTGGCTACACAGTTCCTGAGCTGTTTTGTTTTTTTTTTTTTTAATTAAATGGAATTGAAATACATGGGAGGGATACCTAACCAAGCCTGGGAAACCAGAGTGACTTCCCAGAGGAGCTAATGCCTGTAAGAGACCAAAAGGATGAGAAGTTATCTATTAGAAGAAGGAATGTGGAAGTGGGAATGCACTTCAGGCTGAGGGGGAGAGCCTGGCGTGTTCCCGACACTGCTAGTCATTTGTTTGGAACTTCGGGTGCATGAGGGACAGTGGCTGCAGAGAGGGCAGGTCGTCCACCCATCGGTTGATTCTGTAACTATTCATTGATACTTAGAGTGTGCCTGGTCCTGTGCTGACCTATGCTTTTGAGGAGTTTGTGAATTAGCTAGAAGGCACTTTTAGTGTAGTAGAGAACTTCTGAGGGTTTTAGGAAGAGATGTTTGGGTGACATGATCAGATATTTATTCTAGAACAGTGCTTCTGAATTATCTGTGATGAAGGACCTTAAAAAAGTATTTCCAATCCATCAGAGACTGATAGTAAGGGTATAAGAAAAGACCAAATACAAGTCTGTGTTTGTTTTAAAGATTTTATTTACTTATTTGAGAGAGGGTGAGCACAAGTGGGGGCATGGAGGGGTAGAGGGAGAGGGAGAAGCAGACTCCCCACTGAGCACAGACCCGCACGACACAGGGCTCAATCCCAGGACCCCGAGGTCACAACCTGAACCACCCAGGCGCCCCCCTCCCCCGTGTTTCTTCATATTCGACTCAGTGGCATGTGATTTCTGTGAAATTATCGTACTCTCACTCCTACTTTTCCCGTTGCCTACTCTCACTTTCCATACTTACGTAGCCCACTGGTACCAGTTTGCAAACAGCACTGGTCTGCAGGCTATCCTTTAGGTAGCACTGGTCAGAGAGATCACATCTTGGCTGCGGATGGAGAATTGCTGGGAGGAGGATCAAATGGAGGCAGAGAGGCAGGTGGGGAGGCTGTTTCTCTGATGCGGGCAGTGGTGGTGGTGGTCTGGACTGCGATGTGGCAGGTGGAGATAAGAGATCCTGGGGGTAAAAGCCACAGCTTTGTGGAAGGGGAGGGGTCAAAGGTAAAGGTAGGAGTTAAAGATGGTTTCCAGTCTTCTGGCTTGGGTACCTGTGTTGGCTAATGGTGACACTGACTGAGAACTGAACTGGAAGAGCTAGAAGTTTGAGGGAGGGTGACGAGCTCAGTACTGAACATTCGCATCCATTTCTGTTGAGGTGTAATCAACATATAATAATCTGTTAGTTTCAGGTGTACAACATGATTCATATTTGTTGTATATTGCAAATGATCAGCACTATCGGTCACCTGAACATATGAAGTTGGAGGTATATGTATATGTGGGACCTCCAGTAGGAGAAGTCTAAGAGGCAGCGGGAAATAGGGTCTTGAGAGCAGGTTTAGAGCCAACGTGGTTGGTCTTTGATGGAGAACAGGGACTTCCCTAGTCCAGCCTAACATTGACTCCTTCCTGGGTTCTCTGACTGACAGGCCCAGCTGGTGGTGGTGCTTTTTGTCCATGAGGAAGGTCTGGGGTTGGGGGCGTGGCAGCGGGGAGGCAGGGACGTTGTGTAGGGGTGCATGTACCGGGAGTAGGATTCAGGCCCCTTTATTCTGTAGAGAGAAGGGACCTTGGTCTGCTCTGGGGAGCTGCAAGTGTCATTGTCACCACTGGGTGGCAGGAGTGCTTCAGACAAGGGTTCCAGGGCCTCCGGGATCCTGGGCCTTTCTCCAGTATTTAGCCATCTGCTCTACTCCAGAGTTAACCTTTGGACTCCACAGGAGCACTTACATGTGAGCCCCTCACCTTAACCCTGGGGACGGGAGCATGCATCCTGTCACTGAGGCTCTGGAGCCGAAGGCATGGTCAGGTCGCTCCTGGACCCAATCCAGAGGCAGGCTGCGATTCTAGAGCCTGCCGGGGTCTCTAGGCAAGTGGTGTTTCCTCACGTGGAAACAGCATTTCCAGGCTGCCCCGTGCAGGGCCCCAGGCAGAGGGTTTGCTTTGGTCCAGCCTCGGGATGGGCGGTATACAGGAGGCGCTGTGATCGCGGGGGCTGGAGCCCGCTGGCCGTGACTTGATGTGGTGTGCCCCACTCTGTCCCTCTGTGCCAGTAGACTGTGCAGGTTCCCGTGTATTCCGAGCAGGAGTACCAGCTGTACCTTCACGACGACGCTTGGACCAAGGCAGAAACGGACCATCTCTTTGACCTCAGCCGCCGCTTTGACTTACGTTTTGTAGTTATCCATGACCGCTACGACCACCAGCAGTTCAAGGTGAGCTGGTGTCATGCATTTGCACGTGCGCCCAACCCCTGTGCCTGGCAGGCCCCCTGCCTTCACGCGACCCCTTCCCTATGCGTCTGGGCATTCATCCTCCCTTCCCACCGCGCCTTTATCTTCAGAAGCGTTCTGTGGAGGACTTGAAGGAGCGGTACTACCACATCTGTGCCAAGCTTGCCAACGTGCGGGCTGTGCCGGGCACAGACCTCAAGATACCGGTATTTGATGCTGGGCACGAGCGACGGCGGAAGGAGCAGCTGGAGCGTCTCTACAACCGGACCCCGGAGCAGGTCAGCCCGGAAGCCCTTGGCCTCCATCCTGCCTGCTCTCGGTTTCCTCACGAGCCACTGTCCCTGCTCCACACCCCTTCCCCTCCCTCGTGGTCCCTCAGACAGCCCGGTGCCCCCCCCCCCCGCCGGCTCTGCGCCGCCCCCTGCCGTGCACACGGCGGCATCTCACTTTCCCAGGTGGCGGAGGAGGAGTATCTGCTGCAGGAGCTGCGCAAGATTGAGGCCCGGAAGAAGGAGCGGGAGAAGCGCAGCCAGGACCTGCAGAAGCTGATAACAGCGGCGGACACCACCGCGGAGCAGCGGCGCACGGAGCGCAAAGCCCCCAAGAAGAAGCTACCCCAGAAAAAGGAGGCGGAGAAGCCGGTGCGGAGACGGAGTCAGCCCAGCTCAGGGTGCAGGGCTCCGAGGGCACCCAGAGCTGGCAGGGTGCCGGGACTAACCCTGGGCCCTCTTGCTGCCACACCTCGGTCTCCGTAACTTCTCCCCCAGGCTGTTCCTGAGACTGCAGGCATCAAGTTCCCGGACTTCAAGTCTGCCGGCGTCACCCTGCGGAGCCAGCGGGTACGTGTCACCTCCGTCACCGTGCTGGGGCCCTGGGCTCCCCGCAGCCTGCGTGCGGCAGCCAGGGCACCGGAGCACCGGGGGGGGGGGGGTGCCACGTGCTGCAGAGAGGGAGGTCTCGGGGATGTGGCTGGGCTGGGGTCAAAGCTCTTGCTCTGCTCCACTTGCTGGTTATTTCCTTTTCGGACGTAGGGCTGCCTCCGGGGTTCACTTCTCTCCCACTCCCCCTTGCTTTTGGTCCCCCTCATCCTTAACCACTTGTCGGGGAGAGGGCTTAGCAGCCTGGGTCATTGCAGATGAAGCTGCCAAGCTCTGTGGGACAGAAGAAGATCAAGGCCCTGGAGCAGATGCTGCTGGAGCTTGGTGTGGGTGAGTGGGGACTGGGCCCGCAGGAGCTACCCACCCGCGGCCGCCCATCAAGGCTGGAGGGGGGGCGGGGGGGCACTTCTGGTCGCTGGCCTTCCCGCACACCCTGGCTCTGCCCGCGCCCTCCGCCCGCCGCCTGCAGAGCTGAGCCCGACACCCACGGAGGAGCTGGTGCACATGTTCAACGAGCTGCGGAGCGACCTGGTGCTGCTCTACGAGCTCAAGCAGGCCTGCGCCAACTGCGAGTACGAGCTGCAGATGCTGCGGCACCGGCACGAGGCCCTGGCCAGGGCCGGCGTGCTCGGGGGCCCCGCCACGCCAGCACCCGGCCCGGCCCCGGCCCCTGCGGAGCCAGCGGTACCCGAACCTGGCCTCGGCCCCGACCCCACCAAGGACACCATCATTGATGTGGTGGGCGCGCCCCTCACGCCCAATTCGGTAAGAGCCTGGAACGGGCCCCGCTCCCTCTCGTGCCGGCAGTGGGAGTGGTTACTCTGCTGGGTTCTGGGACTGAGGGTAGGACTGGGTGGCCGGTGGGCATCACCTGCCCTGAGTGTGAAACACATGCACCAAGCCCGAGTAGAGCTTTGGGGGCCACTGACTCCAGCGCCTTCTGTGTCTTCTCAGAGGAAGCGACGGGAATCAGCCTCCAGTTCCTCTTCCGTGAAGAAAGCCAAGAAGCCATGAGAGGCCACACGGGGTGTGGGTGCTGCTGTGTAAATAGAGCTGCAGAGTTGGACCAGGCTGCTTCCTTTTCCTTCCCACCACTTGTGATGCCTCTGGCTTGGGGGGGGGGGGGCATGTGGGAGCAGTCACCACCCCGACTCCACAGGGGTGGCGTTGGGACCTGCCTGCGGGGAGGCCCTTAGCAGCCCTCTCACCACTGCCAGTTTTGCCCAAACATCTGTACTTGGTTCTGCACTCGAGGTGGTTCACCCATTGCAGCGGCCTCAGATACCAGCCACTGGAACACTGCCTCATGCTTTTAGACAGTCCCCGCGGCCCTGTGCTTATTCAGGGAGGGTCTCACAGGTGCTCCAGTGACAGCCAGCCGCACCGGTGGCCTTCAGCCCAGAGCAGCCCGGAACGTGCTCTAGCCCTTGTACACCTTGGACGGCATCAGGCACAGCAGCGCCTGGTCCACACACACCCAGAGCCTCGTTTCCCCGACTTTATTCAGTGGCACGTTCACAGCGGGGATGGGGGTAGACACAAGGTGGGGCCTGATCTGTCCTGGAGCCCTGGGGGCACCACACACCATGCACTACAGATGGGAGGGGGCACAGGGGGGCTCAGTGGCCCCAGCAGAGGCCTGTGTACCAGGGAAGAGGCGGTGAGTGCCTGGGTCCCCCTAGCCCAGGCCCACAGTGGGAGGGGCTAATACTGGGCTGTGGTTGAGGGGTTGGGGTGGGGGGCACAAAGTGTCTGCTCCAGAGGGGCCGAGTGGCCAAGGCCTTACCCAGGGCACAAGCCCACAGGGCAGGCTGGGGGACACTCTGGATGTAGAGCTGTGCCACTCTCCCTTTTCCCCTCTGGTGAGGGAAAGGAGGGTTCTGGGCTGGGCCAAGCAGCTACCCTGTCCTGCCCCATCCCGTCCTCGGCCGATCAGAATGGCTTTGATGTCTGCTTGAAAATGAAGCCTTGATATGCAAGTGTCTTCATGATGTTGGCAATGTTCTTGCAGTCATCTGAGAAGAGAAAGAGAAGACATTTAGATGGGTCCCAGATCCTTCCCCTCTGTGCCCACAGGTGCTCTTACATTGTGGGGGAGGGGAGCAGGGTCAGATTCAGGAGCCACAGGCTCTAAACCAGGGGGTCCTGTGCCCTGGTGGCAGCATCTCCAGCCTCAGGTTGGGCTGGATGAGGCTGGGCCGGCAGGAAGCGTGGTCTCAATGCTGCTCAGGCCCATAATTCATGCTGGAAATTGGCCGGCATGTCCCACCCCGGCCCCAGCGGTGATGTATGGGCGCCGTCGCAGTAAGAAAAAGGCAGAGTAAATGTGTAATTTCTCCCTTGACGGCCCCCGGCCGCTGGGCGATCCTTCTTGTTGCCGCCGCATGGGGACGGCCCGTCCGCCACACTCCGTCTTCCCGCCACCCGCCTTGATGTCTCCATTTCATTACTGTGCGGCCATTCATCACGCCCACGGCCAGGGTGACTTTGCCGGCATTTGCGTGTGTGTGTGTGTGTGTGCGAGTGAGTGAGTGAGTGAGAGAGAGATATGGCCCAGGCCATAATCGCTGGTGACAAGGCACAAGCCTTGGCACTTTGGGGCCGGGGGCCTGGTCAGCCTGCTCTGGACACCTGCTCCCCCATGTCGCCCCAGAGCAGCGGAGAGGGTCCAGGTTTGTGGACCTTTGACACCTGGGCCAGCAATCTTCTACTAGACATGCCTGTGTGCTCAGTCTAAGCCCTGCCTCTCCCCCCCACTAGGCCCAAAGCTGGTGCCAGTCAGGCTTCGGTCCTGCCTCTGGCTGTACCTAAGTAGGTCTGCTCCTGCCAGACCGTGTCAGCAGTTTCTCCAGTACTGGTCCCTGTGAGAAACTCCTGGAACCCCGGCGGCTGCAGGAGCAGGTGCTCCGCGCCTTCAGTATCATGGACATAGGCCAGGGCTGGTTCTAACGCCACCAGCAGGAGGTGCAGCTGCCCAACGCTTGTCCCTCTACAGAAAGCCAAGGACAGAAATGGCCTAAGCGCCCAGGGTTTTTCTGTTCCACTGCCCAGAACACCAGCCAGCTCCCCATCCCTTCGCCTGCCCCTCCTCCCACCCCTCTCCCACCTCCCATAGACGGTCCTGGGCCATAACCAGGACCTCAGCCGCTACCAGCCCTCATGGGATCGGTGCTGTGAATGCAGAAGCATTATACTTCGATGTCATAATCAGGTGTGGGGTGGTGGCAAGGTCAAGGTGGGGTCAGGAGGCCTCTGCATCTGTCAAGGGCCAACCCCTTCCATTGAGCCCTCCAGCCTGCCCTTGCTAGAACCTTAGACTAGGAAACGGGGCCCAACAGCGCTAGAAAAGGGCTGTGGAAGCAGGCGTCTTGGCCAGCCCAGGTCCCGTGTCATTAGCCAGATGCGACTCGGTGAGGGCAGACAGGTCACACAGGGTCCTGTTTCACAGACCTCGACATGAACGTACCCAAGGGGAATGTGGGCATGGAAAAGGGGGACACCCTTTTCCTCCAGGGACCCAGGAAGCCACGAGGGCTGGTCTGAGGCAGGACAGTGGGAAGACAGATGGGTGGGTAGTGGCGGCCATGGCAACTCCAGACGTGACCCGTCCCCGTAGTTTATGGGCCGGACACGCACCCCGCTCAGCTGAGGCCCCATCATTTGTCTCCCTTAGTGTGTATGCCTGTGCTGTGGGGGTAGAGGGTGGAGGGAGGGGGATGCGACAGGAGTGAGGCAGCTGACAGGAAGGGGAAGGGGGCAGGCTGGAGATGGGGCAGGAGGGTTTATGATAGGGTCCAGAGGCTGTGATGGCACCGTCAAAAAGGCTACGATAGGGTGATTTTCTTCCCAAAGAAGTCCGGCCTTGTCAGGGCACCTCCAATCCTTCCTGTCTCCTGCACTCTGGGGACCATGGCCACTGTGCATATTAAGAATAAGTCCCCTCGTTATCTGCAATTACCCAGCGGCCACACACCTCATTTCTTCCAGCAGAAAAGAAAATTAGTTTTCTATTGACTTCATCTGGCTCCTCCCTCATTGCTGGACAAATCGCTCAATCTGCCTCCCCTGGCCCAAGTGAATGTGCCCAGCCCCTCCCCGCCAGGTCACCAGCCATCCAGTGGGCCAGCACTGACCTCCCACCTGTGCCTGGCCCCAGTCTGTCCTTGACCTCTCTGCACTTGACACACTGGCTGGCTTCATCCACACCCTGAGCTTCAGCGAGCCCTGAAGATCGCCATCTCCTGCCTGCACCTCTCCTGAGCTCTGGAACATCTCTTTCTAGATCCATACAAACTCAAAACACCCCAGTAATGCAATTTCCTTCCCCACATGTCTTCACTACCCAGTGTTCTCCATCCCAGTGAACAGCACCCCAAGTGCTCCCAAAGAAGCCTGAGAATCAGGCTTGACACTTTGCCCTCTCCTTCCCCAAATCTCAAGTATCAACTGGATTTTATCTTACTCTGTTTAATCATCTACTTCCCTTCATTCCGCCCCCCACCCCAGTGCAGACCCCATCATCTCTTGCTCTTACACAGCCTATCCTCTTTCTTCTCCCTCTAATCCATTCTCTTGTGGCCCAAGTGATCACATCCTTGTCTAAGTCCTTTCAATGGCTCCCGCCGCCCTCAGGTTCAAGGCTATACTCTTTAATAGGACTTAAAGGTAAAGGCCCTGTAAAAACGGGTCCCTGCTCTCTCTGGTCTCACCTCTGCCACTCTCTACCCCCAATCCCTGTGTTGCAATCTCCAGGAACCTCTGTTTTCTGAAAATGACAAAGGCAGACGCATTTCTAGTCTTAACTTTGCCCACTGGCTGTGTGCTTGTGGCAAGTGCTTACATTTCTTTGAACTTCAGGTTCCTCCACTAGGGGTGATAAGGGACGCTACATGTGTTAACTGTGAGCACTGAGCAGGTGACACCCTTCCACACCCCATCTTTGTCGGTGCTTTAGGTTTGGAATACGTCCTCTTCTTGGAGGGGAGGCAAGGACGCTAGTTTCCCGGGTGACCCAACGGTGAGAGGGTATATACTGTACAGTCTCTGGCACAGATGACAGAGAGGCCAGCACACGCGATGAGAGCAGCCGGCATTCATCGCACAAGCTCACACTGACTACTGATCCTGTTTACTGAGGATTCTGGAGCCCACCTTGTTGTAACTGGTCCACCACAACCAAGAAAGAGAGACCCAGAATTGAGAAGACACTTGTTTCAGTTCACCAAGTCCGTGGTATGGCAGTTATGGGCTTCCAGCCCAGGCTCTTTTTCTAGCCCTTGAAACCTCATGAGTCAGTGCAACCTACTGATCAGTTTAAAAAGTCAATGGCACAGTTAGAAAATGAGGAAATGGGGCAGAGGTGAAGAGGCAAATCTGGGCCTTTTAACAGGCCAGGAGTTCGGAGAGAGCCAGCAGCAGGGTGAGGCTGGTGACAACATGGCCTCTGGGAGAGTCCTCTGCTTGAAGCCCTGGGGCCCCATGGGTCAGCAGCCCCCGCTTCTGGCACCTCTCACTGAGCTAATGAGGCCAGCCGGAACCCATTATGGTGTAGAGGGTAAGGGGTGGGAGGCACACAGTCTTGTGCCCACAATGGAGGCCTCCGAGGTAGGTCTTCCTTACCTCCAAATTCTAGAAGACTAACCTGATTTTATGCTCCTGCAGGGTTATCAGCTTGTGACAAGATAACTCTCTTCTGTTTGGGGCATTAATATTCTTAACACTGGAAATATTTTTATATTGCCAAGACCATAACGGGAGATGTGCAGCTGCTTAAATCCCTCCAAGAGGTGAGTGGGGCTAGCACCTGACTTGGATAAGCTTGTTGGCTGGGCCCAAGGGTAGTCGAATATCTGCTTGGCAAAGCTGCTAGTGGAAGGGGGGCTCAGACCACATAGGACACCCAGTGAGGGCTGACACAGGACAATGACCGGAGGCCGCTCCAGTTAGCTGCACTTGTCTGGGGACTGAACAGTAGAGGGCAGGAAGCAGGGCCTGGGCGAGGACCACCCTCAGCAGGGAAAGGGCTCAAGGAAACTCTTGGAGGACCATTTATTCGTGCACTCATTCATTCAGCAAACACACACCGACACTTCTGTGCGCTGGGTGCACACGCGCCGTGCCGGGTCACAAGCCTCGCTGCAGACTGTTGCTCCCTGCCCTCAAGGAGCTCAGAGGCAGGCCCGGAAGTGGTGTGGTGTGAGCAGTGCTACGGGGAAAGGCGGCACAGAAAAGGCACCGAGAATCAGGAAAGGGCTCCCCGGAGGACAAAGCCAGGCAGAAGTCTGAGGGCACATGGTGGTGGGGGCAGGCGGGGTGGGGGGCGCTGGCCAGCAAGCTGGGCTTGAAGTGCGGAGGTGATCCCGGCATAGTGAATAGTACAGGCACCTTGCTGGAGGGGAAACGTAGTGTGTCCAAAAACACGTAAGTCTAGCAGGCGGTGGGCGTGATGAAGAGTAAGAGGCAGGGGAGTGGCGAGAGGCGAAGCTGGCCAGGTCAGCAGTGACTGGCCAGAGGAAACCCTGGAGACTGGATGCTAAGCTAAGGAGCTTCAGAGCTTCTTATTCTGGGAATGACGGGGAGACGCTAGCATATATGAGGAGGGACAAGACAGGAGCCTATCTGTGTTTCAAGGATTGGAGGGGTTAACCCTGAAGGCACAGACACCGACAAGCAGACTGTACTATGGTCCAGGCCAGAAACAGTGGCCCAGAACCAGGCCAGTGGTGGCGGAGACGGAGATGGGGATGTATTGACGGCGTGGAGACGTGGACAGAGGCAAGAGATTTTAAGGAAACAGAATGAGCAAGCCTTAATGGGGAGAGATCAGGGTGTGGGTCTGTAGGGGGCTGAGTCTAGGATCTTAGTCAAACTCATGGAGGTAAGGCAAACCTGAGGTGCCATAGGTTTGGGCCAGTGATGACCTTAGTGTTAATCTTGAGATTCCTATGGGACATTTAAATGTATCAGGCATTTCCTTTACAGCTTCTAGGCTTTGTATCTCACTGAAAAAGGCCTTCCCTATCCCAGTGCTATTAGAAAACTATCATATATTTTCTTCTAATACTTTGTTTTTATATTTAACTTTTTAATCTCTCTGGAATTTATTTTCATATATGGTGAGAAATAGAAGATCTAACTTTACTTTTCTTCCCTAGTGGATAGCCACTGTCCTATCACCATTGATTGAACTGTCCACACTTTCCCCACCCTTCTGAAATGATGCCTCTATTATATATACAATTCCCATACGTGAGTCTGTTGGAGCGAGGAAGGAGAATGAATATGAAATGATCAAAGCGGCGAACTGGACTGGGAGACATCAGGGGCAGCAGGGTGACACGCTGCTGACTTTATAGGGCGGCAAGGCAGTGTGGCCTAAAGGAAGACTCAGACAAACCTGAGGCCTCCTGCCTAAAAAGCTCAGCCTGGTAAGCACACTGTCTTAGTGATCTCCAGGAGCTGGTGAGGAATGGGGCCAGAGCCCATGGAGCAGGGATGGGGTGGGGAGAACAGCACTGGAAGCAGGAACCTTAGTAAAGACGAGAGAGAGCAAGAACCCTGGTGTGTTGACATTCTAGAACCTCATTTGGCCGCTACATCTTTCTGTATGCACATCTTGGCAGCAACGTGCCTGAGAGCAAAGGGCCAGTGGGTCAATGCTGGGCCTGCTTGACAGAAGACTGCCAGATTAATAAGTCCCCAGCCCCAGAGGGGACATAATTATACTAAAAAATTATTTGTTCTTTGGCTGAAGTTTAAATTTAATTGGTGTCCTATATTTTTATTTGCTAACTGGGCAACTCTATGCTGGGGGCCAGCATCTCAAGCTGCAGCTGGGTACAACTCAGGGTACAAGAGCACAGCGTAGCTCCGAAGGAAGACAGGAGCCAAGGCAGTGAATTTGGGCCTGAACCAGCAGAAAGCCCTGGACATCCTAAGATTCTGGGTTCAAATCCAAACTCCATCACTTCGTAACTGTGAACTTGAGCAAGTTACGGTGCTTTTATTTCACCTCTCTGTGTCTTGGTTTCTTCTTTTCTAAAATGGGAACAATAATGATAATTATAGCAACTACTTTCCTCAAAGGGTTGTTGAAAAGATGAAATGAGTTTTTATTTGTGAAGTGCTTAAAACAGTGGCTGGGTGAGTGATTATTATTGTGGTTGCTATTCCAATAATATCCAATAATAATGTTATTCCAGCAGCAATACCCTGAGATCCCACAAGCCCGTTCCCTTGTCCCAGACATGGCCCACGCAGTCCCCTGGGCGCCCAGACAGGGCTATCCTGGCCCACCTGACACCACCCCCAGATATAGAACCCTCTCCCCAGACACGGCTCCCACAGCTCCCTCTGCTTCCCCCCAGACAGGGCCCTTATAGCCTCAACTCCAAAGTGACCCCTTCTTCTAGCCCCTCCCCTCCGCCCCCTCCACCCCACCGAAGTGCCTGGAGGTGCCACAGGGCTGATGGTGAAGGATGACGGTGGTTCCACAATAAGGGGAAAAGGCAATTTCATCTTGATTAGCAGGCGATTTCTCTCTCCGTAATAAGCGCGCTCCAAATAATTAGCGTGTTTTACGTAATAATGAAATTACAGAAATGCAGTCCACTTATTCAAACAACTCACCATTACCATATTTTTAAATATTAGACTTAATTAGAGTTTATCACTTCAGAGAAGTATGCGGACCGAAGATGTTTTTAAAAAAATCCTCATAAAGTGTTTATTAAGCGCTGGTAAAGCTGGGATAATGATGTGTTTGGAAATTAAGGCAATCAAACACTTACCGCCGCTCCTGGAGGCCGGGCATGGAAATGAGGCCATTACACGCCCATTACCCGCCAGCTCAGAGCCACTTGGGGGGCGGGGAGAGCGTGGGCCTGGCCGAGAGGGCAGAGCGCCCGGAAACGCCTGTGCCAACATCCCACAACAGCCTGGCCAGCGAGCAGGCGTCAAAGCCTTATGTCACTTACATCACATTTGGCCACCAGAAGCCCAACTCAGACTTGCCCAGGCAAATGACCGGATTGGTCCCAAATGCCAAAGATGACACCCAAGACCAACCCTGACCCAGACTCCCAGGCTGGGCGGGACCTGTCACCTCCATTCAAACCCTAGCGCAGAGTGGGGACAAAAGCCTGCTTGGGCAGCCAAGAGAGGTCAATGAGAGGAGGCAGAGGCTGAGGAAGCCACAGATCCAGAGCAGGTGACTGCTCCCAACTCTGGGCCACACAGGAAGGGCTAGCTACAGTAGCGGGAAGGGTCTAGGAGGGAACTGGGGAATTGAGCCATGAGCCAAAGGTACAGAGGAGCCAGGCCTCGGGCCTGGGAACACACCTGGATCAGGGAAAGCAGGCAAGAAGGGTGGTGGGAGAGGGGCTGGTGGCTCCAGGCCCCATTTATCCCAGTGAATAACTAATTCCAGAATTTATAGTGCTGGGTTTTTGTTCTGTGGCCATTTATATCTGCGAGGAGAGGAAATGAAGAGGCAGCACGGACGCCACATCTTTCTGTGTTATTGCTTGTCTGCCATTTGCAAATCATTATTAATTGTGGGCCCTGGTGGCGGGCTGGGTGGGGGCCGGGCTGGGTACATCCACATAGCTCTTCATCAAGGACCCCAGCCGCTGCCCCAGAGAGCCAATTACCCCGCCCTGATTGGGATCAGATAAAGAGGGAATTTTTACAAATTAGGGAATAAATAGAATTTCCACACAGGGCGCGGGCAGGACCTGAGAGGCTGTAATGAAAAACCATCCGTCACCATCAGCGCGGCCTGGGCACGTAGCCCCGGCACTCCCTCCCCTCGTGGGCCCGCCCTAACGCTCAGGGGCCTGGGTGTACAGGTCTAAGGACACCGCTACTCCCCACCCCCACCCCAGGCCCAGAAACAGGGACAGGACTTCCCTGGTGGGCTGTCTCTACACCGGCTGGGCTGAAGAGGCCTAGGCCCCAGCTCCGACACTTTCCCTACTGCCTCCTCTTCCTTTCCCTGTCTGCCTCTCCCTCTGGATGTTAACAAGGACGACACTGAGGTGGTCATGAGAAAGGCCAGAGTTGGGGACCACAGGGCAAAGACCACACCCATGCCCCTACAGCTACGGCAGCCCTAGGGCAGAGCCCCGGCCCTGTGGACCACTCATTCTGGGCTCCCATTAGCGCTCCTCCCCTTGGATCATTAAATATGTATATCTTATTACACGCCTTGTTAGAGTATCGAGCTCTATTGACTGATGATAAATCCTGAGCCTCGTCCTGGCCATAAATTTATCTGGAGATGATGAAGACTCAATAATCTAGTCAGGCAGATAATATCATCGGGCCTTAAAAAAGATCATTACATTATATGTCAGAATTAAAAGTGAAATACGCCGTAGTAACAGGGCGGCTGCTCTGGCCATTACATCGGGTGCCCGCCTCCCCCACTCACTCCTAGCCAAGGCCCCATCCAGGTAGAGGAGCCGAGAAGCCTCACCCTCCTCCTCCTGACTCTGGGATACTACAGCTGCAAGTGCCAGAGGTTAGCCAGATAACCCAAGGCCGAGCGAAGGCGACCCGGCCGGGGTGGGCTGAGAAGAGGCAGCTCCTGAGAACAGCTGGGCACATCTGCCATCCCTGGCGGCCACCTCTGCCCCATTCCTCCTTACCCTGTCCCTAGGGGTCCCCCGTGGGACTGTCTTCTGAGGGTCCTTGAGTGGCTCCAACAAGAAGGTGACAGGGCCTTACCCCTCTCCAGAATGGCCTGACCAACCAGGGTGGATTTTTTTCCAAAATGCCAACACTGGGATTCAGACAGGTTAGGCCACTTGCCAGTACCGCCCCAGGCACCTGTGACCTGGCCCCAGACCCATGGTCAGCAGTGCCTCTGAGGCCTTTCTCGTGAGCGTGTGCTAGCAATCTAGGCCCTGGCCACCTCCTTCCCAGGAGGCCCGCCTGTCATAGCCTCTACAACCTGTCCTTTGAGAAACTTGCTGCCAGCCTCTTGGATCTCTGACCTCAGCACTAATGACCGTTTCCACTGTATCCTATTTCCACTCATTTCCACAGTTACACCTTCTACCTTTTTAACATCCTCCACTGCTCTTCCTTTGAAATATTAAATTCCAAATGTCCCTAGTTACTGGGAATAATACACTTTTCTTTCATCTCACTGGAACCTTGAAACATTAATACCTCTACTCTATCCAGATACACCACCCGCCTCCTCTCTTTACTTTCTCCCCTGTCTACTTTTGACTGCTTACCCAACAGTCATTCCCTTGCTGCCAACCTGGCAGAGCCCACGCCTTCCTCCTGTGACCAGGGTGAATCCTCCGGGTCTGAGCCACCTGTGGTGATCCCATCCCTCTTGCCGCTCACTGGTTTAGTGGTGGCCGTGTGTTCTGGCGAGTGAGAATGAGGGTAAGTTTGCTGAAAGACCTTCAAGGAAAACTTCTTCACTCTTGTGAAGAGGAACACAAGGAGGAAGTAGTCCTTTATATTCTGCGGGAGGTTTTCATGTTTGCACATTATGTCTGGGACTGCAGAAGCCATCTTCTAAACGTTAGGGGAGTTAGCCTGTGAAGAACATGCTGAAGATAACAGAACAGAAAAATGGGAAAAGTCTGGGTCCTTTATGACATTGCTGAGATGCTGAATTAACTAATCCTAGGATCACCTTATCTCCAGACTTTTGTGAGGTAATAAATCCTATTATTTAAGATATCTTGCATTGAGTTTTCTTTTTCTTGCAGCCAGAAGCATACTAACTGATACAGAATGTAAAGACAGGAAAGAGAGTGACATAACAAATGGGCCCTATAACATACACTTGGCTGAAGGGAGGAGGGAGGGCAAAGGGCAATGACGGCCCTGTTATTTCAAGCCAGGAAGTTGGTAACTCTTGTTATGCTCTCTTGAAACATTTGACCAAATTGTTTCCTGCTATATGGCAAGACACAGGCCATGTTACTACTAAAAAGGCTAAAAGAGTCAAGTTTTGATGGGAACCCACATGAAAACAGAGAGGGAAGAAAACGCAACTGAACGAAGGAAAATTTTTTTATGTCTATGGCTTGTGATCTAAGATGCCTGAGAGTCCCACAGCTCCACAAAGTCATCGGGGGCTTAGACTTCTTTCTACCCTTCTCAGCATGTTGCTTCTAATTTCCAGGTTATTTCCTGGTCCAAAATGGCTGCGGGAGCTCCAAGCATCACATCCACATTTTAGGAAAGAGGAAGAAGGAAACAGCAAGAACAATGTACTTCCCGGCTGAGTCACTTCCTTTTAAGTATCATTCCTGGAGGTCTCACACAACTCTTTTCCTTTTATCTCACTGGCCAAAACTCAGGGACATAACCATATCTAGCTGTATGAGGAACTAAAAAGAAGTGGTGTTTTAACTGGGTACACACCGCTGCCCCTGGTGATACCAGGGTTCCTTTTAGTGAGGAAGGAAGACAATGGATATCGGGGTATGACGCAAGCGGTTCCCGTCCTAGCAACATAACCGACGCACCTCACACAGGAGCCTGGATTCCATGGCCCATCATCTCAGTCCTTTCTTGCCAACATTCTCAACTCTCTTGCTCTTTTCCTTCCATCACCCTTGCCTGGAAAAACCCAAACTGCCCTCTCTATGCTTGCACCTGGGCTGAGCGTGACTAGAGAACATCACAACCATACAGATTTGTGCCCCTCCTAAAACCAGAGTCCGCAAGCTCACCTGGGTGTATGAAACCGCCTGGCTGACCACCTACGCTCCTGATCAGCACGCGGGCGCTCTCCCTTTCTCCCTAGTGGCCTTTTCTCTACTTCCCACCACTCTCAAGTCCCCCCCACACACACACATAGTGTGGTCTCCTACTTCACAGGAGACACAGGACGCACTGTCCTCTCACTTGTTACAGAGGGAGGAGAGAGGGTGCGTCCCCATGGCACTTCTAAAGCCCATCCCTCACTCCACCTGGGTTTTCCACCCCATTTCCTTTTTGGGGGCCTTATGTGATGAGCAAGCCCCTTTCTGATAGAGCCTTGATTGTTTTTCTGCACTGCTTCTTCACATAAGCATGTAAACATATCAAATCTCTCCCATCTTTAAAAACACCCTCGCCTTAACTCCTCTTCCACAGGCCTGGTAGCCAACCTCTCCTCCCTTTCATAGCCAAACTTCCTGGTTAACGCTCAAGGCCTCCTTCCCTCATTTCCCACCCTACAATCTGATTTCCCCACCTGTGTCCTACTGAACCGCTTTCTCGAATGATCCCTCCAACCTCACAGGGCTGAAAGTCCAGTGGTTTAGATGGCCCCAGTGGACTAACTCGTGCCCTGAAGCTCTTTTCCCCTGGTTTTGGTGACAGCACCTTCCCTCCCTATCCAACTCCTTCAGCTTCTTTGTACGTGTCTTTCTTCTGATTGTCCCTACAGAGTGGGTGTTGCTCAAAGCTGCCACTGGTCCCCTTCTCATTCTCCACTCCCCCACTGGGCACACTTGGCCAGCCCTGAGCTTATCTACCCTAGATGTCCCAGTGATTTCTAAACCTATAGTCCCACTACCACCACCCTGGTCCAGGGCACCACCACCTCTCACCCTAGGAGACAGCAGTGCCCCCGCCAATCTCCTCCAAGGTGTCCTTCTAAGCCACAAATCTGGTCATTTCACTCCCTGTCTTAAAACCTTTCAATGATCCTGGAACAGAAAAAGGACAGCATTGGAAACACTGGTGAAATCCAAGTATGACCTTCAGTTTAGCTCACAGTATAGTACCCAAGTTCATTTCCTGATACTGATAACTGTACTGTGATTATGTCAGATGCTAACATGAGAGAAAGCCGGTTAAGAGATGTATAGAAACTTCTCTGTAATGTAAAATTGGTTCAAAGTAAAAAGTTTAAGAGTTAATCATTAAAATAACAACCACCACTCCAACAGCACCTCACTGCTCCCAGGATAGTGTCCAAACTTCTTTATAAAGTTCCGGGGATCTGCCCAGGTTCCCCCTCAGGCCTCATCTTCCCCACTCTCCTGCTGGACCCGAGTTCAGGCTCTTTAGCTTCTCAGCTTTTTCTGCACGCCCTCCTTCTGCTGGAAAGCCCCGCCCCTTGCTATCATTGCCTCAGGTGCCTTACCTGGGCCCTCATGTTTGTGTTAGGGATCCTTCTACGTGTTTCACAGCACCCCATGTTCCTCTACTGTGATGGCCTGTGTCACCTCCTGCTAGATCACAAACCCGAGGGCACTAATGTTACCTGTGCAGAGGCCCTCAGTAAACATGTATTAAGTGGAAGAAAGGAAGAACTGGAAGAAAAGAAAGAGGGAAGGATGGGAGACAAGATCACAGGCAAACCTATTACAGCCCTGACATCCGTTGCCTAAAGCCTAGACATGCCAAGGCCCTGAAGATCAGTCAAGGTCCTTGTCCTCAGCTTCCAAAGTGCTGGGGGCTTCAGCCCCTTCCCCACCTCCACTCCTTCCTAGTATCTTGATTTCCCCAAGACCTGCCGGGCCAGGACACTGGCTGGGACCTGAGCTCTCAGCAGTCCGGCCACCAGTCTGTCCAGCAAACGGACGCATCTGGGGGCAGCAGTACTGGTGGTGGGACTCCCCAGTCCTAACAGTGATGCCCTGGAGAAGGGCCTGGCTCTGCCTGGGGACTCTGCGAGGGGGGCTGCCCTCCCGAAGCCCAGTCCCACCTGGTAAATATTTCATCCTCAAGCTGCTCAGCTAATCCCTATTAATTTCAATACCGCCGCCTTGCCTGGCTCAGCTCCCAATGCATTATTTATCCCCTTTGTTTGTTTGTCGCTAACAGGTGGGCCCCAGCGGAGGCGCTGACTGGGGACAAGCCCACTCCATCACAGTGTGGCTGTGAATTAATCATGAGGACTAATGGGAAGCACCTCAGCCCCAGGCACTGCCCTAGCTGTCTCCCCCTGCCCTGGCACCCAGGGGTGGGCCAGGGCCACCTCAGCTCAACTCAATTCAAAACAACACATTTTAGTTACTATCTGCCTACAAGAGTCAGACACAAGGTTACCCTTTGGGGATACAAGCTGAACAAACAGACATAAGTTCCTGCCCTCAGGGAACTTACAATCCAGGTGAGGAGAGAGGTGTTAAATGACTATTTCTTAATTAGGATCATGAGGAAAGGCTGTGCAGGGGAAGTGCTGGGTGTTACGAAGGTGTGCACAGGGGAGGACCTGACCAAGTCTAGGAGTCAGGGAAGGCTTCCCTGGGAAAGCAAACTTTGAGCTGCTCTCTGAAGGTTGAGCAGGAGTTAATCAGGCCAAGGACCCATAAAGCCATTTGGGAAGGCCAATGGCAGTTTCCAGAAAATGGGGGAGGCTCTTGTGCTGGAGTGCAGAGGGCATGAGGAGAGCGGCTCAAGAAGGGGCAGGCCCAGCTCGGGGATGCTCTTCTCCCTCCATGACTGGCATTTTGTTCCTGGTGGACTGCCATGGACACATCCTGAACACCTGATATGCTCACTCACACCACCTCTGCTGACTTGAGCAACATGTGATTTCTTGACCTTCTGCTTGTGGTTCCTGAAAGATGGTCAAGATCATTAACCCTCAATTGCACAGATTAGGAAACTCAGGTGAGCATTCAGCTTGGAGCTTATGAGAAGGCCTGTGTGGGCCTCTCAGCACCCTGAAGCTTAGGTGTGCCCATGGCAGGACAGGGCTGGATCTGGCCCATTGACTCTATGTGGGGACCAGGCACAGGGCTGGGAACACTGAGCTGCCTCAGCCACAAGTGCTCACATCACCTCCCAGCAAGGAACCTCCCTCACCTGTGCAATCCAGCACTGGACTGGGCACCCAGAAGACCTCAGCAAACATCTTCTGAATGAATGACTGAACAAAAGTGAATGAATGCCCCACAATCCTCCACAAAGATCCTTACTCTCCTCAAAACGTTTACAGAGAACTAAAATAGACAAATGGGCTACCTGGTACCTGGGGTGGGGGTGGGGGGGTAGGTTTACAGTATTTTTAAATGCATTACCTCCTTTCTCCTCATAGTAAGCCTGGGAGGTAGGAGTCACCATCAACCCCAATTTAAAAAGGAAGAGACAGAGGCCCAGAGTGGTGAATGACTTATCCAGGACCACACAACCTGGAAGTGATGAGCCTTGACTAGCACAAGGTCACCCTGCTTCTAGGCTCCTGGCTCCACCATACCCATAGGTCTGCCCCTCTGTGGGCATTTCCCCAGGGATTCCCCCTTGGTGGCTCCAGGAACCCTAGTTCTCAAGAATGATCCCCAAGTGGTCCCAGCTCATTTATGAACCAAATGTGGCTCTGCCAGGGCAGAGGCTTCACTGTGCACGTAGTCAGGGTTTGTAATTCTAGTCAAAGTGGCCACTTGGAAAATCTATATGTCTCCAGGCTCCCTGTACATCATGGTGTCAAGTCCTAGAGCAGAGGCATCCATCAGCACCTCCCAACGCCATGCTGTGTGTGCCCACATCCTCTTCCCACCCGTGTGCCTGTCCCTGGCTCCCAGCGGCTCAGGCAGTCCTAGCTGGCCCTGCGCAAAGGCTCACGCTGGCCTGCCTGCTTGGCCCCGCGGTACCCTTGCCTGCAGACTAGTCTGGCTGCTGGGCCCCACCCCTGCCCCAAATGCTGCCTCGGCCCTGCCTGCTTCTCTGCTCTCTCGGAGCTAGGCAGCCAGCACGGAGGCAGCCTTGATAACTCGCTAACGTGCTGCCCATGCTGTTCTTAAAAATTTATGACTGTGCAACATGAAAAATCCGGCTGAGGAGCCGTCATTAGCCGCGCTGCCTCCCTCCCCCACCAGAGCCGCCCTCGTAAATTGAGATTTATGGCTGCAGCAGGCGGGGCGGGGGCGTGTGCAGGCGGTGAGGATGTTGTAGGGGAGACAGGGAGACCGATGAGACAGCGGTGGGGCCGGGGGCTCCCCCCTGCGGCAGCTCCAGTTTATCACAGCCTGCGGTGAGACCCTCCGAGAGCAAGGTCTTGCCTGGGGTGTGAGCCCGGCACAGATGCTGGATTCCACCTAGCCGGGGGACTGGAGGGGGAGGGGCCTATCCCGTGCCAATCACTGGCTCCTTTAGGTGGAGGACCAGATCCTGAGGTCCAGGTGCTGAGCAAAGGCCTCTCAGGAGGATGATTTGAGGAGGAAGAAGGTTGGACGTAGGGAGGCATCATCATCCTAGTTGGAGTGACAAGGCCTGGGCCCCCAGAGCCAGATTCTCCAACCAGAGGCACGTAGATTGGGCTGTGATTGTGGTATCCCAACCAGAGAATTGGAGGGCAGGCAGGGAGCGGGGCAGAAGGGTGCCAGCAGTCTTCCCTTCCCCTCTTTTCTCTGGTGAGGAGGGCTGGTGGAGAGGACCAAGTACTAGACCTAGTCACAGAGCCTCCCCAGACAGAGCCCAGGCTGGGGCTGAAGAGAAGAGGAGGTAATCCCGCAAGCCATTCCCCACCCCCCGTAGCCCCCCATTCCACGCCCCCCAAAGACCCTCCATATTACCTCCCCGCTGCCTCCTCCCCTGCTCACTTAGCCCTGTCAGCCAGGCCATTATGAAATTGGGGTTTCATTTACAGACTAATTAAACATTACAGCTTGTTCACAATTACAACGCGGGGATGAGGGAGTAACTAATTACGGAAGAAATGAGCTAACATTTATCTCTGCTCCCACCCTCCCTCTCCCCACTGCCCCCCCAATCTGGCTTCCTCCCACTCTCTGGTCAGTACCTGCTTTCTAGGCTTATTTCCTAGGATGGGGGACTGGAAGGGCTCAGCACCCACCTACCCTGGACACAAGATCTGACTATTGTTCCCAGCCACTCTGGGGAGGGGCTTAGCTCTCAGGGCCCTGCTGCAGGAGACAGGGCTTTCGTGCAAGACCTTGGCTGTGACTAAAGTAAGGGACCCCGTGATGATATGTGTGACTATGACATGGGTGGGGAGACACTCTACTTTGGTGTGTGTGATTGTGACAGTACTGTAGGGCTGTGTGGCTCTATGTAGCTGTATCTTGTAGGGCAGGATTTTGGTGTGAGTGCTGCAGACAACTATTTGTGTGATGGGGTATGCGTGTGAATGAACCACACCCTCACCCTCAAACCCCAGGCAGAAGAGAAAAGAACTAGGTGGCTGCAGGAGGTGATGGTCAAAGCAGCCCTGGGTCCAAATAACCACTGGGCAGCCCTATTCATTCCTGCCTCAGAAGCAAGAAAGGGAGCAAGGTTACCCTGTTCCGGGGGCTCAGCTCATCCCTGCCCTCAGGTTGGTCTTGGCCTCTGGCCAGATGCCCCCTGGGGCCCAAGAAGCCTCCTGGGGGCCTGGGGTGCCCCCTGTGGGCAGGAGTCCTGGGGTCTGGCTGGCCTGCCGCAGAGTTTAATAATAGTAACAGTGAGAGTAAGCGTTTCCATCCTTCCTGCCTTTGGGCAGAAGAAGAAAGGAAAGAGGAGGGAGAGGAGGGAGTGGAGGGAGCGGGCTGAAGGGAGGCTTTGAGGCCTCAGAACTCACATCAAACGGCCGGATCTGGGCCTAATTGTCTGACCCCTGCCCCTGCCTTCAATCAGCTCTGCGGCTCCCCGCCCGCCCCTCGCCTAACTAGCAGCCATGTTCTCCTCATTAGGACAAGCTCCCCTTGCACACGTGTCCCCGGACATGTCCCCAGCACTCTCAGCTCCCAACCTTGCCTGGTGGGAGGGTACAGTGGGGACCCAGTTTTGGAGGGGCCCCTGGGACAGCTACAGCCTCCGCCACCACAGCTGCCTGGACTGAGCTGCTCAGCCCCTCTCCTTGAGCTGCAGGGGCCTGGATGCCACATGTGGTGACATATCCTGGGGCTGGCTCAGCCGCTGGGTGCGTTCTGTCCTCTGTGCGTCCTTCTTGCTACAGCCTGACTGTCTCAGACACACTGCTCCTGAGGGCGGCATGTGTTTGAATCCTGTCCCTTTTGGTCTGGTTCAGCCCGGCAGGGGGTCTGGGCTGGGTCAGGGTCTGTGTTCAGAGGCTGGGAGCAGAAGGAACGTGTCTGCCCACTGTGCTAGGGTGGCCCCCTTCCACGGGCCCAGGCATGCTGACGTGTAGAGTGTCTGGGCTGCTGCCACCGCTGTGAAGCAGCAGAACCTGGTGGTTGCGAGCTCTGACCTTAGAGAGATACAGGTTTAAATTCCGGCTCTCCCACATCCTTGCTCTGCAGCCTTGGGTGAACGGTAACCTTCCTGAGCTCCAGTTTGCTCACATACAGTAGTGCTGACAGCCCCTAGCTCACAGGGTTTGGGAATGAGATGACAGATGGGAACCCCTCTCTACTACATCTGCCACTCAGCAAATGTGGAGGGATACTGGTGTTGGAGGGTGATTCAGACCAAGTTGCCCCCTCCACAGGCCACAGCCCCACTTTGCCCAGGTGGGGTCTGGACCCTGGTCACCGGTGTCAAGGACAGGAGGAGCTGTGGGGAAGGGGCTAATACCAGGGGCGGAAGCACGACGCTAGAGCCTAAGCTTGGGGGCAGGGATGTCACACAGCAGCTTCAAGTGGCAAGGGCAGGGCCCAGCTTAAGGACTGTCAGCGGGCATGAGGTCAGCTGAGGAGGTCTGGGGCTGGTCCATGAGGCACGGCCCCTCCCAGGAGTACTGTGGGCCTGGGAGGAGGCATGCTGTGAACACAGCCAGAGTGAAGGCTGTCTGGCTACGCATGGTGCTCATTTTCAGGGTACCAGACCTGGATGTGATCAGGGGAGGGGCTGGCCTGGTCTGGGCCCTGACATTGTCTCTCACCTTAAACCAGTGGTAATGACTTGCAAATATTGATGAAAACGCAAACTACAGAGATTGTGTTTTTCGGGGAGTGAAGGTGGGGAGCGGGGATAAGGAGGAAAATAAACTGAAATGAAGTCCAGTTATCTCCCATCTGTGGCTGCTCCTAATCCCCCAGCCCAAAGGAATCCAATGCAGCCCCTTATCTGCCCTGTCAATCACTCCATCACCGCCCAGTGCTCGGTGGGCACCACACGCCCTCACACACTCAAGCACATGCACACACACGCACACACTCACTCCACCGACTCTTGCTCCAACACTCCCGCCCACCCCCAGCCCATTACTCCTCTGAGTAGGAGCAGCCAGCACGCAGGTCCTGCCAGATGGATGCAATTTGCATAATATCAGCAGTGGAGGCTGCAAGATCACCAGGGGTCAGGGCGCTGACATCCCCGCACAGTCTATCTGCAAGTGCTAATTTGGCCGGCATTGATCTGTCTTTCTGATTTCTTTGTCATTTACGTCTGCGACGGTTTGACAGGAGATACAGAGAGAGACAAGGGGAGGCCAGGCCGGGCCCGGGGCAAGGAAGGTAGGGAAACAAAGATTGTACTTCCCAGTGCATCACACACACACAACACATATATACACATACCAGAACCTTCCCCCATCCATCCGGCAGTCCACCTGTCCATCTGTCCGTCCATTTTTCCACCTGTGGTTGCTACTGAAGACTAGAGCTCAGGAAGGAAGGAGTGAATACCCCTCCAGGTGAATACTGCCTCCAGGCAGGCCAAGGGAGCCCCTGTCGGTGCCTGGAGAGTTACCCCTTCTCATGGCCACCTGTCCCCCAGCTGCTCACTTTCTCTGGGCCACACCAGAAAGAACGAGACAGGAGTGGGTGGTGGGGGTAGTGCCAAGGAAGCACATACTCCAGCTGTCTCTGCCCCCTCCTCATTCGGCAGCTGTGCGGATGACTCCTCCTGAGCCCGCCCTGAAGATGGCGAAGTGGAGGGGGTGGGGGTGCTGCCCCCCGAGCAGCACCTTTCTGCCTCTCTGGGATAGCCAGGGAGAGGGCTACTAGGTCTGCAGGGGCCTTATATCAATCCTTCACCACCCTCAGGTCTTCCAAAGCCCAGACTGGTTTCTAGCTGATTCTGAAGCCCCTCAGCTCAGCCAGAAAGCCTTAGATCAGATCAGATCTAAATGCTACCCACTGAACCCTCGGCCACTGTCCCACATTCTTCCGTGCCTTGGGAGAAGGGCTCCCCACAGGGATGGGGGCACTGCCTGGATAGATGTCAATGGTAAAAGGGGAGGGGAAGATAAGATTGCAACTCTGGAAAGAAAGAACCCACTGCAGAGAAGTGGACATGGTCATCCTGTCAAGGGAAGCAGAAGGGCCTGAGCCTTCCAAGGGTGAAACCCCCCTCCCTGCCAGCCACAGTGGCTCTGTCGTGGCCCCACCTCCTTTCCCTTGCTGATGGTAGCAGAGCAGGGTGATCAGAAGGAACTCCCTGCTGGGCAAGAGGGGGGCTGGCGTTTGGTGTGTGCTAATCCCGGGCCTGAGGTCTTCAGAGAGACCTGGGGAACTTCAAGGAGGGGAAGGCAAAGCCGTACTGTGGACGAGCTCATTAGCCAGCACCCCCACCCCCCCACGAGGAGGAGGGCGGGCGGCCCAGGGAGCGTGGCGGCAGAGGCGGCAGAGAAAAGGCTGTCACTGTCCTTTCTTCCTTTTGGTACAAGCATCTCCCTGAGCCGACGATTCTCCTGCAGTGACACCTCTCACGGGAGCTAATGAGATCCGTGTCACGGAGCTAATGCGCTCTGACTGGACTCTTGATAGACACCCTACTCCTTCAGGGGAGACCACAGGCCAGTACTGCCCCCCTGGGGCCAGGCCCCCACCTTGCCTCCTACCAGCCCAGCTCTTTTTGCCAAACCATGCTGGGTAACAAGCTCCTGAGAGTCCACTTGGTGTCTGGCCATCCCTCCTTACCATGAGCCTCAGAGGGACCCTCCTCAGGCCCTGAGCAGAGGGGCTAAGAGACCAGGGCAGGACCACCCAGCTGGGCATCAGGGAAGGTTCCAGTTCTTCTCTCAGCCAGCTGAAATCAGCAGTCTGTGGGGCCTGATGTCCCAACAACAGGTGAGATTTTACTGACATTTCCTGTGCAGATTTCTGGGTCCTGCTGTTAGAGAGATCAAGTATGGAGGGCCTGAACATCACCCCCGACAAACTGTGAGTGGGGTCCAAGGATGTATTTTGTACATGCACACCGGGAAGTCCAGGCAAGATTCCCAGAAGAGGTGGCCCCTGGAAAATGGGCAGGATTTTCCTGGTCAATGAGGTGGAGAGCAAACAGATCAGAGTAAGAACTGTCAGAGCCAGGAGGAGGTCAGAAGCCAAGAGTTGCTGGGCTCTGGCTCTGAGGGCAACTGTAGCAAGCTTTCTTCCTCAACAAGGCTTTGTCGAGGCCTGTATGTTTCACACTAACTGAGGGAAACGAGGGAAGTGAGCTTGTGTTCCTCCTCATTGTCTCTGTTGGTAGCACAAAGCCCGACACCAAAAAGGTGCTTCGTAGTTCAGTACAGCAGTGAGAACACAGACTCTGCACTCACATGGACCTGGGTTTGAGTCCTGGCTCTTCAATTCACCTGGCTGTGTGACCTCAGGCAAGTCACTTAACTGAGTCTCAGCTTCCCAGTCTATAAAATGGGAATGATAATGCCTGCCTTCCATAAAACTGGTGTGAAAATTACATTAGTTAATAAAAAGTACCCCCAAATACATGCTGACCCTCTGCAGAAACACAAGAAGTACCATACAGCACTCCGAAGTCCCCCGTGGAGGCTGCCCTGCCTCTAAGCCTTTGGTCCACAGCAAGGATGCAGACGGAGTCCACTGACCGCCGGCCATCAGCAGTCCCGCGTACATGCAGTCCCTCTTCACCCACAGCCCGCTCCACACCACCCTGTTCACTGGGCTCGCAAGGCCAAATCCACCACCTCAGGAGGAAGCGTCCCTCTCCTGACTAAGAGGCCATGCCGACAGCCCCCGACACCTCTTTTCTGCCTGGAGCTCCACGACCTCCATTCCTGAACCTACCTTTCCCTTAGCTGCCAGGGCCAACTGTACCTCTGCTGACGACCATACCTGAGCTCCGTGGGGGCAGGGCACTCTGTCATTTTCACCAGTACACCTGTCACGGCTCCTGACACATCGCAGGTGTAAGGTAAACGTTCACTGACTGGTCCTCTGCCTCCATTCCCAGGGCCACTGCTGGCTCTGAATTAACCGCCGCCTCCATGCACCTCACTGAGCTGCCCCTTCTGCAGTTTCTCCTTGCTAGTCCTCCCTGTATAAACTCTCAGACGGCTCAAATTGAAGCCCAACTCTGACCAGGTCACCGCTCTGCCAGGATCTGCCCCCGCCCCCGGCTCCCCCGCAAACAGTTCAGCCATGCACATCCATCCCAGCGGGCCCTCTCCCCTTCCACAGCCTACCTCCCAGCCCTCCAGCACGCCTGCCCCTTGCTCTCTCAGGGCCACCACACCCGGTGCTCAGCAGGAGTCCCCACCAGGTAGGCCCCACACACGCTCCCTGCCACCCATACCTTAGAAAGAGACTCAGTAGATCTCTCTAGGACCTAGGATCATCAGTGATTTGTGCACAGAGCCGCTGCCTAGCCCCCTCCATGGCACCGTGGGAGAGCCAAGCGGGTCCCAGAGATGGCTAAGCTGTGGGATCTGCAGAACCCTTGCCCAGCATCACCAATGCTGCCCCCCCAACCAATATGCACACCACTCCCCACTTCAGGCTGGCAGCTCCTCACGCAGTTAATTAGCACTATGTCACTGAGGACCAGCCTGAGTGGCCAGTGACAGGAGCTGACCCTTGACCCCAGGGCTGGGAAACAGTCCACATCAAACTCTTACAGCGCGACCCTTTTAGCACGCACAGTAACTCGGGGCACCGCCAGCTGAAGCTCATTAAAGCTGTCTCTTTGGTGCGAGGGCCATTAACCTCTACTGCTCAAAACCAACGCCTCCCCTCCCCGCCTCTCCCAGCCCAATTAATGCCCTGCATCCTCCCTCCCCTCCAAACACCCTCACCCACACCTCAGAGCCAGCTGGGAGCGGGCAGGGCAGCCCTCTGCGTTCAAAGATACAAAGCCCCAGTGCCAGGAACCCCCAGGGCCCTGGGGAGGCCATGGTGTTGGCAGGGCCACAGAGGAGGGGGCTGCTTGAGCACCTACTGTGTGCCAGGCCAGGCACTGCACAAGCCCCTTACACGAGCAGCTTCACTGAACCTCCCCAACAGCCCTGACAGGCACTGGCACTGTCTCCTGTCTGAGGTCACAGGGCTCTGGGTGGTAGAGCCAGAACTTCCTCTGGCTCCAAAGTACTTACTCCATTGTCACTTGTAACCTTAGACTGTCCCCTGTGGCCTGGCCAGACGGAAAAACCTTCTTCCCTGGAGAGAGAAGGAACGCCTCAGGAGTCCTAACAGAGAGGGAAGAAGGAACCACTTCCTCTCACAAACAGACCCTGGGCCGCATCCACAGACACAGGGCGCCCAGCTCAAGGCCAACCCAGCCCCGCTGGTCCCTCTAGCAGCCAGACTCAACTACTGGCAGCCCCTGCCCGCCTGGGCCAGTGCAAGTCCTCTCACTGATCCGCACTGTCTGGTCCCTCCCTTTCCCATCCCTCTGTCACTGATTCATCTACTCATTCATTCAGCGCGCCCCCCTCCCCGAAGTGTCTACTAAGCATCTATTCAGCACGTGCAGTGCGCCCTGCCCCGTCAGTTCTGAGCAGGAGCTCTGAGAGTGCTGTCCTCTCACTCACAAACCTCTTTTCTCCTCAGAACCTCACCAAAGAGCCAACCCTTTAACCTGGCATTCAAGACCCACTTACTTCCCCATTTCTTTTCCAGCTGTTCCCTGACCCAAGTGTCCCTCCCACTCCAGTCACAGCAAACTACGTGTAGGTGTCTAAGTTGTCTTCAATGTGCCCTTGTGCTTTTGTACGCACAGCTGCCCTTCAGTAGAAAACCCTTCCCTCATTTTTCTACCTAGCAAACTCCTACTCATCCTTCAAGAATCTCCTGACTCAAGTGTCTTTCTTCTCTAGGAAACTCCCTGCTCAGCTTCCAAGCAGATCAGCTTGCTAGGCTTGGGGTCTCCTCTAGGTTGTATGGACGAGCTCCTGTGGAAGGCAACAGCAGTTTTTGTGGGGCACCCCCAATTCCTTAGACCTGTTGACTGCTTCCTCTCCCCCAACCTGCCGGGCCCCAGAAGAGCCTTGGGGTGTCCCAACAAGAAGGATACAGGGCATCCCTGAGGTAAGTGAGATGTAAATAAAGAAGCAGAAGTGACTTTGGCACCCGAGGACAGGAGAATCCTCCCCTGGGGCAGCCTAGGTGTTCCTATCACGGCCCTTAGTACCGTGGGTACCCAGTTCAGTGTCTATCTCGTCCTAGGATGTCACCTCCTTGAGGACAAGAATCTCCACCCAGCATGCCCAGCACCTACTAGGCACCAGTGATCTCTGTAGAAAGGATGAAGGGCTAGTCTGTGACAGGTGACTGGGTCCTTTTGGTGTATCCTGCCGGTCCCTCTGCCGCCATAGCTCCCCAAAGGTACACAGTTTATGATAATGTCATACCACCTCCCAGGAATAACCCCCCCACCCCCGCTCCTCCCCACTTGGAACAAAGCCTATGCTTGTCAAGTACCCCGCTTGAAAGCATTTGCATGACGTGTGCCCACACACAGAAAATCAGATACACAGAAATGAACAGACACTTTCTGGTGGATACACACACAGGCTGATGGTTGCTTCCATATACAGATGAATGCCCTCAGGAAAATCAACCCAGATATATTGTTACACTCACTCACTCACACACACACGCCCCCCAATACTGATATATCCGAAGTTAGCAGAGCTTCCAATGCCTAGAACCACAGCCACTCCATCCCCCTCCCAAGCAGGGATCCCTCTGAGGGTGCACCCCCACCCGGTACCCCAAATGGCCCCTCCCAACCCCGGCACCGCTCAATGGAGGCTGCTCCTCCTGCGGGGGAGTCAATATCCTGTGGACGGAGCCATCGGTCAGAAGGACCCCGACTAATTAAAAGCTGGTGAGGTTTAAATAATTCATCTCCTTAACTCCCATTGATCGCCCAGTTTAGTAGCCACAGACTTGAAACAATATTAAACAGCCTCCTCTATCTCCACGGGGGTGGGTAAGCTGACATGTGCCCACCCCTCTGAGGACATCACCCACCAGAGATGCAGGCAGGGTTGAGGGTATCTTGGCCTGAATCCAAGGCCACCTGTGACCCACCCAAAGCCCAGACCCCAGTCTCCTCCTAAACAGTGTTTTGAGAGATCTCTTCCAATGGTCTGGTTCCACTCTCCCCTATGCCACCCTCCTTCCCCACCCCCCCCACCTATGGAAAGCATCCCGTTAGAGCATAGAGCCACAGAACCCCTCTGTGTGCCAGGGGACTGGGGCATGCGGGCAGGGGGCTGACTGAGCTGCCAGGGGGTATATGTGGAGGGACTGACCAATGCCGCTGTGGGGCCGGCCTATGTGTTGCAGGCTGAGGCCCTTGTTCATGTCTAGAAGTCCATTCTTGGGCCAGCAGCCCATGGCGAAGCTGTAAGCCTGGAAGACAGGAGGCAAGAATGGTTAACAGAGGCCCTGACCCCCAATACTCACCACCTCCACCCTCCAGCCAAATCTTCCCACTAAGGGCTTACTCTCATTATGTCACTTCATGAGAGTCCCCTCACTGGGTCCCCTTTCCACCAGGGCCCCCACCAGAAAATCCCTTCTTCTTTCAGAGCTCCTTTTATCTTAGGCATCTCTCCATCAGAGACCTCCAGCCCCCAACAGGTGCCCCCTTGCCAGGCTCCTCTAGAGAGCTCCCATTTATTAAGACCTTCCTTCTCAGGACCATCCTGTCATCAGGGCACCCCCTTCACCGGGCAGCCCTGTTAGATACCCCTCCCCCCCCAGTGTACCCAGCACTGTGTTGGGCCCCTCCCCACAGTATTGCTGGTCATAAAGCCTGGTGTCGGGAAGGACTTGGAGACCAACATATCCAAACTTCACTCTATAGATAGGAAAACTGAAGCAAGAGGGGGCCAACCACAGGCCTTTGGTCTACTTGCTTTAGACCGAGAGGCAGGCCAGGCTGTGGAAGGCTGAGTGCCATGCATGGGCTCAACTGAGGAGGAGTAAGGTCACCTGGTCGACTCAAGCAGCTGTGAGGGGAACACATGAAAAGAATGCGTGTGTGTGTGTGTGTGTGTGTGTGTGTGTGTGTGTGTGTGGTAGGGGGAACAGATCTCTGCTGAAGGTCAAGTACTCACTTATGCATATTCAAAGCGGCCACCCATCGATCTGTACTTAATTGTTTTCCTGGGGTTGGGGAAGGAAGTGCTGGGGGCATCGATCTGCTCAGGCCCCTAGCACTTCATTGCTCCCCTACATCTGCTACTCGCGCCACCTGGCCGCCACCAACCTCCATGGTGGGGGGCGGTACATGGCAGGACCAGGGATGGCACTTTTCTTTCACAATCCCTTACAGGCACAACTGACTTGACGTCACAGATGAGGAAACTGAGGCCCAGAAAGAAGAGACTTACAAGGGTTAGAATGCTATCAAGTGGCCCAGTGGGAACTGAATTCCTGCTCCACCTGCTAGCAAAGTCCTGGGCTTCTACCAGGGGGCTTGTGCAGCTGGCTGGCCCTTCAGACATTACCCATCCCCTCACCTTTGAAGTCCTGGAACCCCAGGCTGCCCTGCTCCCAGTGGCAGGAAGCATATGGGATAGGGTCACTAGGAATGTAGCTTGGGGGAGTTCTCAAAAGCTAGGTGGGGAGGCCACGAGGGAAACTAAGGTGGCTGCAGCCACGTTCAAACAGGCACTGCAGTGCCCCCACCCATGCCCTGGCCTGGAGGTCCCCATCCCACTAGAGACTCCCTCACAGCGGGGAGGTTCTAACACTGGGTCAGAAACCAAAGACATGAGGCTGGACACAGAGTCTGTGCTGAGGCCAAGGGGCTGGTACCCTTCCTTCCCAGCTGCAGGAACCAAGCCCCGGCTCTGCGGGTCCTTCAATCTTAGCACCCTCCCGAGCCGCTTTCCTTGACCACAGACGATACCAGCCACAACTCAACGTCCCAGCCAACCTTCCCACACTTTCCCAGGCCACGGCTGGACCCACAAATCGGGGGCTGGGTGTGAGGCTCAAGGGCAGGGGAGAGAACGCTGGCTTGCAGCCAGGGCAGAGCTGGGGGAGCGCAGGCAGCAAGGGAAAGTAGCCAGTGGGTGGTGCACAGCTGGATGAGCTGCTGAGCGTGGTCGGGGCCATGGCTGGAGCGCAGTGGGCCAGAGAGCACTGGCGGGCCGGCTTTCAAGTACTTTAAAATCACTTACAAAGGCCGGATTAAACGATCAGAAATTCCATTTAATAGGACAAATAAAGAAATGACAATCTACCCTATCAGCCTGGAGAAGGCGAGCTGGATGGGTTTTTTTCCCCCTCTAAAAAGGAAAAAGGGAAGGAAGGGGGAAAAAAGAAGGATAATGTGTGTTTACTCAAGCAAAGAAAAAAATATTTAAGTGATGTCGGGGAGAAGATTGCAGTAACTAGTGAAGAATAACATCGTCTACTTTGCTGTCAAATCACACCCGAATTTCAGTAATAGATTCTCGGCTGACACTCAATTCAATTCGAAGGTGATCCTGCTTTATCCCAGCCCATCAAATATTAAACACTTGCATTAGCAGGTGCTGCCGCTTCCCGGCTTAAAGCGGCGGGCGGGCAGCGGGCTGCTGAGGCCCCTCTGCTCTGCTCGTGGCTTGGGGACAGGGCAGCTCAACGTTATCTGCACGTCATCCTGAGTCTTATCGCAGCTAAGCGGGAAGACCACTTCAGATAACATTAGACGCTTGCCCCGATGCGTCACCGTGATTAGATTATTATTATAATTATGACTCCCCAAGATCTTCCCTAGACTGGGACATGTGGAATGGGGTGGAGGGTGGCAGCGCCCAGGAGGGCCAGGCTGGGCCTGGCTGGAACAGGGCAAGCCGGAACCCAGGCAGGAAAGCAGAGGAAGCAGGCAAGGCAGCGGCCCCGGTCCCGCCTGACGGATGCCTTTCAGGAAGGGCAGTCTAGCTTGTCGGAGCGAGGGCGAGATGAATTGGCGTCTCCAGCGTGGCCGTGGGTGTTATGCGCACAGTTTCATATTCCCAGATAAGGCATGATAACCAATTGCTGCCATGACATGGCCTCATCCAGCACTTCCTCAGGGGGGCACGGGCGGGGGGAAGGGGGCAGCACGTGCACATGGGTCTGCCAAGCTCCTAATAAGAGGGATTTAATTTTTACAAATGCTGCTTCCAGCGGGGCCTTCACATACCAGCCAAAGTCCAAAATGATATTAAAAACGGTTAATTAAAACTGCTCTCCTTCAGCCTGGTCTCTCCCCCTGCTGCCCCTGCAGCGAACCCTGGCATGTCTCTCCCAGGTACTGTCACACACCCCTGCAGAGCTGAACCTTCAGAAGTGACCACCAGCCTCGGGGCACAGTCCCACAAGCTCCCTCCAACTCCTGCCATCTGAGGTACCCCTCAGTCACAGCCAGCAGACACAGAAAGCCACCCAGGGAACACAGGGTCCTACAGCAATCTGTGTTCTTACCAATGTGTGGTCTGGATCCTCACACCTGCTACCCCTCTACACCTGTACCCACATGCCCACCACCCCCAGCACTCACTTCTAAAGTCCCTCCCTGCCAGATACATACACCATCAAGTGTGCACACCCACACAGGCACCAAACTCTCCCTAGGTTACTCGGCGCATCCTTCCACTCCCCACTCCCTCCAGATGTCCCCCACAAGATTACATCCGTCTATGAATCTGAGCAGAGCCTTCCCAGGAGCCCCGCTCAGGACAAGGTGATGTGGGTTGTGTCTCAGAGATTCTGGCTGAGAAGTCAAGGCTCGGACTAGGGAACCAACAGAACAGGAAGATCAGGGAGGCTTTCCCCTGTGGCTGTCCACAGGGACAGTGGAGAGAAACAGGCCTGTGTGATGCTGGAGGCAGCTAGGAAAGCTTCCTGGAGGGAGTGGTAGTGGAGGGCTGGGCGGGGATTTGACAACAGTCCAGGCAGGAGACACAATAAGGACAAAGGAGAATGGTAGGAGCAAGCTTGGTGAGAGCACAGGCAAGGGCTTGGCTGGGGCTGGGGCAGCCCACAAGCACGGAAAGAGCCCTATCTTGAGGTGCTGGCTCCCAGCTCTGTGTACCAATGGCAACACTGGCATCAATCAAGGGACCTAATTATTGTCCATCCCCTTTCTCCCGCCTGCTTCCTTTCCCTGCTCCCTCCCTCTCTTGCCAGCCTGCAGGGTGTGGGGGTAAGGGACCTAGGAGTTTTCTGACCTCAATCAGCGCGGGGCAGGAATCTGTTTTAAGAGCTCTTGCCAAGAGCCTGTGCCCAAGCCCCCTTCCCACACTGCTTCCAAATTCTTGGGGTGCCACTTCTCCAGCTGCACCTCTCCTAGCCACCGGGGCCCACCCCCTCTCCCCCAGCTGTGGCTTCCTGGCCAAAGAGTGGGGCGGGTAGAGTTGGGGTGAAAGATGCTGGGTCTACCAAACCACCCCACCGCAGCCCTGTGCCAGGCAGGCACGCACACTTCCCTTCCCCTGGGCTGCTGTAATTTCCATGCGCGGGGAAGCAGGTGCCGAGCCGCTCCCGGCTGGCTCTTCTCTCGCGCGGCTCTGCCCGCCTTGGCTGCTGCCCCATTAGCTTAGTGGCCAGCCATCTGCGACGGGCCTGCCGCACAGCCCTGCTGTAGGCGCGGCGGGTGGCCCCCTGTGTAACAGGGAGCTTTGCCATTAGCGCCTTTAATATTCTGACACCTCAGCACAGCCTGCTATTACATGCAAACGCTGATCGCCCTGTGAAATTACATTGCTGGGCCCGCGAAATGGAATCGTGTATAATCAGCCTCCTCCATGCACTGTCAGTCCCATCACAAACACGGCGCCCGGCGGCTTACGGGGGCTTAGCAGCTGCGACAAGTGTATTGGGTTTAATAGATGAAGTAGCCCTCCTCGGCAGCAGCGTCAGATCCTTCAAAGAGGAAGGAAGAGGCATCGAGGGCTGCTAGGGTGTCTCTGCCCACCCACTCACTACCTGCCAGGGCCCTGAGGGTGGGGTGGCCACGGCGTGGGCAGGGTAGCGGATGCGGTTAGAACCCAGCTCAGACTCCACACAGAAGCACAGACTGCTCTGTAACTTCCAGAAAACCCAGAGCTTCCAAGCTGGAACCAGCACATTGGACCTATCCAGCTTCCTCATGAGGTGAGGAGGAGGAGGCCTTTAACCAGGCCTCTGGGTGACATGTCACCTGGTGGACCTAAGGCTGATGGGTCATTTCCCGAGATGAGGAAATAAATCAAATCACCTGCCATTCCCACAAACACCCAACAGATGAAGCTGTAAGGGTGATACTCCGGAGGATGGGGGGAGAGAAAGTCTGACAGACATAACTACTACTTAATTCCTTATCTAATTGGCCAGCACTTCTATAGCTGGTGGAGCCAAGTACCAAGGACACAGGTAAGCACGAGGATGGCAGACCCAGCAGCCCAGGCCTCAGAGAAAGGCAGTGTGGTCTGGCTCAGGAGTCAGACAAACATGAATTTGGTTCCCAGTTCTGCCAGTTATTAGCACTGTCTCTTGGGAGGAGTTATCAAACGTCTCTGAGCCTCAGTCTCCTATACTACAACATGGGATGGCAGTTCTTTCCCCGGGTATACCTGAGGTCACTCGGGTCCACTCCCACTGCAACCTCCAGATATTCTTGATGCCGTCACCCAAAATGCGCATTGCCTTTGAGAATGCTGCTCCCTCTCCCTTTTCTGGGCTCAGCCTAGCAACCAGTTGTGGCCGACTGTGTTTTCCAGAGATGGCTTCAACACCATCTTCCATCTCACATGCTCTTCTTACAATGTGACTTTGACACCCCCGTTATCAAGAGAGGGAGTCTATGTCCCTCTCTTTGAAACAGCGTTGGCTTTTGCGACTATTTCAACTAACAGAGTAACACAGAAGTAATGCTATGGGACTTCAAGGCGATTTCAGAAATAGAGGAGGCAGCTTCCTCCTCATTCACTGAACACTTGCCTTGGAGCCCTGGGCGGCTCTGTAAGTAGCCAGACTGCTCCCGGGCAGCCATCTTGTGAGGAAGCCCAAACTAGTCTGTGCAGAGACCATGTACAGAAGCCAGGAGACTAGGCAAAGAAAGAGAGATGCCCAGCCAGCCCCCAGCTGACCCAGTCACACCCTGTGCCAGCTCCAAGGACTAACTACAAATGCATGAGAGAAGCTGAGTCAAAACCACCTTATTGAGCCCTTCCTAAATTCCTGACCCACAGAAACCTCGAGATATAGTAAGATAGCTGCTGTCGTGTTAAGTCACTAAATTTGGGGGTGACTAATTATGCAGCAATACTAACTAGAAAACCAATACCTACTCACTTCTGGATACACTCTGCCAATACCTTCAACTTCTTGCTGCTTTGAGACTATTCCTCCCCTCTCTCTTGGACTTCATTCCAGGTCATCATCCACTAGGTAACTTCAGTATCTACAGGACAGTCCACCCATGAACCTTGCCTGCCTTTCAGTTTCTCAACTTCCTGTGCTCTAACGATCTTCTCCTCTACCTATTTCAGCCATCCATCCTTATGGCCACACCCGGGGCCTTGTTATCGCCCAGAACTGCTCTCCCTAAGCAATCTTACAATGACAGATTCCCCTCTGACGCCAGTCTCCTCTCCTTCCAGCTTGTGTACCCTCTACTCTTGCTCTTTTCCCAGTCTGTCCATCCCCTTCTGGTCTCGATCCTTTGTCTACCAGGCCTAGAGCCCTGGGATCTATCACTTCAAGCACCCATTTCCCAGTCTTCAACCCCCCTGCCCGCTTACCCTAGGTACACCTTCCCTGAAAAAAACCCAATGGTGACTCCATTTCTCCACACTTGCACCTGAGCTAAGTGACGCTGGAAAGTCACTCTGATGCATCAAAAGTGGCCACTATGGGTACAAGATCACAACCTGAGCAATTCTCGGTGGTATACAACAATCCAACTCTTCTCTGACTTTCACAAAGCTAATAAAAGCTGTGGCACACAACTCTTTCAACTGCATGTCCCTTGTCTACTAATGCATTTGTATCCTTCCCTGCATCTCTTCCTCCACCAGCACTGTTCCAACAGAAGGGACACCTCACTTCTTGTCTAAGGCCAATCCCGTACTTGTGCTCGACATCTCACCCTTCTCCTGCCTGCTTAGTCCTGCTCCATCTGGGATCCCCCTTTTTTCTAAATCCTTAACCTCCCCCTCTCTGCTGGCTCCTCTCTACTAGCATTTTAGCAAATGTTTGAATCTCTATCAACTTTACACAACTTCTTGCGTCTCAGGTTCCTCTTTGTAAAATGGGGGTAATAACAGTTCCTACCCCAGAGCTGATGTGAGGATTAAATGAACTGTTGTGTGTAAACTGTTTAAAACAATGGCTGGCCCTCTGAAAATTATGTCAGTATTAGATTATTATTTTTAAAACCCTCCATTCACTCCATATCCCCATCTGGTGACTGACTTGTTTTCCTGTTAACAACCAAACTTCTCAAGGTTGTCTCCACTTGCCTCCACTTACCTCCCCCATTGCTCCTTAACCCCTGCAGTCTGGCTTCCGGCCTGACCGACATGACATCACTCAGCTCCTGCTAAAGCCGATGGTCCTCACCACGCTGCCCACACCTAGGGACGGTGTCAGAGCTTTGCTGTCTCTGACTCTCTGTGCCTGCTTCAGCTTTCACACTCTTCTCCTTTGGTTCTCTTTGAGTTCTCTTCTCTCTCTGATCTGCCACTTTCCTCATAATCTCCCTGTAGTCCCTTCTTCGTGCAGACCATCCTCCTCCTCATGCGCTCAGGTGCTCTCGCTTCCTGTCTTTGTCTACACTCTACCACTCTCCCTGGGTGACTTTTTCAACTTCCTGTCTTCCACCTCTCCAACTTCCAAATTGATACTGTTTGCCACTACTTGAGTATCAACCACATATATTCTATTGCCTACCTGACATTTCCACCTGGATTTCACCCAGGTACATCATTCTTCAAACATTAAAACAAACAAACAAACAAAAAAACCCAAACCAAAAAAACACTCCTCAACATCTCCTCTCCCAAGTTATCCTTCTCTTGGGTTCCCGATTCCCAGTGAAAGCCATTATCATCTCTGTGGTCTCTCAGAAATGTGGGGTCAACTGTGCCTTCTTCTTCTTCCTTACTGCCCCCTGAGTCCTGGGATTGCTGTTTCATGCCTCCAAGACTTGACTTGAGCAGTTCCTTCAGCCTGCCTAGAATGCCCTCGGCCTTCTCCCACTGTTTGTCCTAATGAACACGTACTCTTCTTTCACCACTAACTCAAAGTACCTTCTTTTATCAAGTCTTCCCTGACTCGTCCCTTCTTTAAACCCATCCATACTCTGAACAGCATCTGTAACACCAGATTTGTTTACATAACTGTTACCCCACAATGACGCTGGGAGATTCTTAAGGGCAAGGGCTGTATCTGCTGTTTCTCTAAATGGTCTCCGTTGAGGGAAGGGAAAATAAGACATCTCTTTGGGCCTAATTTTGCCAAGCAGGAAAGCCTGGTTTTCAGAGTTGCTGCTCCTGTTGACCCTATCCAGTCTCCTTCAAGAACCACTGCTGTTCTTGCCCAGCAGACCAGCAATCCCCCCCAACAGTCAACCTTAGAACTGGGGGCTCGGCATCCTGTGTTAGGAGAGGAGGGGAGACTGTTCCTGTCCCCCTTCTTTTTCTGAGCTCTCTGGCTGTATGGGTAGCTCCCACCCCGTTCCTGGGGCCCAGCAGAGGCGTGGCAAGCACAACTGTAACAGCAAAAGGATTGACACGCACATCAGCTGACAAAACCCATCCTCTCCACGCCTGGTGGGTAGTTCTGCATGTTCATGGTGTTCCCTGGCTACCAACATCCTTTAGGGGCCCCAGAGCTGCCGCTGCCTCTGTCCATCCCCAGACCTCGAGTCGGATGAGTGTTGTGTCTGTACTTAATCTTCCCGCACACAGCCCACAACAGGACGGCTGCCCCCGGTGTGCTGGACCACCAGCACAGCCAAGGCCGGCTTCGCAGCATTGGGAGGACAGCTGCCAACTCCGTTTGATCCCATGAGGGTCCCGAGTCTATTTTCAGGTGCAGTAATCCAGAGCCTTTGCTTCACTGCTGAGTCAGAGGGGACCTGGGGACACCGAGGTTTCTGAGGCGAGAAGCAGATAAGGAGCTCCTGAGCCATGCTACCTGAGCCCCCACGGAAGAGGCTGGCCTCTCTGGGGCTCCACACACTCTGTCACAGAGTCGAAGACAGCAGGTCTCAGCCAGGTGCCCAGGGTGAGAGCTAACTTGTGTGTTTTCTTTGTTTTCATTACAATTTCCTCTCCCATTGCTTCTTTTTAGCCAGCCCTTTCCTCCCCGGGGTGCTGGGGATTGAATGAAACACCACCCCCGGCTCCAATAAGTGTATTTCAATTACATCTGTCACTGCATAACGATATAATGATATATCATGTGATATTAAATCCATGGTAATCATATCAGGGATTTTTTTTAATCGTGCACTAATCGCATTATTACATCTCTATAATTAACAACAGGAGGTATGGAAATTCAGTTAAGGCAGAAGGCTCAATGTACTCCCCTCACCCCATCCCCGCCCTAGCTTCCCCATATTAGGGCCTGATTAGGAGTAGGGAACTGCAGGGCACTAGCATGATGGGCCAAAGCTCCCACCTCCCAGTGCTTGGCCAAGGGCAGAGCCTTCAGCATCCAGGGATGGCAGAGACAGGTCAGACTGAGACCAGGAGCGTCTTGTACATGCTCAGTAAAGAGCCTGGGGTACAGGCCACACAGAGAGGCCCAATGACAAGGCTTAGCTGGGCCTTCTAGACCTCCTGTCACTGCAGCACCAAATCTTCTCCCTGGGGAGGGGTGTTATCTTTCCTTCCAACCAGCAAGGCTCTTAAAGGTACTTGCAAGGCACAAGGCAAATTCCTGCCTCATGGTCTCCTAGATCAGAATTCCTCTTGCTACTGCTACACACATTCCCTCTCTCTGACCCAGCCCTCTGTGGTGGCAGCTCTTAACATCACCAAGTCCAGCAGCTGTGATGCCTCTTGGTTCTAAAGTCCCTGAGCTAAACAAACCCAATTCTTCCTGGGGCCATTCCTCCCCAGCTCTTTCTCTGAAGCCTGGCGCTTCATACTGCATGACAAGTGGGTTTTTGATAACGATTGAGGTTGTTCCCCCATTCCCCAAAATGGTCCGGGTTCTTACGTCCTCATACCCAGACCTATATGGAGAGGGGAGGGGCCTGGGACTGCAGCTTGAACTATGTCAAATGACCCTGTCTCTCCCACCTCCCCCACCCCTCCTGATACTGAGCTGTTAGGGCTAATCCCCTCAGGGGTGTCAGAACCAGTCTGCAAAGCAGAATTCTGTGTTTCAAGTCCAAAGCTTTGAACTTGGCATGTAACTAGTCCTCAGTGAGGGGCAGGCATTTTGCTAAGTTTGACTCTCAGAAGTTGGACAGGCCTGAAGATAAAAGAGAAAAATCATGTCCTTTTTCCTAATAAAAAGGAGACACTAATAGCAGTCAGCACTTAGGCAAGCACTTTAAGTTTCTAAAGTGCTTTCCAAATTAAAATATAATCCTTTACTGAGCATGTGACACCACCACCACCACCAACCCCTCACACACGAAAGCATGTGCCTGCCTGCACATAGCACATACACCTTCGCTTTCTTTCTCCCTGGGAAAAATGAAAACGGTGTTCAAAACCTTCATCCCAGACCTCCCTCCATCTTCATCGGCTTGCTCATATAACACACACTTATTGAGCAATTACCATGTGCCAAGCTCTGTGCTAGGTGTTGGAGACACACAGATCAAGTGGACTAGGCCACTGCCTTCAAGGAGCTTCCAAGCTAGAAGGAGAAACACAGAAACTCACACTGAGATCCTGCAACAAGAGCCTTGAGGTAGAAACCCTAACCAGGTCTGGAGGGAAATCAGCTAGAAGACTGACGTGGCTTTCAGTAGGACATCCAAGGCAGGGTGCCTAGAGAAGGTGGACATGTGGGCCTGGAGCTCAGTTCAGAGGTCTAAGCTGAGACAAGAAAGTCCTAAGAATGTGTATGGGTGGCACTTGAAACTGAGTAGGTAAGATCACCCAGAAAGAAAATAAAAAAGCTCTGAGGGTCAGAAGAGGCCCTCTCTTCTTTGATGTGTGGAGGGAAAAGAGAAAGGCCGAGAGATGGAAGGCTGAAACCCTAGAGCCTCCAGAACCAACACCCAAAGAGCCTCCTCTCTGGGCACACCCACCATCCTGTCCCTGTACGCACTTGTCACCGCCACCTTCACTCTGCCTGGATGTTCGATGGTTCGATGGAAGAGCGCAGGCTCTGCAATCACACTGACTCACTTGTGACAAACATTTACGGACAGCCTATTATATGCCAGGCCACTTGCATACGTTAGCAATACAGACACAGTACCATCCTCAGAGACCTTCACAGTCTGTTGGAAAAAGTGGATGTTAAATAAACAGCTACATAAATAACCACTAATTGTACCTATAGTAAGGACTCAAAGAAAGGTAGGCTGTTAAGACAGGACAAAGATGGGAACCTGACCTAGATGGGGAACACTTCCCCGAGGACTGGGAAGCAGGAACTGACGGACTGGAGGGGAAGGTATTTGGGGTCTAGGGAATGATGCATGCTAGAGCCTTTAGGCAAAGGTAACAGCACTTGAAAGGAATCAAACACTTGGTATCCTTGGAGCACAGGAGGCAAGTATAAGATGTGCCTGATGAGGAAGGCAGGAGATGCCTGGCCATGTAGGGCCTCACAGGACACAATAAAGGGTTTCATTATTGTTTCCTAAGGTGATGGAAGCCATCCAAGGGTCTACCACTGTCATGCAATGTGATCTTAGGGTGCTGTACCAAAGTCAAAAGTTTGGCTTTTCCATTGGGAAAAGCTAATAAAGAACCAAGACCATTTTCTCCTGGAAGGAGAGGGAGAAACTGCACAAGGAGCTGAACTCATTCATTTATTCACTGAAGACTCACACACTGAAGGCCTGCCAGACCCTGGCACCTCAACTGAATCACATGTATACTCTGCCCTCAAGAACTCACAGTCCTTTGCAGGGAAATGAATACAGATGCCACGAAGTGCCCAGTCACTGTGACAAAGTGATCAGTGAGAACTGCAGTAGTGTTACGAAGGAGGAAAGTGCTTAGGCCCAAAGGCATCTGGAGCCCAGTTTAGGTGTGTTGCCTCCTGGTCCTCTCCTCACCGCAAGCAGCAGCTGGCTGGCTGGGACAAGCACTCCCACACAAACTGCACTTTGGGCTGGGGGCAGAGTGTGAGGAGGACCCTGAGCCAAGGCTCCCAGGAAAGGGCTAGAGACCAAGCAGAAATGAACTTGAGCCAGGATCTTCTGACTGCACAAATGAAGGTTGGAAGGATGTGACCAAAGCTACAGAGGGCAGAGGAGGGAAAGGCTCACTGTATCATCTCAGGATGACGGAAGGGGCACCTTTAGAATAAGCAACAGGGCTTAAATAGGAAATCATTTCAGGAAATGATTCAGGCAACTCTAGTCCCCAGGACTGTTCCCTCTTTGGAAAGTGAGGGGCTTAATTACTTGACTTCTTAGGTCTCTTCTTGATCTGAAATTCACTGGATCTGAGGTGAGCCTCCCACAAAAGTCAGGCTTATTTCTGATCCCACATCTTTGCTTACACTATTTCACCCCCAAAACACTGGCCTTCCTCCACCCTCTCCAAATCCTACTTGTCTGCCAGGACACCACTTTCAGGAAGCCCATCCTGATTTCTCTTCCTCCCTCCCCCATATCCCACCCTGACCTCCACAGTTCATACTATGGTTCTCCCTATAGCACTTTGCTTAATTACATATTACATGGGGTCTGGTTCTCTTACTTGACTGGTCTGGAGACTGTCTTGTCTCTGCCTGACCCCTGACATCCATTTCAGAGGCAGGAAGAGAGCTCTACTCTTCCAGGCCCTAGAAGCAGGCAGAAGTCTGGGTCCCCACTCCCTCTGCCCACAGTCCTTTGAGAACTCGACAGGCCTCTACTTGAAAAGGGTGCTAAAAGCAATGATGTCTCCAAGTGCGATGGGAGATATTTGTGTCTGCTTTACCCTTGGCTTTTTGCTCCGGTTCAGGTAGGAGCGGGGTGGGCTGGCTGGCAGATCTGAGAGCGCGGCACGCCCCAGCGGGCAGGGCGCACAGCGCGGGGAAGGCGCGAGTCAGTCTGGAGTGCTCCCCATTTATCAAGCTCACGCAGGCCGCCAGCCGAGCGAGTCTTTCTATCATTACACCTCTCAAAATCCGATTCATACCACTAATCCTGCCTTCATTCTCCCAGATTAATAACATCTCTTTCAACCTTCACAGTGTGATAAATAGACAAAGAGAGAACAAAAGGAGAGACAGAAGAGAGAGAAAGAGCTGGAGCAAGTCCCCATAATAGAGAGAGCCGAGAAAGAGGAGAGGGAAAAAAGGAGAGCGAGCGAGAGCAGGCAGCGGCCGGAGACTACAGCTACCTCAGAGAGCCGCTGAGGAGAGCGGGCCGCTGCGCCCCGCTAGGCGCTCCGCTCCGTCCCTGAAGAGAAAGAAAGGCTCGTTAACAGCTCCTTCCTGCCTGCACTTTTGTTCAGAATCTTTTCTTCCCTTCCAATCCTGCTTTAGGTCAAATTCTAGTGAAAATGAGTCTCCCGGCTTCCTGGGCTCCTCCCAGCCTCCCTACCAGGCCCAGGGAACCAATCGAGCCCCTGGCAGCAGGGCTGGATCTAGGCCCAGGCAGGGCTGGGAATGGGTTTAGCAAGGGTGGGGCAAGCTGGCCTAAAGCTTCCCCAGAGCTGTTGCCTTAGCCTGGCCCCCTGCCTTGCTCGTCAGGCTGACCAGGAGAGGAAACAGAGCAGAGGGAGGGCCCGGGGTCCATTTCCTAAGGCTCTGTCCTGTACATCTCTCTGACCTAAAGCTCTGGCTGGTCCAATCCAAGGCCCCTAGCCCCCAGCAGCCCAGCTAGATGGTGAAAGTAGGCACCACTCAGGCTTGCTAAAACTGAGGTGTGGCTCATACCATCAAATTATGATGGAGAAGTGTGCCTGGGAAAATAAA
>NC_138372.1:31811557-32003725 GCF_054177405.1 Leptonychotes weddellii
CCCCCCCGCCTTCTGGATGCCCGTCTGAGCTTTTCCAGGAGAATTCAGGCACTCCCTCTTCTGGGCTCTGGAAAGCAACACCATTTACATCACCCTGTAGTGACTATCTGTCTCCCTTACTCCACTGGGAGTCTGTCAGAATTCTGAGTTCTCTATTCCCAGGTCCAAGCTACCCATGGCACTTCCATTCTTTCTTGACTTTGCCCAAACTATCCCTAGCAGAAGACTAAGCCAAACAAGAGTTGACCCTTCTCCTGGACTGCAAATTATTCCTAGGCAGCCCGCAAGCCTAGCTGAGAGGCAGCGGCAGAGGCATTCCACCCTGGGGAACCCTCTTGGCTCTGCCCACCCACTTCCTTCACAATCCTCAGATGGGACAAGGTGGGGTTTTTTTTTTAACAGTACAAAAATTTCACTGACTTAAACCTGATTAGAATATGCCAGATGAGAATCAATATTGTACAGAAAGTTGTACAGAATTTTTTACATAGAAAACTTTACATCCATACCACATACGTTTTATCTATCTGAAAAATTTTTTTACATCAAGCGCCTCAGATTACTCTATCCCTTACTATACTCTCATGGTGGAAGGTGGGGTGGTGCACATACAGAAGGAAGGCCTGTTTTGCCCAACCCAGCCTAGTAGGAGGAGCCGTCCAAGACAGTCAAGGCTTCTCCAAGGATAGAGGTTGGTGGTAGAGAGAAGCAGAGCCTCAGTAAAAAGCTGGTGGCTTTGTGGTCTGTTTAGAGGCAAGTCCTATCTAGGGAATATCTTGCAGACACTTGCCAGCTACTTTTCTCTGAAAAGCCTCCCCCTATCCCCTGCCCAAAACACAGCCCTCCTTTTGGATCAAAATGGCTGCTACCTACTCCCATCATTCATTCCTGGGGACCCCATCACTTCCAGCTCCAACCCTTAGGTTGGGGAAAGAACTTGAAAGCTCAGAGAACTAGAGGCTTCATAGGGCCAAGTAAAAGAGCAAAGTGGGGAGAGTGTAGTCCTTGGGATCATATCCCTCTCACAAAAAAACCAGAAAATCTGTTATAACCTTCCTTCAGCCCTGTATCAGGACTCTCTACACTCACCTGCTCCACCAGGCCTCCAAGATCAGATACCTACAATAGAGGGGGTGAAAGAATGACAGCGACCGACATTTGTCCATGAGTCCAAGTGACCCAAGGTAAGAGGCAGAATCATACAGTCTCAGTGAAAGAGAAAGGGTCCTCCCTACAACCAACCTAGCCCACTGGTACCCTGATCTCCAGGGCAGGCTAGGTTTAGCTGGCACACAGGTCCATACTGCTTTCAAGCCTAAGGCCACAGGAGAATTCCAGAAACATGGATCTTGGCCCCTTCCTTCCCGAAGAGCCCACATTAAAGGCAGATCAGAGAGCCTCAGCCAGTCAACCCCCCTGCAGCCCTCTAGACACCCAGCCAGCAGGCCCAGACACCCCTAAACTTGCTCTAACCAGCTCCCAAGCTCTAAACTCCCAGGCAACTTCCTGGACAACTTCCCCAGGGGCTCAGAAAGATGCTCTAGCTGTTGCAGCCCCACCACAGACAGGAGGACAATTCCAGGCCCTGAGAAGTCAAGTCATGGCAGCCCCTCCATCCTCTGCCTCTGTTGCCAATCCTTACTCAATATACAGTCTCAGCACCAACCTTCTAGGTAAGCCTCCACCAGGTCACCCAACTCTGAGGGATGAACCTCATTCCTTCAGGGGGACTGACCCCTTCAACTGAGAGAGACAACCTAGACCCCAGTAAGGGACTTGCCTGGGGAGCAGATAGAAGGAAGTCAGACAGACACAACAGGGTCTCTGGCAGGTCAAGAAGCTAGATCCCAGTGATGCTTTTCCCCTGAACCAGACTTTGAAAGCTCACCCCCAGAGTATCTAGTTCTAGAGCCCACTCCTCCAGGCAGCCAGTGGCATAGAGCAGGGAAGAAGTTGGGTCCTAATGTGTAAAAAGCTCCAGCAAAGCAAAATCATTTACTCTTCAGTGTGACTGCTCAGCAGAGCTAATAAATCTTGCATGAGCAGGGCCGATTCTAATTTCCTAATATGAAAAGGCATTTGGATTGAGAGAGAGGGGGAGATAAAAGTGATTGAATCTCCAATAGTCCAGGTTACTGACAAGAAACATCCTGCTCAGCCCTGAGAGAAGGATGGCAGCGCCTGCCCGCCTGCACACACCCATCCGTTCTGCCCCCCTCTTGGCGCGATACATCTCAGTCTCGTCTATTGACAGGACGTGGCTTTAAACACAGTTACACAAGTTATCATTTCTGCCTTCTGATCAATCTGAATTTTCAGGACAATTACCCTCTTAATCAATGATTGCTATCAGCAGCCCTGCGCCTGGACGGATTTCTCAGCAAGGTAATCATGCCGCCAGGCTGGACGGCGCGTGCATAGGCAATGAAGCTCCGGGTAGGGTCTCCTCCCTCCCTCCTGAGTCCCCCATATCCCAGCGCTGCTGCCAGTATCGAGGACAAGGACGGCAAAGTGTGAAGGCCACTTCAAGGAGTGATGGGACTAGACGGAAGGGAGGAGGGGAGGGGGCCCAGCCACCCAGTCAGCCTTTCAGACCACCTGATTATGGAACAAACCTATTAAAACCCTAGATTTACTGCCCACCACCCTGATGCATCTCCACATGCCCTTCTGCCATCATTCCTACCTCCTAATTAGCCTAACTAATAAAGCCCAATTCTAATTATGGGCTCAAACTATTAGGGTGAGTAAATGCAAAGAAAAGAGAAATATTGGCTTTACTAATCTCTCAGAGGCTATTGGTTCTAGAAATTCCTTTTCTTTCACAGACCTGGTTCATACAGGCTACTGACTGGAATGGCAGGGGCAACCTCTTCTCCGCCTCAGATACCCAGGCATCTGCCGCTGTCACAAAAGAGCCAGGAGGCCACCCAGCTCAACACTCCCTCCAGGGCCTTTCCACAGATTCTACCCTCCTTGCACAAAACAATCCAGGGCCCCCCAGGAAAAGAGGGAGCGGGGGTCGGGGGTTAGAGTCAGTCTCTGCCTCAGTGTTGAGTTCGCCAGAGACCTTACTGGCCTTACTTGGCATCAAGGGGGCAACCCAGGAAAGCTTCTCAGATTAGCTGTTGTTGGGCAAAGGACTGACACCAGAGAGGCCAACAGTGGAATGAGAAGGGCATGGTCCAGGACACTGACAATGAACTTACACCTCAGCATGGGTGGCAGATATGTGAATATAGATATAGGGGGCAGAGTGGCTTGGGAAATTTGCTATTACATCCCAAGAGGGATGAGAATTAGAAAGCATGCATGTATTCATACACTGATATTTACTGAGTGCTAGCCACGGGCTAAGTGGTGGGGATACAGCAATGAGCAGTATAGGAGTGACCCTTACTCTTAGAACTCACAATCTACTTGGAAAGACAGGTGTAAAACAATAATAAAATAATAAAGTGCAAAAATAATAAGGTGAACTTGTACACAAATATTCATAGCGGCATTATTCCTAATAGTCAAAAAGTGGAAACAATCCAAATGTCCACCAACTGATAAATGGATAAATAAAATGTGATATATCCATACAACGGAGTATTAGTAATGAAAAGAAATGAAGTGCTGATTCATGGTACAACATGGATGAGCCTTGGAAATGATGCAAAGTGAAAGAAGCCAGTCACAAAAGATCACATATAAGAAATTCCCAGAATGCAAGAATACGCAAATTTATAGACTGAAAGTAGATGAGTGGTTGGCTAGGGCTGGTGCATTTTGGGGAAATAGGAAGTGACTGCTAATAGAGTTTCTTTTAGTGGGACACAAGAGTGTTCTAAACTCAGACGGTGATGATGGTTGCACAGCCTCAGGAATATACTAAGAAATACGGAATGGTACACTCTAAATGGATAAATTGTATGGTATATGAATTACAGTTCAACAAAACTTTTTTTTTTAAGTACATTACCATAGAATAAGTGCAAAGAGCCCACAACAGGCTCACCTAAGTGAACAGAGCCAGAAAGCTCTACCATGGTACCTAGGCACTTAATAAATAGGTGTGTGAAAGAGAAGGAAGTTGCCAATGGGAAACACAACAAGTTTTCAAAGAGGACATAAAGAAGTTAGGTCTTGAAGGGTTAAGTAGAAGTTCAGTAGGCAGGAATGCAGCAAAGGACATTCTAGGTAAATGGAACAAATATGAATAAGGTCTGCAAGTGACCATGCAGGCTATCTTGGTACAGCTGAAAACCCAAAGGGGTTTCAAGAGGTAGGCCAGAGAGCTTGTACTGCACACAGCAGACATCAAGATTTTTCAAGTAGAGGAGTCAGATGATCAGTACAGGAACAGCTTGGGCTTTGACGGTTTAGGCATGGGAAACAACATGTCACAGGTGAAAGGCCACGGTTTCTGAAGTGACATATCCAGCATTTAAATCCTTCAATTTTTCTCCCAATAAACTCAAATGACCGATGAGGGTTGGAATTTTGTCTATTTTGCTTGCTATTTTATTCTCAGTGCTTGGCAGAGTGCCTGACCTAGTAGGTGGTCAACAGCCATTTACTGAATGAAAATGAATGAATGAATATGTTGAATCCAGTCCCATTTGACAAACATTGATTTAACATCTACTGCGAAGTTCGCACTGGTTACACAGTGTGAGCTCTTCATGGGCAGGGTCCCTGTCGCATCTCTGCCTCAGTGATTCACACGGGTTCTGTTTGGCACAGGGCAAGTGTTCAGATTGTATTAATACCCCTTCCTCTCCTGGTCTAGGAGGTTTCCCTCAGACCCAGTGAATCTTGGATAGGTGTGGCACGAACACGCTGCAGTGGCTGACAAGAAAAAGGGAGCTAAAGCTCTCAGGGTGCAGGGCTTTGGACCAGGTGGTGGTACCCAAGGTATTTGTCCCAGAGCAAGCCATGGTGCTCTAGGAAGGCAGCAATTCCAGTTATTAAAGCCAGTGAGGACCTGGGTGGGAATGATAGACCCATATTCCCACAGCCCACTCGCAGCATCCTCTGCAGATTACCCTGCACCCAAGGCCCACGTGCAGGGAGGGGGCCAGCACAGAGGTGAGGTGGGAACATAAGCTGCAGGATGTGCGGGTGGATGAGGAGGAGAAGGTCTGGACCTCACTTCCTGAGCATCCTGTCCTGACCCCAGAGATCCGCCATTTCCACTTCTCCCCTTTGGTCAGGAGAGCCCTTCAGCTCACGGCTGACCACGGTATGAAGGGGGCTCCTCAGTCTCCCAGCCCCCAATTCCTGTAGGGCCTCCCCTCCCCTCCCTGTTCTTCCCTCCCTTTCCTTCCTGCAGAGCTTCCCTTGAGCCATAAAAATAAAATAAAACACAAACACCCACAGTCCAGGAGGAGGGCGTCAGACAGATAATGGGCATTTTATATCTTTTTATGACACTCCCCATAGGCAGCTCGGCAATCACAGCGCAATAAAGGCAGGCATGCAGCTTGCATAGTTAAACAACTGCCGGGTAATTAGGCACAGCAAACACACCACTGGGGAGGCCGCAGGGTTGCCCTGGGATCTGCCTGCAGCCAGTCCTCCCTCCAGCAGCCAAGTAGGTGCAAAGCCCAGGCCCAGCACCATAAGCCCTGGTCATGGTGCTGAAGACAGACCCGCGGCTGCCGCCCTCTGCACACTTGGGCTCATGCCCGTGTACACTCACAGGCACAGCTGTCCGCACCCATACATACACACTTCCCAAGCAGCTAAGCTTGGACCGTGTCTTCCCAGAAGGACCACTCCTCTTTTCCAAGTAGGGCAGCCTAGCATCTCTCTAGGGCCCTGCGTTAAGGCCCTTGAAAAAGTCACTGGCCCAGCAGCAGCCGGGACAGGCTCACCCTGCTAGCTCTGAGCTTATCGAGTCACACAGGCAAGGGACATATAAACACAAAGACATGCTTACATGGATTCTCTCTCCTGTGAATTCTAACTCATACAAAGCTGAATTCAAAGTAAATTATTTTTAAAAACACACCCAAACACACTAGACACAATTCCTATTACTGTACTTAACTACCTCTATTGTATTTTTCCCCATTTCCCCTGCTAGACTGGGAGCCCTGTATAGGTAAAGACTAGACCTGATTCATCTCAGAGTCTAAAGGCCCTGATACACAGGGCTTTAGAGAGTGACTGGTGGCTGAATGTGAATTTAGAGGTCCTGGTGCAGGCAGGGCACAGGTCACGAGGTCCAGGCTGATCTAAGCTTAGCTTACAGATAAACGTCCTCCCAGCACCGAGGACACCTCACTGTGAGTCCACACAATGCCTATTCCTTCTCTAGTGACCCAGCCAGTTAAATTCAGAAATTTCAGGGAACTGGTGGCGAATTCATGGGACAGAATAGACAAAACCCTGCTACAATCCTATTTGAAGACTGAGATGGCCAAAGGTCCCATATCTCGAAGCCACCCAAATCAGCTTTGAGGAATCAGCCGGGGAAAATTAAAGCACCCTAAGCCACTCTTCCCCCAAAAGAGCTGACAGCAGGCCAAGTGAGCTCACACAAAGGCTTTGGGTTGAACTAGCAAGTTTCATATGAATGTGAAAACATGTCCAACTATTTGTTCTGGTCTCTACCTGGCCATCACTCTGCACCTGCCAAGACAATCCACAAAGGGGACCAAAGGCCAGAGGAAAGGCCTGGGCTGCAGCCTGCCTTTAAGGTATTGAGAGGCCCCCTTCCTACCACACTCCAAAGGAGCAGGGAGACAACAAGCTTCACCTCACCCCATGTTCTCATGGAGAAGCCCGAAGCCTCAATGGCATTCAACTCTAGTCCAGGCCACCCCAAACTGTGACAGGACCAGCTATCCAAACCCCTCCCTAATACCTGAGCGCCAGCTCTCTTGACCTGATGCCAGGCAAGGCTCTGCCTTCCCTGGACCCTCAACTTTTTCTAGTGGGATAGTGGAGTAGTCCCAAGGCTGGAGATCAAAATAGGTAAGGGTTTAGGGGAACTTCTCTCACCTTCCTTGCATTTGTCTCATTTTTTGCTGAGAACAAAAAAGAGGAAACCTAAAGTACCATGAAGGATCTCAGAATGGCAAAGGTAGAAGATACTGCCTTCTCCAGGCCCCCTTATTTATTAGATGAGGAAACTGAGGGCATAGAAAAGGCAAATGACCCAACACCAGAGCCCATGTCTTCAATCTTCCAGCTTCAAGTTCAGCCCAGGGTTCTTTGTATGTTGCTGTTCTCTCGAGATAAGGGCCTCATCTGCCCACCTTCAAGTGGGCACATATTTCCAGAGACCCCATATTTACACCTTTACCATATTCCTACACGTGCATGTGCAAACACCTGAGTATACAAAGATACAAACCTCCCACATGGACAGATACACTTCTGTAAACACATACAGATATCCACGTACGCTGGCACACCCCCGTACACACACAGACAGACCCCATTAACTAGGTGCCACTTCCAAGAAACTTGGATTATGAGGCCAATCCCTCTCCTTCCCCAGTCACTGCCTTTCACTGACCACACAACTAGTAATGGCTGGTACGTGTCTGCCCCCCTCTTGCTCCAACCAGGCCAGATCAGAGGAACTGCCTTCAGGTGGCATTTGCTATGGGACAAGTGACAAGAAAGCCACCAAAGGAGAGAAGCTGAATTTACATCCCGGTCATGGGGCCTTGGGTGAGCTTAACTTCTCTGAGTCTCTACTTCAGCACCCATAAAACAGGGACAAGAGCCCCTGCCTTGCTGCACAGCTATGAAGATGAAATGAATGAACGTGTGTAAAACACCTGGCACCGAGGCTGGCGCCAACTGGGGCTCCAAACGTTGGTGCTTTATTATTGACACTGGCAGACGTGGTCAGCCCTGCTTTTCCAGAGTGGCAGCAGGGCAACGTGGGAGGGAGAAGGGAGGCAGTGCTGTGCCTCCTGCCTTCAACAAAGTCTCTTTGTCCTTTTCTCTCCTTTTCTGTAACTCCTTCCAGTTTCTAGGGTCCAGAGTCCCAGTAACAACAACAACAACAACAAAACAAAACAGAACACAAAAAGAAAAAAAGTGAAACAAAACAAAAACTTGGGAGAAGGCAGAGTAACTCAGTGTTCCCTTACTTCTCTCAGACTTAACACTGAGTGTAGATGAGTCAACCTCTCCCTTGCTTCACCTCTCTCCGCAGCGGCCCTCAGCTCTACCAGTCTTCCTGACAATCCCCTCTGCTGGCCTAGCTCTGTGGATTGAGAATTCTGATGGGTTCAAGAACGAGATCTAGTCCCTGTGCTTGAGTGGCTCACGGTCCTGCACAGGGACAGACCAGGCCACACAAAAAAACCAAGAGGCCTGGACCTTGGGCTACTCTGGGCCCTAGAGGCTAGCCCAAGGGTTACAGTCTAGGCTCGATAGTCGGGATGCCTAGGCTTAAATCCAAGCCCCAAACAGACCCAGGAGAGCTCACACGCTCCCTTGTTCTCAGGAGTCACTTCCTCAAGGACACAAGAGAAAGACAGAGGAGTATCACCTGATAGGACACATCTCTGAGCAGCAGCTGGCAGGAGGCAGACCATGTGGCGGGCCTCGCCGCAAACACCTGCCACGGACGGCACTGCAAGCAGCTCCAGGGTAGAGATCGCCTTGTAGCGGCAGCAGGAACTCTCATGGAGGAAGAGAGAATCGTAGCTGCCTTGAGCTGACTGCCTCACCTGTTCCATTTCCCCTTGTGGCCACACTCACGGGGAATGCAGAACAAGGCGGCCTAGCCCCCCGGCTGAGAGTGTGCTAGGCTAGCCACTCACACGCCGAGTGCCAGCACTCTTCTAAAAGCTTTACACACTTCACCTAATTGATTCTTCTCGCTGTTTTGTTTTGTTTTTTTTAACAGAAAGGGAGAGAGGGTGGGGAGGGGCAGAGGGAGAGAGAGGGAGAGGGTCTTAAGCAAGCTCCATGCTCAGCACGGAGCCTGAGGCGGGGCTTGACCTCACAACCCTAAAATCCTGACCTGAGCCAAAATCAAGAGTTGGACTCGTAAGTGACTGAGCCACCTGGCACCCCGATTCCTTGCTGTAATTTGCCACCTTCTGCTAAGGATATGGAGGTCTTCGGGCACAGCAGTGCCGGACTGTCCAGAGCTGATCATGCTACAAGGCATGGCACCCTCTTTCCCTTCCTGCTATCCTGGGCCCATAGACTCTTCCCTCACCTGGACATTAACGTGGCATTTTTCCGGAGCGACTGCCACATTCTTAGCAGGAAGCTTTAGGCGGGCTCCATCTAGGCATCGGGCAATGGTACCTTCCTGTCCTCACTTGCTCCAGCTTCTCTGGGAGAAGGCATGGCCCACATTAGTAGCTTAAAAACCCTGCAAACTACTGCATGTAGTTCCCCAATCTGGCAAGTTGCTGCACTCTGCCAGGCCTTTGCGTACATGGCTGCCTCTGCCTGAAATGCCCTTCCCACCCTGTCTTCCCAACCCTTACAAGGCCCAAGTCAAATGTTTCAGTGAAATCTTTGCTGACTTTCTCTCCTGCACCCCAGACAAACATGACTCCTCCCTCCTCTGAGCTGGAGGCAACAGAACAGTAAGAGCATAGTCTCTGGAGTCTACTGCCTAGACTCGGATACGTGCTCCAGCACTCACTAGCTGTTGAACCCCGTGCAAGGTACTTAACCTCTCTGGATCTCAGTCTCCTCATCTGTAAGATGCCAGTAATAGTGCTTATCTCACAGAACTGAGGATTAGTGACCTAATTCATATAAAACATTTAGAGCAGTACCTCTTCATTTTTATTAATTACCTCTGCTTTACAAAGGAGGAAACCAAGATTCTGAGAAAGTAAGTAACTTGTCCAAGGTCATAAGGCAGGTAGTGACAGAGCCAGGAATCGTCTGCAGGTAAATGTGACTCTGCACTCCACTGGACACCAGGCGTGCTGATGGCAGCTGGAATCAAGAACACGAGATGGTCAACTCTGTTCACTACCTTCACACTCAGGGTAAGCTCGTCCACAGATGGCATTGAGGCTCCTTGTCCCTGGCACACCCATGAATTCTGCTGGGGGAGCCTCTTTCTCCTAGCTCCTACGCACAAAGTCTGCCTTGAGTGCCTCTCTCCTTCACCCCCATAGCCTAGTCACCTCAGTCCTAGTGGCCAGTATGAGGACAAAGGAGGACATTTCATGTCCAGGACAACTCTAGGAGTGGGTACTATTTTTCTTCTTCTACAAAGAATGATACTGAAGCTGAAAGAAGTGACTTTCCTGAAACCCCACAGCTAGTAAGTACAGTGAAGATTCTAAACCAAGCCTACTGGACACTCCGGAGCCTACTTCTGTGTGTCAGGTATTAGTTGTCTTTTATAGATTCAGGAAGGTTAAGGCACTTGCTTCAAATCACATAGCTAGTTGGGAGCAATGTTAGAAGTTTGAGCCAGACTCATCTGATTCTAAAGCTCTTTCTCTTGCACTAATGGTCACCAGCCTGTGAGCTACATCCCCAGAGGCCAGTGTCCACACCAAGCATCACCTGAAGACTAAGGGAAGGGTCCATCTCATAGCCAGGCTATTTGTTTACGTAGGTTTATGCAGATAGTGTTGTAATTAACAAATATAAATCCATTTAAAAGCCAACCAAATTCACTGTAGCTTTTTTCATTATGTACTTCCCTTATCTTATCTCTAAACACCCAAAACATCAGTTCCACCAAGTGCTGAGGCGGAAAAGGAATGTTTGTGAAGTTTTCTGACATCACTAAGAGCTCCATGTACTCTGCCTGCCTACCTCCTTAAGAACTCTCCAAAACCACAGGCAGGCACTTTGTCAAGGTACTTTCCCAATCCTTAGTTACAAATGCACAGTAGAGAAGTGTCTTTTGTGTGGAATAACTGTCCAAAGGTCATTAGCAGTGACAGGAGGCACAATCCCTTCCAGGACTTGAGACCCATAAATGTTAAGAACCAATGCCATCTCTAGCAAAGAGGACTCAAGTCCTGAGCTAGGAAAGGAAGGAAGGAGTCAGGGAAGTAAGTTTCTGTCTTTCCGACCCTGGCCTCCAACTCCTTCCCTGCCCACCTGCCTAAGATATATGGTCTGGGGAACAGAACACCCCTACCCAGGTTCAAATCCTAGCTTTACCTCTTCCTGGCTATGTGCCCTTAGGCAAGTTACTTAACTTCTCTAAGCCTATTTGTCTGGGAAATCTGGCAGGGGAAGAGGCATGTGGACTCCCGAGCTCATTAGTCCAGCCCTATATTCAGTGTGGGTTCAAGTAGTTCTTGTTGACACCCAGTGTGTGCCCAGTCCAGTGCTGAGCACTAGAAATAGAGAGACAGGTGGCATGTAGGCCTCAAAGTGCTCACAGTCTACTAGGAAATACAAACGTGTGAGCAGATAATTGCAGGAGCATGTGACATACACTCACTACAAAGTGCTGAAATCATACAAAGGAGGAGGTGATCGACTATTTCTACCAGGGGTCGGGGAAGGTCAGCGAAGCCTTCACAGAAGAGGGTTTTGAAGGATGAACAGGAGTTTTCTCAACACACGAAAAGGGGAAAGGCAATGTAGGCAAAGGGAACAGAATGAGGAAAGGGAAGTGAAAAAGTCCCTTTGAAGAGTGTGTTTGAAGAATGGCAAGAAGTTTGATATGGCCAGAATGTTAGAGGGATAGGAGATATGAAGCTAGGGATGCTGCAAAGGGCCTTGGGTACTTTGCTCAAGAGAAAGGATGGGCCACAGCCTTCCATACCTACCCTCTTGGCTCCAGTGCTTTTCCTGTCAAAACAAGCACACTGCAATCGCACCCTTTCCTGTGCCTTTGATTTAAGAGTTCCTCTCCTGGCCCTGACAGTAAGGCATTTCTGTCCCATAGATTATAACTCACTCTGGGCTATTATTCAGCTCCCCAGCCCTGGCCCTGCTGCAGTTAGTCCAAACATAATATCCTTCATGCATATATTATCTGTCTCCCTATTATCTGGAATCATTTCGGAATTAAATTTCAGTCCTGCAATATTGGCTTCAGGAGCGGCGCGCTTTATGGGCTAGTCAAAGGTTAGAATACCAATCAAAATAACAGTGCCGATGCAGCGAGACATTTTAATATTCCAAAACCCGGTAATTGTAAAAGGACATAATATTTTTTCCCTGATTACCCCAAAGGCAACACATGTTAACAAGGCGAGGGAAGGAGTGAAAGAAATTTCAGAGTTCAGACAGCTGTAAGACATATTTAAAGGAAAAGCCGGGCAGGGCACTACACCATGGGGGCAGGGAGATGCGGAGAAAGGAGACATTCTTTCCAGCTCCAGCTGCCCCTGATTCCAAACACAGCACTCTTCCCTCTGCTACCTCTGGACCACATCCCAAGAGCTCATGCCCAAGGGCAGACATTGCAGAATGCAGGATGAAAGGAGAAAGAGCTCAGGATGTCGAGTCTTGAGGCCTGGGTTCTAGCTTCAGCTCCACAATCCAGGAGCCTCCAGCCCCCAAGACTGGCTCCTCCCAGGGCTTCAGCATCAAACCTAGCAGCAAGCGCTCCAGGCTGCTCTCCCACTCGTCCCCTCCTTGTCCCATGCCTGTGCCCCCACCTCTCCCTCATTTATACCTGGTGCTCTGTGTCCCTTCCTCTGCGCACATACTTCTAGAGGCCCTGGCCCATAGGATAGTGGCCCATAACTGCCCACTGCCCCATGGACAATGCTCTGTACTTCGGATGATGCCAAAGACCTGGACCACAGCATGTCTGGTTCTGACCACCGAGTGGTCCAGAAACATCTGTCTTGGTACAAACCCTCTCGCCCTCCGAAATAAACAAACAAATAAAACAAACACCTTGCAGGGCCCCTAGATCTTCACACCCCTCTCTTGGTTTTCAGTTCTGTTTTGTTCTTGTTTTTTCCAGATTAGCTTCTGAATAACCCCAATGGAGGGGCTCTGCAGGTGGCACCACGTGGCCACCATTCTAGAGTCCCAGACTCTGTCAGGCTGCCTATCACTTGAGCAGCTTTATCCCCACAGCTCCAAAATAGTGACCTGACCGACAGAGTTTCAGATCTTTTCATTCCTGACGGCTTCCCAGCTAGCTGAGCCCACTCGCTGGAGCCTCCAATCTGCATCATTCCGACCTGCTGACCTGCCTATGGCCCCCAGCAAAGAACTTCATTAAGGCCAAGAATTTATTCCTCCATAAGCCCTTAATTTATTACTGCACTGATTGGGACTCTGAATGCTCCAAGGTCAGGAAAAGTCGCACTCAATTGTAGACACCAACCTTCCCTTCAGCAGTTTCTCCTGCTGTCCGCTCCCAGGGGAGGGGGAGACAGAAAGGCTTCTTGGAAAAATGCTTCTCCTTCTTGGAGGGACCCAAGAAGGTCTCCTCTTCCTTATTCTCTCTTTCACAGCTGGTCCCAACCCACCCCTTCAGAGCACCCAGAAATTACAGTAAGGCGGAGAGCACAGATGGCAGAGGAAAAGTGGAACAGCAGTCTTCATACTCTGGCACATCTGGATCTGTTAAATTCTAGGTGACCCGCTCCCTACAACTTCTGAGCATGTCTGGTTGAGCTCTGTCAGGACTGACTCAGAATCCTCCTAAGACTGCCTGTCTAAACAGGCCCAGAGGGAATTCCAGACTATTTGTGAGTGTATGTGCATGCACTTGCATGGCTTGGTCTGAATGTACACGAACTGCATATGCATGCATGCGGGCAGATATTCGTATATACATTTATCCCTATGTGTCCATGCATATGCAGAGAGAATATATACATTATGTGTGCATGTGTGTATCCACATACTTACTTCCCTAGGGAAGTCGCATCTGACCTATCCCTTTCTTAATCTCTTATTTACACTAACATTTTCCTCCACCCAATCTTAGCTACTCACTCCCATGGGTGCACCTTGGAACCTGCCAACACGGAGAACTGCCCCATCTCTGAAATCACATCCTACACTAACCATAATCTCTTATCTTTCTATGTGGCATGCTCAACTACACCCGATGCACCTTTCCTCGCCTTACTGGGACCTAGCTACTTTTTCCATATCCATCAGGCCCCCTGCTGTCTTCTCTTTCCTCAATATCCAGCGAGGATCTCATAGCCCATCTTGGCAACCACCGTCTTGCCAGTATTTTCAACAACTCCTTTGTTCCTTTCATCACACTTCTTGGGAAAGTCTCCACCCTGGATGAATCTAAATGTCTGCTTTCGGCATGCTGAGCTCTGCTACAGAAAAGCTCTACAACTGAACAGAGTGGTTCCACTATGAATGAATGCCATCAACCTCAACGGGACCCTCAATACTGCCTAGAAATCCTACTCTATTTCTCAAGTTGGCTCACACTTCTACTCTTTACTAAAACTACAGCAATTCTTTTCCACTTCCTACAAACCTCTTCTATTAGTTATTAGCAAGTGGCTCATCTACTTCATTCACAGAGAAAACGAGCCATCAGATGGGAACTATCTCAACTTGCCATCAAATCTGCACTCCTTCAGCATCTACTGCCCCCACCTCGCAGCAGAAGAGGGGCCTTCCTCCTGCAGAGAACCGATTTTCACCATTTTCTGCACCCCAACTCCTCACCATCTCCGAGACCTCTCTCACTCCTGTATTTTCAAACTTCCTTCTCTAACAGTGCCTACAACCAAGCACACGTTTCCCATCTTACAACATGCCACCTGCCTCAACCCCACACTTGCCCCATCACAGTTCTTGTCCTTTCTCTCTCCCTCAAAGCCATGTTTCTGAAAAGGTTAAAATTTCTCCGTCACCTCATTTACTCCCCAATTTGCTCCAATTTGGCTCCAGTCCCTCCCACGCCATCAGGTTTTCACCAAGGTTGCCGAGGCCCTTCCGTCCCAGACACTCATAGTTCAGTCTTTCTGTTACATGGCTCTCTGCGAGCTGACTGATCCTCTTGTCCTGAAAATTCTTTCTTTCCGTGGTCTCTGTGGCACCACACCCTCCCTTCTCTACCACTCTTTACTCTCTCGTTTTTACCCTCTCTTTAGCACAAAGGGTCAGGCAAAACTAAATTTCAGTTCTACCTCTGCCAGGTACCAACGTGGGAGCAAGTTGCATCTTCACTACGTGCCTGTTTTCTCAACCTTAAAATGTGAAAAACAGAGATATGCAAATAATAACAGATTATCATTTCAAGAAGTAATCAACATAAAAATTACTAATGAACAAAAAAAATTAATGAACTATTCTGTATTTAAGTGTGTAATTTATACTTAAAATACATCTCAATTCAGATGCTAAATCTTCATTAGAAATATTAGATCTATATTTAGATTTTAAACAGCTAACAGTTGAAAATGTAAACTCACCAACACAGATTGTTCTAAATATACTTAAAAGTTCTTCAAGAAAGTTTATTTACATTTAAATTAACTAAACTTTAAAGTGAAAAAAAAAAAACTGGCAATTCTACTGGACAGCACAAGTCTAGCACACAAAATGCAATCAATAATTGAGAATTTTTATCACTACTATCAGTGACCACTCCTTCTCTACGTCTGACTCTTCCTCTTCTATCTATTAAGTGTTGATGTTTCTCAGTGTTCATCCTAGGCCCTCTTTTCTTCTCACCCTGTATATTCTACATTCTCATGGCTTCAATGATCATTCATACACCAACAACTCCCCTGAATTTATATCTCTTATCCAGACCTTATCTCTGAGCCCCGGACCTATATATTCACCTACTACATAGCTTCACAAGAACGTCTGAAAGCTTCTAAACTCTACGTGTACCAATTCATCTTGTCTTCTAATCCCCGAACTTCTCCTCCTTCCATTACCTCAGTGCATTCATTCCAATTCATCCAGTTGCTCAAATCATAAACCTTAAGAGTCATAGTGGTTTCCTCCTTCATCATCAATCCTCACAGCCAATCAATCACCCTTTCCTGTCCATTGTACAGTCCGTTCTGCTATAATACTTGTTTTGAAAGAGAACATTCATTCCAATGCAGTCAATGTATTAGGAAACAGTTTAGCATAATGCAAATTCTGCCTTTGTTTATGTGTGATTTTGTTCATCATCAATACCAGATAAACAAAGGAAAGTATACCCAGCTGAAGAGAGCTGTGTAAGAATACACATAACGCACACATGCTTACACTTCAAACATACAGTAGCTTCCTAGAACACTACATGTATCATAAGCCGCATCCATCTGGCTACAACTTTCCAACCGATTCCAGAGAACTCGCCTTCTACCACTTTGCAATAACTCACAAGCTGCAACCTTTCTCATGCCCACTGCCAAGCAAACTTCAGGGTTTTTTCAAGGTAGAGTGCCATATTTACTGTAGTATTTATGTATTTCTTAGCCATTTAACATGTGTAAAATTATGCTACCATTTTTTATTAGATTCCTATCTTTTTTTATATGTCACTGATGAAGTTTTTGAGAATTGTGCTTCTAACCCCATTTTCATTTCAACTTTTTATTATAACCATAGCACAGTGATTTTTAAGAAGGTCTATGTTGCATTATAGCAGAACTGACTGTACCACTTAATACTCTAGAATTAATCCATTTCTCTACATTTCCACTGTTAATCAGTTCAATCCTGGTAACTATCATCTTTCACCTGGGCTGTAGCAGTGGTCTAATTCTGTGGTTCTCAACCAGGGACAGTACCTCCCCACTCCCACCCCTGTCTAGGCCCCTGGAAATGTACGTGCATATGGTGGGGATGGAGCGTTTTCGACTGTCACAATGACTTGGAGAGAGGCACTACTAGCCTTCAGTGAACAGGGGGACAAGAATGCTACAAGTTCAGCAATGTTGTCCATACAAGGATTTCTCCCACCCCAAGATGCCAACTATAGCCCCATTAAGAAAAACCAGTACTGGGCGCCTGGGTGGCTCAGTCGTTAAGCGTCTGCCTTCGGCTCAGGTCATGATCCCAGGGTCCTGGGATCGAGTCCCACATCGGGCTCCCTCCTCGGCGGGAAGCCTGCTCTCCCTCTCCCACTCCTGCTGCTTGTGTTCCTGCTCTCGCTATCTCTGTCTCTGTCAAATAAATAAATAAATAAAATCTTTAAAAAAAAAAAAAAGAAAGAAAAACCAGTACTGATCCCCCCATATCAACACTCAGCTCTCTCTACACTGTAGCCAGAAAGAGCTTTTTCAAAATGCACATCAGATGACACCTCACCTATGTTTAGTACCCTTCAACAGCTTCCCCTTACCCTAAGGATAAGGATCAAAATCTAAAGTGTGTGTGGCCTCCCCCTCAAGTTTCATCCCTCGCCACTCTCCTCTCTTCCCCACATTCACTATGTTCCAGGCAGTCATTCATTCAACAAATAATGACTAAACATCACTGTGTGCCAGGAACTATTCAAAGTGATGAGGACAGAACAGTGAACAGAGGAGACAAAAATTCTCCACTCCTCATGGAACTTGCATTCTAGTTCCATGAAGCTGCCAGGCTTCTCCTTACCTCAGGGCCTTGCCACATGCTTATCAGCCAATTCCTACTCATCCTTCAGATCTCAGCTTAGACACCCTTCCTCAGGGAACCATTCTCTGACCCTGCCCCCCTAAGTCAGGCCCCCTTATGAAATGATGCCATGACTCTGGACTACAATTATAATTATTTAATATCCATCTATTCTGTTATATCTCCAGGCCTAGTACAGTACCTGGAACACAGAGGGCACTCAAGAATACGTGTTTACTGATGAAGATGTGTATGTTTGTTTGTTTGTTTGTTTGTTTTTATTCTTATGTTAATCCCCATACATTACATCATTAGTTTTAGATGAAGTGTTCCATGATTCATTGTTTGTGCATAACACCCAGTGCTCCATGCAGAATGTGCCCTCCTCAATACCCACCACCAGGCTAACCCATCCTCCCATCCAAAGATGTGTATGTTTTTATATATATATCCATGTGTCTTCATGCTTTATGAATATGTATAAACATTCGTGCCTGTGTATTTCCATATATTTCTGAAGGTGAGTATGTGACTATGTATTTACACCCATATGTATGAATGGAAACATACATACAATTTTGGATATGCCTACTTGGGTATATTCATTCACTTGAGTAAACACGTGTATATTCATGCACCTCTGTGTGTGTGTGTGTATGTGTGTGTTCTTCTGGCTCCTCAGTGACAGTTCTGACCTCCTGGAGGGAGCTGGGAGCAGGGCCCCATGTCTTCTCTAAGCTGACAGTTCAATAAGAGTGTAAGATCATTCAATGATACTCCAAATGTCAGCAAACACTGGCTTGCTCCACTCTGCTACAGGGGAAGTGGGTGGAGACAGGCGATGTGGCAGCCTGGCCACTGAAAGGCTACTCTTCCCTGATGCAGTGCACACCATTTCTGGACAGGAGAGGCCTTAGGAAATGGGGATGGTGAATTCAGTCCCAGTTCACTCAATGGGCAAGTCTTGGCAGCCAAGCAGACCAAGACACCCCTGCCCCTACTTTTTCCATGGGCAAAGTTCTGCTTGCGGAGTTGAGGAGAAGAGGAAAAGGAAGGAAAGTAGGGAGGAAAGAGTAAGATCAAGGACAGGAGACGGCCCTGGAGACAGCCAGGGCCTGGTCACACAGGGGGAAAGAAGGGCATGGAGTAAGACGTTACACAATACCCACGCAACCCTGGCAATGACCTCTCTGGCTTGCTTTTATTGTTATTCTTTTTAAGGGAGCGGGAATCTTTGTGCACCCTGCACTAACCCATGCTGTAAAAAGGTCAGAAAGATCACCATGCCCCTGGACCTCCAGGGCCCTGCAGCCTCTCTGTCTTGAATGGCTGCTGGCAAAGACTGGCCCAAAGTCCGGAACTGAGTCATCTCTCCTGCTGGGCCCTCAGGCACATCTGGAACATGATGTGTCTGGAGGGCAGAGAGGAAGGGATTAGACCCCTCTAATGCCATTTGCCTCATGCCACTCTTGTTTTTCCTAGATCTGTTCAGTTTACCTACCAAGACACAGTCACAAGGCTAACTGGGAACAGAGTCTCCAGTTCCCACTTGTACCCATTTCCCTCCTATGGCTCGGCACAGTCTGGCAGAGAATCACGCTGAACAGGCTCAGGACAGCTTGCCTCCAATCCCAGTAGCATCAAGGTAGCCTTGGGTGGCAATGTTAACACACGGGTCGGCTGTTTTCCTGCCTCTCTGCTAAGGAACCTGGAGGCAGGGAGCTAGCCAGACACCAAAAAGTCTAGTGAACTTCACAGAGCAATTGTTCATGGTCAGCGCCTGCCTCGCCTGGCCGGGCCTTCACATTACATTTGCTGAGGCCAGCAAGCAGCCTCAGATGCACTCTGACAGCTGACATGCTGTCTTCCAGGAGCACAGACCTAGCCACACCCTCGTGCAGAGCCCCGCCAAGCCCTGCGTGAGCAGGCCTGTGGAGCCAGCTCTCAAAGATCAGTCAGCCAGCCAGCCAGCCACAATTCACTGAGCACATACTCTGTTCTTAGCCCTGATCTGGCCACCTCAGACACAGAGAGGAACCAGCCTCAGTCTCCATGCTCCAGACGGACAGGTCTGTGAGGAAACAGATTGGGACTCAGTTTCAACGCTCAAAGATCACTGATATCCAAAGGGTCGAGGAGTCTCAAGACAAGAGACTGACTGCTAACCTTGTCAGAAGAGGTGATACCTGAGCTGAATCCTCAAGAAGAGCAAATGTGCCTTATGAAGATGACTGGGGGACGCTTCAGATAGAGGTAAGGCCACAGGCCAAGACCTGGAGGAAGAACAGAGCCTGGCCCCCTCAGCCAAAGATGGAAGGTAGTAAGTAGCTATTGCTCAGGTCCAAGGGAGATCAGCTGGAGAGGTGGGTAAGGGTCAAAGTACAAACAGGCCAAGGACCAAGCGTAAAGAACCTGAGTACCAGGGGAAAGCAAAGGAGTTCACAAACAGCCATAAAGAATGGCTGCCCTGAGACTGACGGAACAACGTCCAAAGTCATTCTCCTCTACCGTTCCTCCACATGTTCACTTAGCTCCAGCCCATACACACACCAAAAGCATGCTGCTCCCCTGGAAAGTCTTCTCTCCTCTTCAGATTCATATTCCACCTTCCTTGAATACCCAGTTCACGACCCAAATCCTCACAATACCCTTCAATGACGGCTCTCTTCTCTAAGTCCCCCTGGGAGCCACTACTCTGACCCCTGGTGTGTTCTCTCTTCTCTGATTTTCTGGGAGTCACTAAGCTGCTGAGCGGCATGGGGTTCTTAAGGCTGCTCGAGGGCTGTTGCCCTTACATCAGAATTATGGGGGTGAGTCTCTCTAGTGGACTGGGCCTCCTGGAGGAATGATCGCAACAGAGGGATAAGAAGGATCTCTATCTTGGGAGTCTATTCCTATACCTCCTTTCTTCTGCTTACCTAGGACGTATAGCACACACTAGGAAAGTACAGTTTTCTGGGTAATTCATGCTCTGCCAGGCCCCAATTTCATAGCCACATGGGGTCCCTCCCAGCCCACAGCCCCAGCACCCACTCCCCAGGTACTTGGTGCTGCATTAGGGCCAGTCTCCTTCCTCATACTCAAAGGGAATTGGGCTGTAGTTTCCATGGTCCTTGTCACATGAGCAAGGCTCTGCTAGGGCGAGGCAGGACCAAAGCCAGCCTGAACCAATTCTACCTCCCAACCAGAGGGTGATACCAGAGCCACTCAGGACAGTCAGAGGCCACACTCATGATCACATCAAAGAAAGATACTTTCCCAGAGGCTCAGCTAGCACCACATTTCTCCTAAAGACAATGCAGCTCAGCCCAGTGATTTAGTTCTAAGCAAGAACCTAGAAAGTCCCCTTCACTGGGACTTCTCTGCACATCTGGATGACACCACATTGGATAATGTTATACTCTACCCTGCAGCCTGATCCCCAAACAGCTCCTCACTCCCAGAAAGGTCCACACCCTTCCAGTGCATGTTAGCTAGGGAAGAGGAAGGAGGGATGTTGAGAAAAGAGAACAAAAAGAAAAGGAAAGAGATGACAACAAAAAGAGAACAGAGATGAATAAAGAAAGCAAGGGGGGAGGGGATCTGAGGACAGGAGACCCAGAGGAAGCACCCGAATGGTGCTCAGACACAGTACCTTTTTCAGATTAATCCACTGCTTGAAGTAATCCGCCACTGGCAAGCCCAAGTACTGGCACTGGCCTGGGAGCCTACAAGAAAGGGAAAAGAGAACAAGTTGGGAACACCCATGTCCCAGGTATGGAGTCTGAATCTAGGAAATGCAAACACACCTCCTCAGAAGGCTAACCCATTAGCCACGGGTCCCACCCTGCCCAAGAAAGGCACCCCACCTCTAGCACCCTGGACACTGGGTTCCAGATCTAAATGTGAGCACCTAGAGCCTCTATTCGAACTAACAACAGCAGCTACTATTTTCTGATGGCCTGCAAAATGCTAAGGATCTTACTTGCATTGGCATGTGATTCCTCAGCACGATGCTGGGAGGCATTGTTGCCTACCTTTTACAGATGAGAAGATGAAATTCAGAGGGGTCACCGAAAGTCCCACAGCTAAAAACTGACAGTACCAAGAACTGAACCCAGGTCTATCTCACCCCAAAGCCTACGTTCTTTCCAATGCACCAGTTTGTAGTTGTTTTGTTAGAGCAGAGAGGCAGGGATCTAAGATGGGAGGAGAGAGAGGGGAGCATGTGAGTTGGTGATAGCTGGGCAGGGGCTCTAGTTCACGTTTAGGTCTCTAGCAAGAGGTTTTCTGCTGATAGAGAAGAGACCATGCAAAAGGATAAGAGGTCAGAATTTAAACCAAAAGCCCTTTCTTATTATTTATAAGTGGTCTTTTCCCTCTATGTGTACCCACATAAATCCATTCAACCAAACATTTACTGAAGTTTAATAACAGACAGGCACTTGGGGCTCAAAACGTTAAGACTTAGCCCCTGCCTCCAAGGGGTTCACAATTTGTTCAGTGGGATGGACAATAAAAGAAATAGACTAAACAGCCTTAAGTTGGAGCACTGGGATACATGAAAAATGGAGGAAAATACCAGAAATAGTAGCTGGGAAAGAACATAGAACTTTCTTGCTAAGAGAAGAGCTTGGCCATAGGCAATGGAGAGCCTCTGAAGAGTTGTGATTTACAAAGATTTATCTGGGGACGACAAAAACAATACCCTGAAAAAGCTGGGTAGTAGTCCAGAGCTAGACAAAGGCTGTAGAAATAACAAGCAAGGAACAGACATGAGATGTGAAGGAGGCCCTGGCAACCAAATGGGATGGGGGGGGCGTCCAATGAGAGGAAGCAGTAGAGCCCAATTCAAAGGTTTGTGGCTTGGCTAGCTTCATGTTACTCCCTGAGTCAGACACAGAGAGGGAGGCAGGGGCACCGAGAGGATATCGGACACCCAGAGCAAAACAGTATTTAGTCAATTTTATGACTTTTTAAATTCTCTGCCCAAATCACAGTGGACTGCTCACTGCCTCACCCCTGGTGCACCACTGGACGGAGGCACAAGTTTAGGAATGCAGTTTTACGTACATGCATGGCACATGGTGGGCACTCAATGTCTGCTAAGTTCAAAGTGCCTAGGAGACATGTGGCAGGGGAATGATATCTACAGAGGCGGCTGCATATCCAGTTTTGAGCAGAGGTCTGGACTGGAGATATAAACTGCTAAATCATTAATGTAATTTAAATGAAATTAAAGCCATGAGAGTAGATCAACAGGGAAGAGTATGGAATGAGATGAGCAGAAGGCCCAGGCTAATGTCTCGGAAGTGTTACTGAGCAAAAATGAAATCAGGTCACCCTAGAAGACCATCGCCACACACATGGAACTCACTACTTTATGTAGCAATCAGCCCTAGTTTTGGACTCCTTCAATTCTAGAATATCCTTTCTTAATACTAAACTAAAATCTGTCTCTCTATGAGTCTTTAGAAACTAGAGAGTGAGACTTCCATCTCTTCCTTACAGAATACTCCCAAGATCTGAGGGCCCAGGAAGCTTTCCCCAGAGGTCCCTTCTCATCTCCTTCCAGAATTCCACAGGAGATAATGTACCATGAGTCAGGACTCACCCAACCTACCCTCATTCCTAGAGGACAGAGCTCCTGGACCTTTTTCAGGGTATCAGATACCCAGAGTCACTCATGCTCTTTTGACCTCACTTTATATCAACCTGTGGTCAACCTAAACAACCTAAAAGCACACTTCCCCTTTCTGGAATATATACAACTGATTTTTGAGCTTAAATTACAGGTCATTAGTGTCAAATGCCACGGAGTGGTCAAGCAAAATGACAGCTGAGAAAAACCCAATGAATTTGGCATCAGTGGGTTGGTGGGAGCAGAGGGCAGCATGCAATATGTCAAACTGAGTAAGAGATAAGAAACTGGAGACCACAGTATAAACTCCTTTTTGAGAAAGTCTGGTAGTAAGAATCCAGTTAAGATGACTGGTTCCACCCCAGAAAGTTCCAGGGCAGTCCAGCCTCCCCTCCATTACTCCATTATTTGGCAGACACTGAGAGGAAAATGATTCCCATGTTTCAGGCAGTACACTAAGAATTTACTTTTCTAAGACCCGAGATATCTTACTTGAAGGGGAGGTTCCTCTCAAATATTCAGGTGGCACAGGGACATTAATTACAACCAGTCAATTTCCCAGAAGGGAAGTTCTGGCTGAGACCACGATGAAGGAGTATCCAGGTAACACGTCCCCATGAGGGAACCAAGGACCAAGAATATAAGGATACTAGGCAAGGTTTTGAAGGCTGAAAGATAGCCTTAGGAGCTACAATGTTGTGGTTGCTTAAGGAGAACTGTATTGTTTGGATAACTTTATTTCCTTCCATTTTTCTTTCATGTTCCCTATCCTTGTTATTTGTGAAAATGCTTGCTGAGCTCAGCTATTGTTGAAAAACCACATTAAGGTCTGTGAGTGAAGGGGCCACCAGAAGCAGCAGAATCTGCAAAGAAACAGGTCAGGGGGACCGGCCAGCAAAAGGCAGGGGTCCTGGGCCACCTACCATATTCTCCCTTAGCCATTCCCAGTTTCTTCTAGATGACACGGACCAGAAGTCCTATTGGCTGTGGTCAACTCTGATCGGGGGCACAGGGCGAGGGGGTGGCGGCTCCCTCTTCAGCAAGATTTCCAAGGTAGACATTTCTACCCAGGTAGGAAGGGTCTGGCACAGTAAAATCCTACCTGATCCTCTCGGAGGAAGACCTATATCAGAGGGGCCACACCAAAGACAGACTAGACAGACCATCAGGCCGGTTGGTCAGCCTCAGACACAGCTCAGCAGCAGCCCTGAGTGCTATCTGGACCCCGTGGCTGACTGAAGCAGAGGAGGGCGGGACTATAATTCTCACTTAGGCTCCAGGACTTGCAGGTACACATGCAGTTTGCAGACTCACAGGCATTCAGGTTGCTGAGTCCTCCAGTCTGCGGCTGGTCCTAGCCCTGTGACTCCAAGACACAAGCAGTCGAGATGCGGCAGGGTCCAGGCCCATCTTCTCAAGAGACACAGAGCCAAATGCCAGAACTTGAACTTCCAGGTGCCTCATGGGAAGACAGCTACACATTTCTATGACAGAACCCTCCCCAGCTCAGAGAGCACCAAGAGAAACTATGAGAAAGGTAGGTCAGAGTAGTTGTCATCCCCTACATAAAACAGGAAAGTGATGCCCAGAGAAGAAAAAGGATTTGCTCGATCACACAACAAGCCAAGGGGAGAACGAGAAGTAGGATCTCAGCCTTCCGACTGTGCAAGGCATCAGTCATGCACAGGCACTCGGAGTTCTTTACAGTCCCTGGGAAGGCAAGGGCTGGGGCCTTAGAGAGGCAGGTAGCATGGTAAGCATGGTGGTTACTGCTCAAGGTCTCACCTGGCTCCAGGGTTCTTAGGAGCCTAAGGCTAGGGTCCGTGAGTACCAGGGAGTACATGGTTCCACCAATTTGGAAAGGAAGAGGGCAAAAGTTCCCCTGACACAAAGGGTCTGAATGCCGTGAGTTCCTACCAGATACTGATCCCAGGAAAAGAGCCACTGGCAGTGGGCCCTGGACTAGCCTGCGGGCATGAACGTGCAGGCAGGTTTATGGTGCCCAGGTCTCCGTGCAGCTGGAATCACTGGGCACAGAGCTCCTCAACTGCCCAAACATCATCTGGCCATGCTTATTACTGCTGCCCAATGAAATTTTATGCACCGAGTCCACAGGTGTGATTTCCCCTTCTTTATGAGGGTCGGAATGACATCACTGATGGCCAATAGAAAAGAGCCAATTATGTCCAGGCCATAAAAAGGAATGAGATTTTTTCAACCAAATCAAAACTTCCTTCAGCTTCATGAATGCAAGGGGCCCCCTTTAAGGAAGGGCCCCCCAGTCTTGCATGGGCTCTAAACTGAGGGATTACAATCGCTTTCCAAATACTGGGGGCCAAGGGCTGGAGAGGGACTCTGCCTTCAGCGTTTACCATGTGACGCTGCTCCTATCACACTGGGCCCTAGGGTCATCAGCATAGAACATCAAACCCTCCTCAAAGATGCCTGACTAGCTCCTCACTACTTCTAACTCCAGGCAGGAGTTAGAAAAGATGGGGTATTCCTCAAGTTCCCTTATTACTCCTTCCAAATAACAAAAAAGAAAGGAGAGAGCCCTCCCCCACTTAGAAAGAACAGTGTGGGAGGAGGAGGGATACAAGAAACTGCCCCCTCCAACAAGCGTAGGGCACAAAGCATAAGGAACCCGGCCCTCCCCACACACCCCTCATCCAGCCCCACCACCTGCAGCCCAGTGCTGGGGCTGGGCCCAGACAGCCCTGATGGCAAACAGGTGTGACCAGCTCGGCGCCAGCCAAGGCAGGGGACTAGCTCATTAAGGGAACACCACCCTCGCTAATGGGTAGGGGCAGGATGAAGCCATTGTGAACAGGAGCTCAGCTTTGAAGATTAGGTGACGCAGATCTGGGGGGCTCTGCTAAAACTGCTAGACTTGAGTTGAGGAGGCCAGCAGCATCCATGGAGGTCTGACAGATAGACTGGCAGACACCAACAGCCAGGACCAGGAGGAGCGCAGGCACCAGCGCTGGGAAAGGTTATGCATGCAATTCCTTCTGTGCTTTTCTCATTCTCTCTAAGTCTTAAGGGCAACTCCAAATCAGAGAGATACAGGACACTCTCACTTTTAGCAGACTTGAGCCCTTAAAGAGCAGGAGGCCAGCCAGATCTGGAGCCGTATATGATCCCTTTCTGCCTCTCTGGGAAGGCCGTGAGACCCAGATCTTGAAGTAATGTAGGCTGTCAGTCCTGGTGTCCAGAAGCTCAAGGAGGCACATACTGCCCACCCGCAAGGGCAAACTATTTTGTCCCATCTGATATGCAGAAATGGGGAAGTATTAAGGAGCAAAGGGAAGAGTAGGGAGAAAGGCTCAGCCTTCTCCCAAGCACTGTTGTGCCACGGAGGGCCAGAAGGCCCAGCCTGGGCAAGGAGTAGGCCAACAGACCCAACCAATCAGCCAGATGGATGCTCCTGCCAAAGGGACACCTATGAGGGGGAGTGGGACTTGTTTCCACGTAGGGTCTCTACACTTGCTCATTCTGATACAAACGTGCCCACGGAATGTTGTCACTATCCTGTGTTTCAGAACTGCCATGTCTCCGAGGCCTCGGGAAAGATCCCACTCCCACTGGATCCCAGTCTGGGAGATGCACCCAGTCAGAGCCTTCATGGCCGGCGTGACGAGTCTGCATCCAGCATGGGCAGGCTATCCCAGCTGAGGCAGCAGTTAGCTAGGGACACGGCTCTTTGTCTCTCCTGTTTCCGTTCCCCACCACCACCAGAGGAGATAAAGAGACCCTGGGTGATAAACGGCCCACCTTTCACGATCACTTTTCCTCAAGTTGAGGAGAGTAGCTAGTGATGGATGGGCTGGAATTTGGTTATCGGGAAGGGCTGTCAGCCAGAGGTGCCTATCTCCTCCCCCACTACGCAGGGCATCATTACCCTGTGGCATTGAGGTAAAATATGAGCAAGGGGAGGGAAGGAAGAAAGAGGGGAAGGCTGGGCTTCCACACAGAGCAAATTGAGCTACAATGAGAGTGGGCACAAGGCTGGGATGTTAGTTATCTGCTGCGACACCTTTATCTCGGTGCAAATTGGTCCTTCCTCCCCCACCGCATCCTCTTGTACAAACAGAGGCAGGCACAATGTGTCACCACTGCAATAGTGTAGCAATTTAACCCGAATTAGTGAGGGGGTCAAGCCAGGAAATAGGGGTTTCTCATTTCAACAGGTTCCTTAGTCTCTGCTCTGAACCATCACATTGGGGGGAGGAGGGTGGACAGAAAGCAGATTCATAATTGAATTCTCTTACTTGGCCACCGCTGGTGTATAAAAAATTAATGCTGGAGCCTCCTACTTATCAAAGCCGGTTAGTTTCCGTCTCACCTGTGAGATGCACCATGGCAGAAGACATGGCCTGGGCCACCCCTGGCAGGCTGAGCTCTCAGTGCTTCCTGACCATGCAGGGATCAGCAAGGTCAGGAAGGCAGACAAAGGTGCTGCCCAAGACAGCGGCCCCATGCCAGCAACCCCTCCTAGAAGCCTATAGGATAAAGTGCAGGGTGGGGTGAAGGATGGGGGGTTAGCCGGCGGCGGGGGGGGTGGTGGTGTGTAGAAGATGATCACATTAAAGATGATCCTGGGCAGTCTACAGAAAGAAGAAGCATTCTGGCTCCACTCTCTACCCCATGTCCAAGGTGCTTTTAGAGGGGTATCCAGTAACCCTTCTCTGCTTCCCCCAAACAGATAAGACACACACACACACAGAGTTGTGCTGAAATTGAGGAAGCCAAATGGCAGCACTGATGGCAATGCCAAGGCTAAAAGAGGCAGGAATAGAGGAGTCAGGCCCATTCTTCAATGGCTCCCCCACTGCAGTCCCGGAGCTAGAGGGGGGCGCGGGGGAGGGAGCGTCAATATAACCCCCACCCAGCATACGGCTCTGCCGCACTAAGAGACAACTTGGTCAAGTGCCCACGTGTCCTTGAGCAAGTTACATCACCTCCATGCGCTACTCTATGAAGGTTGTAGGAGCCAGCCAAGGGAAACACATTCCTACATAAGCACGCGTAGAAGGGAGTATGGCTATAAGGAGGTCAGCTGTGACCAAACCTGCAACAGCCTTTGGAGAGGCTTCCGGGCCACCTGCCTTAAGACAGCGCCTTACTCAGGAAAAATACACTGGAGAAGCTTTGCTAGGGATGACACAGAAAGGGGTAAATTCTAAAACCACTGAACAATGGCAAAAAATGAATTCCGAAGCCTGGGGATGATAGGAGGAGTTGTGAATGGAGGAGGCACCTTGGAACTCATTCTCCAAATCTAAAGAATCAGCATACAAATAGGAGGGAACAAAAATCAAGGGCCCAGTCTAGACACAAAATGGGAGAACATTCTACCTCAACTGCTACCACAGACTTAAGGGTATCACTGAGACCCAGGACCCTCAAGGGCAGATGCCAATCAAACCTGATTCCTAGACTCAGGGAGCTTCCAAGACCACCCAGAAGATAATCACAGCATGAAACATAATGATCACTCCAGGAAAGACGACAGAAAGGGCCATCCTATTTCTGGTGATGGGAGAGCACTGCTGGGGAGCACGTACAAACACTCTGCTTCAGTCCCCTCTGTTAGAACACACTCTCTCTCTCTCTCTCTCTCTCTGCTTCAGTCCCCTCTGTTAGAATACACACACTCTCTCTCTCTCTCTCTCTGTCCCTCCATTCATTCCTCTCCGCCTGCCCACAGCCCTGGGAGAGTGCCGACTTCTCAGCCCACTTTGCTCCCACACTTGCCCCCATCCTCTGGGACAGCTGCAGGTTACAATTCCAACCACAGGCTTCAGAAAGATGATACACTTGCTGGAGCCTGCAAAGGGTCAGGAGAGAGTACTGTTTGAAATACCAGCGTGACAGCTGGCTCCTTGTCTGTCTCTTCCTCCCCCACCCCCTCCCCAAACTTGTCATGGTACAAGAAGTCTATAAGCAGCCCATCAGCTTTAAATATCAGTGTGCGTGAAGCAGGAGCATGAGAGCAAGGGAGCGGGAAGCAGACAGCGAGCGCCTCTGTCGCCACTGCCTGTCAGGGAACACTAATGAATTTCACTATCAGCAGCCATGCTTCAGATGGGAGGGGGGGCGGGGGAAGGTGGGGGTGGGGAGTTTTCTAGGGAGAACCTCGTAGTATTAAAACATCTTTTCCCAAAGCCCTGTTAATAAATGTCACTGCAGAGCCGAGAACTACAGCCCACTGCTAGGACTTCAAGGCAAGGGAGGGGTGGGGACAAGCCCTAAGGTCCTCCCAACAGAAGGAGAATGCCAAGTGTGAGGCTGGAGGGGGCCAGCTGAGCCCTGCAATTGGGAGGGTGACCACCATGACCCATGCTCATCTTGTAAAGGCCTTGGGCTGCCTAACTGAGAGGACCAGGACGGGAAGGAAAGGCCTCAGGTGGGGGGAGATCACCGGCTATGCCTTCCAGGCCAGACTTACTGTCTACCCCTCTCCCCACCCACTTCAGCCAACTTACTTCACAGGGAGGCCCATGGGCAAGGGACTCCAGGGGCTCCCTTCCAGATCTAGGGGAGGTAGGGGGAGGAAACTCTGGCACCAGTCCCAACAGGAAGTACTTCCCCCACAGGTAGCAGGAGCCAGAGCTTACCATAATCTCCGTTTTACAGATGAGGATGTGGAGTTGAGTGGGAATGTGACTTTCCCAAGATCCTACAACTAGTAAGTAGTGGAGTCAGGACTCGAACCCAGGTCTCTTAATTCTAAAGGCCCATCTCTTTCCACAGCACCATGCAGCTTCTCTGAGGAAGGGCTGATCACCTCATGGCCTCCTGTGTGTCCTCTACTCCCAGGCCCTGCCCATCCCCTCCATTCCCTCCCACTGGTACACACACACCTTTGGCCTGGTATAGGCCACAGCTGCCATGTAGCACAGGGCTGGGCTCCAGGCCAGGGTGAACCCGGCCTGGCAGAGAAAGCCCTGGGAGTGAGCCAGGCCATCACCTGGGAGTCTCCACAGCTCAGAGGGCATGGCTGCAGGCAAAAGCCTTCCCTCGGGTACCCTCCGCACAGCTCTGAGCAGCAGTGTCTGATCTGGCAGCGACCTGCTGTGCAGGGGGCAAATGACATTTAATTTCCTCTTGGTTTCCCTATGGTACAGACGAAAGGCCGTCACCTGCGTCTGGGTCTGGCGGCACAGCTGGAAGTGTTCCCAGACATGCTGCTCCGGAGAGTTCCCAAACAGAAACCAGAACACAGGCAGAGCAGAGGGATGCCCCATAGGCCAGGCTGCCGGTCGTCCCTTAGAAAACCAACTTCAAATCCCCATTGCCAAGCAGTTGCTCAAAGCCTCCAAAAGGCACTGATAGGTGAACGGCACCTCCCTGCTCCACTGCTTGCCGGCCCACTTGCCTACCATTTCTCCCACACGGAGCCCACAAAAATGACCACAAGAAGCACACAAGTGCCACAAGCACCCTGTGGTGTTTACGATGTACATTAAGTATAACATGCACTTCCCCTGTGCCACAAATAGTTCAGGAAGTCAAAGACCTTCTATCTCCCCAGCCCCCCTCCAGTGAAACAGTAAGACAAGTGTCTCTCCAGGCTCTCCCCAAGGCCAATTCCCCCAAGGAAAGGGCACGGTGCCACACCTGTTGTGACTGTGGGAAGTGTCAGGGCTGCCACCAGGTCCTGGCTAGAGCTCGTTCCCAGATGGAATGGCAGAGGCCCCAGCAGGCGGCAGGGAGGAGGATAGAGGCAGGAGGGGAAGCAGGTGACAGGAGGTTTCCAGGGCACTTTGGTCAGTATCTCAGCTGATGAGCTATTCTTTTTGGCCAAGGAAATCAAGAGCTCCTTAGCAGTCTGAGCTGTTTCCAAGATATCTCAGTTGTCCCCCACTAGAGTCTCCACCTGGCCCATGGCCATCTTGACCCTTTGCCTGGGCTGCTTTTGTGTGGCCTACAATGCCCTCTGGAGGCTCCATGGAGAGGCATGCTGCAAGCGGTCAGGTTCCGGGATGTAGACTGATCTCTGCTCCGATACACTCAAGGACAGAGCTGTTCCCCTCACCCTCTGGCTGATCTCGCTGCCCTGATCCCAGCTCCCTTGACTCCCTCAAAACATGTTAAGCACTTGGCTTACACAGAGTCACACTTCCAGGTGGGCATTAGAATAGGCTAGTGGTTTTTAAACTGTGCTCAGTGGGGTTCTAGGATTCTAGAAGAGACATGAGGCTACTTTGTGAACTGGAGGAAGAATGGCAGGGCCCTGCCCCAGCTTCAACCAGAGCAGCTCAACTTTTATATACTTTGTGATATTGGGATTTCTTTAATATTTGGTTTTTAAAAAAAGTTCCCTGCTAAAAAATACTACCCATTCAGTCTCTCTACTGTGCACCTCTGGGCTCTCATGGCGTTTGTTCTGTATCTTCTAAGTTCTCATCCTCCACCTCACTCAGCTTGTAGTTAGTTTCGCTCATGCTGCTTGCCGTCCCAACCACCTATGCTCCTGACAGCCCCCAGCACAGGACTTCTCTCTGCGGGGGCTCACTCAGGGGGCTGACTCGGGGCTACTGCTGGGAACGCCAGCACTTGCAGCGCACACAGTGGTCAGCACCTTCAGGGGTAGTTTCCAAAAGACTTCTTGAAAGAAAAGAGCTGCAGTGGAGGATGACATTCACAAAGAAGGTCCTAGTGAAGACACACGGCATATGCCACTCTTAAAATCCACGTGGGGTACAGCTGCTACCATCATCAATCACCCAAACCGACCTCTGGGGGAACCAAAGAGGCTTTGGGCAAAATGCAGACATTCCAACCGGAAATATCACTCATTAGAGGTTTCCAAACCCTGAATGTGGGACCATCCCTGGAAACACAAGATGATGCTCATCAGCTGAGTACTCAAGGGTCTGCCACCTTGTAGAAGGGTCACTAGTCCCACAATTCTGCTTATAGCACTGGAAATGGGTGAAGCCCCTTGGCCCCATAAACCAAACCCACTGCCTGGCCTCCTTCTCCAGCCAGCTCTGGGGAAGGGGCAGGAGGGAGGCAGGGGTCTGTGCTCCTCCTAGCTAAAGCCACTTGTTAATAGGCCCTAGATTCCCTTATCCCCGGGGAAAGGAAGGTAGCAATGAGCCCTCTCCCTCGAACGCCCCCTCCCCCCCATATGCCTCCCAGCAGGGCCAGGGAAGAGAGCCATTAGTGTGTGCCTCAGCAGACAATGGGGAGGAGAAGTCTCCAGAGCAAAGGACAACTGCAGCAATTAGAATGCAGGGAGGTTCAGAAGCTATTTAACTGGGTGACCCCTGAGGTCGCTGCATCTGACTCCCATCCCTGGATAAATATTGTATGAGGGGGGGGGGAGAGCGAGGGAGCCCTCAGAGTGCTGCTCCTCCTTCCACCCTGTTCCCCACCCGACACGGCTGCCTCCAGCCACACACACCAGGAACATTATTTACAGCCCTGACAGTCAGAGCAATCACTCTGCTAACCAAGAGGGAATGGACTTACCAAAAATTGACTATGGCAATTGAAGAAACCAGGGCTGTGGGGAAGGGAGCTGAGCCAACACTGAGATGCAAGGCTTCCTCCACATTCTGGGTCCAGCTACAGCAAATATTTCCCATCACCCCAAGACCACTGGCAGGTGAAGCTGGCCCTAACTAGTAGAGTAAATCAGAAATGGTGCATCCCTCCATCTCTTGGGGGCTTCATAATTGAAAAACTCCTGGATCTCACCACTACCCAGGTGTTCCTTACAAAGATGGGAACCCTAGCTACCTGCCCAGAGGAAGTGGGACTAGCCACATGTCATTCATCCAGCTGGTTCCTCAGCTGACCTCTAGGAAAAGGCCACCAGCAGGAGAGTCAGCCATAGCAGAAAGGGGTCAGGCTGGGGGAAGAAGAGGAAAGCGTCTGAGTGCGGGCTGCGCCTCGGCCCCCACATGTGCCGCTCCTCCAGTCCTGCTCTAATGCACCCTGACATGCCTCTGAAGACAGAGAGCTGTTTGCAGTCAGCACCGTGATTTGTTAGTAATTATTTCCATGGTGTCACACTGCTGTCACTCTGTTAACAAAGAGACAGGCTGCCTCGGGCTGCCTGCAAGAAAGAATCGCAGAGAAAAAGGCCTGCCAGGCTCCCGGGATTCTCTGGGCTGGCTGGCTTTCTTCCCCAAACCAACATCCTTGCAGGCTTTGGAAGAAACAGTTTTACAGAACTATCAAGTCTGAGTATGTCACCCTTTAGCCAGGGACACTGAAAATTTATCCCACCCACTCACAGCCATCTTTCCCAAGCCCTACTGAGCTAAGCCCCCAAAGTCCACAGATCATTCAGGCACAGGCCACTATACCAGCTGCATCCTCGAGTTCCCGAGCCTTCATCTTCCAAGACCCCTGCTTCCTGACTCCTCTTCCTCACTGGGGTGTTTGTAGCCTCTCAGGGGCTCTCGGGAGCCCAACACAGGGAACCTATTTCAGACCAAACTGAAGCAGCTGCCCCACTGGCATGGATGGTGGTTAAAGAGAATATGATGGCAGGGCATCTTCCCTCCTTGAATATGCCAACCACAGTTCAGGACCAAAGCTGCTCCGGTGTCAATGCCCCTGTAGTCTCCAGACGCCTGGACACCTGTGAAGAGATCCCCACAGACTGCCCCGTCGTTCCCAGTGCCTGGATCGGTCCGGTATCCACACAAGGAGAACTGGTGGTTTGCTTTAGCACAGAGTAATGTCTCCATTACCCTGGCTGGGCATTAGAGGACAGATTGGCAAGCGCTGACTAAACAGAGGTCACTCACCTTACAGGCATGGAAAGTTGGGAGATTAATTCTCTCCTCTCACGGAGGGAATCAGACTCCTGGACAGTGGAAGGGAAGCACCAATACTGAGAAACCCCTTCCCTGCCAAGCAGCAGTAGCAGGAGAGGGAGACAAAAGCCCACAGGCCCTACAGAGGCCTTGTCAAGGTGGCAAGGGCCATTGCCCCCCAGCTCCCACGGAACCCCACAGGATAGAGGAGGCTGGGCAAAACCAAGATTCTTCCGGCAGCAGGGTCCAAAGGGCAGAGGGCAGTGCTGGCTGCATGCACTGGAAAGTAAACTCTATGAAGGCAGAATGTTTTAGAAGTTTTCTCTCTTTGCTCACTGCTATATCCTCAATACCTAGCATAGTGTGAGATAGAGTGGGTATTTAATCATCTGCTGAAAGAATAACTAAATGGGTCAGTATGGCTCAAAGGCCACTTCCACAGGCCTGGGGCCAGCCTCTCCCTCAGAGAACAGGGAAGCCAGTGCAGATTCCAGAAGAGATAGGGAGGCCACATATCCAAAGGACTGGGGTTAGGTTTTAAAGTATGAGGGAAATTTGGGCAAGCTGATAGGCCTCGGGAGATTCTCATACCAGACTGAACATTCACATGCTCATTCGACAACCATGTACCAAAAGGGCTAAAGAAGCTATGTAGTCCAACAAAAGAATAAAGTACAGCATAGAAATACAATGGAACACTATACGGCAATGAAAAGGCTGAACTACTAATATATACAACAACCATGGAAGACTCTCTCATATGTTATGTTGAGCAAAGGAAGTCAGACATAGAAGGGTACGTTTTGTATGATTCTACTTATTGGAAGTCAAGAACAGGCAAAACGAACCAAAAGTAAAAGAAGTCAGAACAGTGGTTACCTGACAGACGGGGAGCATTACTGACTGAGAAGGGGCACAAGAGTATTTCTAGGACGATGGAAAAGGTTTTTTATCTCGATCTGGGTGGTGGCTGCACAGATACGTACTTGCATAAAAACATACGGAGCTGTACATTTCACGTCTGTATGCTTTATGTACCCTACTGTGCCTATTTCATACCAAGATTTCTAAAAATAATAGAAAAAAAAGGGGTTAGGTCTCAAGAGTCACACAGAGTTTTAAAAAAAAAAAAAAAAAAACACAGAAATATCTCACCCAAAGTAAAACATTTTCCAGGAGCAACAGTGTCTCCTTCTCCTTGGGCGTTCAGGGGACAAGCCCTCCAGCCTTCACTCTCTAGTTGCCAGAGGACAGAGGAGCCCAAACAAATGGCCAAGGCCTGGAAAGGTCCAGAAATATTCAAAACACAAAGAAGTGCAGCCCGAGTGCCAGGCCTAGGAGGTAGTAACAGCCTCTATGCCGTCCCAGGTGAGCTGTGGGGAAGCAGAGATGGAATATACGGTCAAGCCATGGCCCCAGCTGGTTCTGAGGCTCTCTGATGCAGCCTGTCAGACTGGCAGATACTGCCACAAAACATAGAACCAGACTTCCAGAGACAGTCTCAAAGAGCCACAGGACCAATTTCTTCCTGACAAGCCGGGCAGACACTGGCTGAGCTACCCCAACTCTGGGCTATGCAAAGGTCTCAAGGCCTACAGCCCCTGCTGCCAGCAAGGAGGAGGTGATAAGACCCTCACAGATGGTCAAGGGGAGTATAACTCTGGGGGCCAGTACTTAGGCAGCAGCACTTGCCTCAGGCCCAGTGAAGCAATAAAGAGCCATCCAGTCAGCGGCTCTGTAGCAGGCTAACGCATGAAGCTCCCACCACCATACACATCTCAAAGCCTTATCAGCTACGACACAAATGTCTTTATCTTTTATCAGGATTTTAAATAAGCAGAACTTCCATTTCAGGGGTTCCAAAAAAAATCACTAGAGTGCTTTAAACCTTCTTTCACCTTCCTAGTGGATGAGGAGATGAGGCCAACATTAGAGTCCCACCACTCAGCCTAAAAGTGCCCAGAAAGTAGATCACCAGAGGCTCTGCTTGCCAAGGAGGGGCCGAACTTACTGATCAGACAACAGAGCTTCTCCCCAGTGCCCCTCCAGGTCCAAAGTCCTTCCAGAGCAGACCAACTGCCCCAAACTCCCAGGCTCTGAGTTAAGGACACAGGCTGATCTGCCTGTGGACCTGCAGCTCCAGGACCACATGGAGAAGAATGGAAAGGGGGCTCAGGCAGGGACCTAGGAGTCCCCGTGGACTCCACAGAAACCTGCTCCTGCCCTAGGGCCTGCCCATAGGAAATGGGATAATCCCACTAAGCCCACACTCAGGAGCGCCTTTACTACTAGTACTAGGCACCAAGACATGTGCCAGAGGGAACTCTCATGTGTCTGTGAGTAGGCTGGCCCCAGAGGCCTGCAAGCTCTTGCGGGGAGGCGGGGCACCCCTCGCTCCTCAGAGCCCAAGAACTCTCGGCCCAAGGAGCTGTCAGGCTAACGAGGCTACCCCACCGCCACTCCATCTGAGCGTGGCAGGCTGCACCGCACGACTGGCTTCAGGTGGCTCTTCCTTAATTAATGGCATCCCAGGCTCTGCAGGGAGCTTCATGAATGGCCCTCTCTCATTAGAGGCAGGCCTGCCATGATGTATTCAGGGCGAGGGCCAGGATTCATTTCCCTGTCTGTGGGTTGGGGATGGGAGGGAGGGGAGAGGCAGCGGGGAGAGATTTATATCGAGTGACTTGGATTAGCTGCAGCTGAAACATGACCCCATCAACTCAAGCTGCCTTCTTGGGGCTAACCCGATGCACCTCTGCTGACGAGAGGGCTCTAGGGAAGCTGAAGGGAGGGCAGAAGGTCTGGTTCTTGTTCTCTCTGGGCTTAGGCTACAGCTCGAAGGCCCAGAATTCCTATACAACCTCCAGAACCCCCTCACCACCCTCCACACACACTCAATATGCACTGGGAGCCTGGCCTGACTCTGAGCCAGTCTTGCCCACTGAGAGCCTCTTCATGGCCAGGAAGCTGACACACTGGCCTCCGAGCTATAGGACTGCCCATGGCTGGCGGCTGGTGGCTGGCTTTCCTAACTACTTTGTGTAGGAAATACCCTCCCTCCCTCCCTACTTCAGAGGAGGAGTGCACAACATAGTAATGCCCCCTTATCTGCTGTCTGGGCAGGATCCAAGAACATTATGCCACAGGGCATCTCAGACCTCAGGCCACCCAGCACTATGGAAAAGACAGGCATTGGTCTGACACAAAAACATGCTGTCGGCTATCACCTCACCATAGTGAGCCTCTACGGTAGGGAGATTCTGTACAATACTACTCCTCTCCACCTCCCTCTGAGGCCATCTCATAGGGATCACAAGACTGAGCAGGGGGACCTGGGGTCTTCTGGGCAAAAGGTATCCACATTTCCAGCATACTTTTCAGAGACTTAGAAAGAAGGCTACCCTGCACGCTGCTATTCACACAGGTGGTTTTAAACCTGGGGGCTGGGTAGGTTCAGGTTGGCAGCAAACAGCACACAGCCCTACAAATTCCCCCTGTAAATCCCACTGAATTTGACATTCAGTGTTGCTTGTGCTTGGGATAAAAATCACACATCAGACCCTATCCTCTACGCATTCTTAGCCCTCTTAGAATGCCCAATTCAGGGGCACCTGGGTGGCTCAGTTGTTAAGTGTCTGCCTTTGGCTTGGGTCTGATCCCAGAGTCCTGGGATCAAGTCCCGCATTGGGCTCCTTGCTTAGCGGGGAGCCTGCTTCTCCCCCTCCCCCTGCTCATGCTCACTCTCCCTGTCAAATAAATAAATAAAATCTTAAAAGATTTTGTTGACAGAGAGAGACACAACAAGAGACAGAACACAAGCAGGGGGAGTGGGAGAGGGAAAAGCAGGCTTCCGGCCGAGCAGGGTGCCCGATGCGGGGCTCGATCCCAGGACCCTGGGATCATGACCTGAGCTGAAGGCAGATGCTTAACGACTGAGCCACCCAGGCGCCCCAATAAATAAAATTAAAAAAAAAAAAGGCCCAATTCACTAAGAGAGCTGGAGAGTGGGCCCTCACCTGCCCCTGCCAGCCAATCAGAAGGCTGCTCTGCAAGCTTGCAGCGTCCCTAGGAAGGCCAGGGCAGACTGCCTATCATCTGTACACACACCCACTCCGTGTCACCCACGCTTCTCCCTGGCCCTCGTGGAAGAGCATTCATTTTCCCTTCCTTCCCTACTCGGAAAGAGATGTAGCTCAGTTCCGCTTTGCTAAGCCCTATTTGGCAATGTGTCTAAACACATGCAAACTTAATTAGTTCAGGAGGGGAGCCCAAGCACTTGCAGTGACAGATAAAAGTATCTGGAAATGAGACAAGTCAGGACTGCCAGGGAGTTCTTACTCAAGCCCCTTCCCCCAGCAGACTGCTAATCAGAGGTGATGCAGCTCAGAGCTGGGACCAACTGGCCCACCCATGGGCAAGGGGCAAGGTTTTCATGAGCTTAGTGATATGATGAGAGCCCCCCACATGCTTCCAAACATACTACAGGAGACAGGTATCCAAAATGATGCTGGCAGTGGTTTCCTTAAAACAGATCTGAGGACTCATTCATTTGTAGCTCATCAAGGAGGCTCTCAGACAGCCCCAAATCATCCCTCACCACACCTCCTGGCCAACCATGCCCCCATATCAAAATAAACCTAACAGTCCAGACCTCCACCAACACCAGACCGGGTACCAGCAGCCTAGGGTGTCAGAGAACATCTGCCACTCAGTGCAAACCAAGGCAAGAGGGAAGGAAATTCCCACCATATCACAAAGCCATTGGCCATGAAGGGCAGAAGCAGATGGGCAGATGGCATAGTGGTTAAACACACGGGTTCTAGGGCCAGAATGTCTAGGTTCAAATCCCTGTTACAAATTGGTTGTGTGCCCTTGACAAATTACTTACCCCTCTGGACTCTAATTTCCTCATCATTTATTTATTTATTTATTTTTTTTTTTAAAGATTTTATTTATTTATATGACAGAGAGAGACAGCGAGAACAGGAACACAAGCAGGGGGAGTGGGAGAGGGAAAAGCAGGCTTCCCACCGAGCAGGGAGCCCGATGCGGGACTCGATCCCAGGACTCCGGGATCATGACCTGAGCCGAAGGCAGACACTTAACGACTGAGCCACCCAGGCGCCCCCTCATCATTTATTTTAAAAAAAAAAAAAGTTATAAAAAGAATTTAATTCTCAGGACTGTGATAGAATTAAGTGAGATAATGTGTAAATAGCACAGCAAGACTCCTGGTATGTAACAAGTGCTCGATACATGCTGGCTATCTTTATTATCTGATATAAATGTCTCCAGAGCAATCCCAGCCCTCAGTCTTAGAAGGCACAATCTCTCAGAGAGCCCTTCAGCCAGCTCCTAGGACCAAACTCCTCCACAGCCCAGGCCTGTGGGCCATCTCACACAGTACCCACCATGGAGGGAGGACCCAATACCCCGTGCTGGCAGTGAGAAAATCCAGGAGCTTCCTGGCATTAGCAGCATAGTTCTCCAACCCCTCACACTCAGGTTGGTGCAGGAAGGCCCAAGATTTCCTCTTCTGTTCCATTCTCCCTGAATCCTGAGTACAGATTCCACAGGCTCACTCCATTACTGAGCTGTCATTTATTCAACAAACATTTATTGAACAACTACTACATACCAAACATTGTCCAAGATTATAATGGCGCCCACAATCTAGTGAAAGGTACAGATAAGTAGAGGCAGACACAATACAATTTCATGTATAAATAAGTACATGTGCTCCAGAAACACACAGGAAGGCACCTAGAAATTGACATTAAGAAGGATCATGAGGAAATGGCCAGCTAGAGCATCCAGCTGGGGTTGGGGGGGGGCGCACAGAGAGTACTGAAAGATGAGGTTCGAGAAGTAAGCAAGAGCCTTGAGGCCTCATTAAACAGCATGACTTTGCCTTGAGGGCAAGAGGAAGCCTTGAAAGTGTTTCGTAGGCATGTGACTTAATTTGCTATAGTTAGGAGAATGTCATGGGGGTAAAACTGGAGTCAGACGACTTAGAAGACTTCTGTAATCCAAGAAGAATATGGTGACCTGAGGGGCGCCCGGGTGGCTCAGTTGGATGAGCATCCAACTCTTGATTTCGGCTCAGGTTGTGATCTCAGGGTCATGGGATAGAGCCCCGTGTCAGGCCCGGGCTCAGCAGAGAGTCTGTTTGAGATTCTCTCCTTCTCCCTCTGCCCCTCCCTCCGCTTGCACTCTGGCTTCCTCTCTCAAATAAATAAATCTTAAAAAAAAAAAAAGCACCTGGTGACTTGAACTAGGGCAGCCGTAGCAGGGATGGTAAGAAGGCAAAGACTTTGAGAAACCTCTGGCAGGAAGAATCAACAAGATTTGGCAATTAACTGGTTGTGGCTAGAGAAAAGCAATCAAGGATGGTTCTCAGGTTTCTGACAGAACTACCAGACAGTGGTTCCAGTCACAACGTGAGAGCAAGCTGGAGGACCAGGTGTTGGGAGAAAGAGGACACCTGAGCTTTAAGGGGCCTGTGGCATCCAGATGGAGATACAGAAATAGGCAGTTGGATGTGAAAGCTTGGGGTTCAGCTGGCAGATAAAGCAGACTGCTTTTCTCCAGCAGGATCTCTGCTGCCATGTCAAAGATGGAACCCCTCTATAGAGACATTCCCTGCCTGGGTAGGCAGAGAAGACAGAGAATTGGAGAAAGAACCCTAAACGCCATGAAGAGCTTCAAGAACCACGAGGTAAGGCAGGTAGGGGAGGTAGATCAGGTTAGGGACGCAAGCTGACCAAGGGCCAAAGCCATAAAAGTGACATTTCTTAAACAAGTTGAGAAGGAAAATTAAATCTGTGCCCACTAAATTAAAACCCACCTCGGCAGGATCTGTGACTATAGCATCAAAGGCCACAGAGTATCAACTCATCTGGCTTTGACAAAAGATGGACACAAAATGATTCTGTTGGGACCGGAGCAGATTTCTTTTCTCCAGTGGGATTTCTGCTGCCACTTCAGTTCCCATTTCTCAGTGCCTCACTAATCAGGCCCTTTCCAACAAAAGTGATGGGAAGCTGGTTGGGGGTGGGTGTTGGGAGAGAGGGGAAGGGCAGCAATGAGAAGGAGCCGTGGCTCTGGGAAACTAGAGTGGGAAATGAAAATATTTGCTGAATTCCTTAGACTTAGTTAATCTGAAAATGGATGTCAAAATAAGAAGTAAGCCCCATACTAACAAGTTGCGGATGTCAATTTAACACCACCCTTGTCAGGCTCCTCAGCAGCCTTTACCAGGTGCATAAAAAGGTGATGGCTCTGATGAGAGCCATCTGACGAGAGGTTCCAGGAACACCGATAAGCTGTGCACTGTCACGAAGCACTACTTAGGTTTCCTCTCTGGCTGTTTTTATTTTGTTACACATTTAATTAAGAGCCTTCCCAGCAGTTATGTGGAGTCCTGCTTCTAAAAGGCAGCCACAAAGCTCTCCTCCCCCCAACCCCTGCTACCTGACATCTGCTTCCCTCCTGCATATTCTCTTTCAGAGCTTCACTGGTCTTTTCAATGCAAACACAAACCAGCTTACCAAAGTCTGCCCAACCCATCTCTTTTAGAAGCAACATGGTCTTAGAATTCAAGTCTGTCTAGCTAGGAGTCTACCAATTTGGGTCTCAGTTTCAAATTCTGTTTTGTTTCGTTTTTTCCATCTTTAAAAGGGAGCTATCACCTTCTACCAGGGAAGATAATTAGGAGGACTGAATGAAATATGGTACATGCTCATTAAAATTTGGTTTCAAGGCGCCTGGGTGGTGCCAATTGGTTAAGCGTCCGACTCTTGGTTTTGCCTCGGGTCATGATCTCAGGGTCCTGGGATGGAGCCCCATCTCAGGCTCCAAGTTCAGTGTGGAGTCTGCTTGAGATTCTCTCTCCCTCTCCCTTTGCACCCCCCACCCCAGCTCATGCTGTCTCTCTCTCTCTTTCTAAAATAAATCTTTAAAAAAAATTTTTTTTTTGTTTTTTTTTTTTTCTATATGTCTGGATATAGACCCAATCCCTCTTCTTGATTACATCGGTTCTTATGAAGATGCAAAGCAGCCTCCTGAGTCACCAAAATCTGTCCCAGGCTCAGTGGGCCGAACTGGTGCTAAAGGCCAGAATGGGCCAGACCCAAAGACAACACCCTCTGAAACTCCCTCTTTGTCTCATGGAGAAACCAACTTAGGAGGCCTGGCCAGAGAGTCCCCACACGGACGCACAGGGAAGTTTTCGTATACACACATATGTACATGCCATCCCTAGTTAACGCAGGAGATTCTGAAATGTGGGTGTCTGGGATATGAACACACCAGAGTGAAATCCACTTGGAAGAGTGGGAGTCCTGGGAGGCTATCTGGAGACACTGGGCCTCTGGACTGGGCCACATGAGCCACAGACACTGGGTATCAGCCTGAACCCCAAACAGCTTCTCTTATGCTACGTACCTCCACCTCAATCCCTTCTCTGCTTCAAGTACTCGGAGCTGCCCAGGATGTCATAAATAAGAGCAACAGCCTTCCTCCTCCTCACCTTCTCTGTGGAACCCTCCCCTGATTCATATCTGCTTCCAGATCCAGCCTCTGTAATTTCCCTGACACATGAGTGTCATCTGGGAACACGGAGATCCTCTGGAGCTCTGGGAGTCCTGTGCACAACCTAAGAGTATGCAGTCAGTGTGTGTATATGACCTGAGGGATGTGTGGGTGTTTATGTGATCTGGACTTGTTCCTCCTGTCTCACCTAGGGAGCTGGTATCCAGTAGCAGGCTTGACATCCACCTGAGTGCGTAACTTCACCTCAATACCCAGCATCCAAAAGGCATAAAAAAGGACCTTGGTGAGAAGATAATGCCTAATTTGGTAGGAAATGTCACTCCGGAGCCACTATTCCTCACCCCCGACCAATACCCCACCTATGCACAAAAGTGTACACGCATGCACGCGCGCATGCACACACACACAGAATGCTTGCAGCTGCCTTCGGTCACAAAGAACACAGAGATATCGATTCTATCAATCCTCAGCAAACAGTGCCCCCACAACCTCCACCCCATTTTAGCTCCCTGGGGGCTGTCTGAAGCCAGGTATCCATGAGGATAGACAAGAGGCAAAAGTGTCAACCTAGCAAAGGAACCAGTTCTGTCTTCCATAACCAGGGAAGGACCAGGGGACAAAGGAGAAAAAGCAGTGGGGACAAAGGAGGCTGGGGAATTGGACAGCTCCCTAGAAGCAGCCCTCTCTCATCCCACCGCTGGGCCTGCAATTGAATCATCAGGGCCTTGTACCCCAGATAAAAGGGTAGCACAGCAGAATGGTTAAGAGACAGGACCCTGGAGCCAGGTTGTCTGGGTTTGAATCCTGGCTCTGTGTGTCTTAGGCAAGTTACTTAACCTCTCTGTGCCTTAATTCCCTTATCTATAAAACAGGAATAAAAGTACCAAGGTTTATTAAATGAATTACTATTTCTAAAGCATTAAGGGTAGTAAACACTATATATTTGTTATTTAAAAAAAAAAAAAAAGGATCTTCTTTTAACTCCTTCCTTCCAGGGCAATAACATGCAGCCCCACAACTGGAAGGACTGTCCTGAGCAGTGGGACCTGGCAAAGGCAGGAAGGCCCTGACAACAGCCGTCCCGGTAGGGTCCTTGACAGGTCTACTCCCAGCTCCAGAGGCAGAAGGCAGGGTTCCCAGTCCTCTTTTCACCTTGGCAGCCCCAAAGATCCAGGGACTCCCTGACTCAGCTGCCCTGTAGGCTTGGACGTGTAAGCCTGCAAAAGGCGACACCTGGTCCCATAGCTTCCAAGCCCTGCCAGCAAAGCAGTGCTTCTCATACTCACATGACTTTCAAGTCCCAGTCTCCACAAGTGACAAAAATTGACTTGACGTTTGGATCTAAGAGGCCTTCTTTCGCCATCCACTCATCGACCCTCTGAAAAGTACACAACAAGAACAGATGAGATTTTCCTTTCTTTTTTTTTCTTCCCAAGTCTGTGAAGAGCCACACCAGTGAAACACAGATAAGCTGCTTGTAATCAGAGCAGGAGAAAACTGTAATCTTATCCAGCCATGGCTCCGCTCTGGGCTCTCAGCCTTGGCTCAGGGCTATGGGGTCACCGGGAGGATGATCCCTGCAGGAAGATCCACAAACCCGAATGAGTGGGGAAGGGAGTCCCTCCACTGCCCCACTGCCCCACTGCCTGGCAGCTCACCCCAGACAGGATAAGGACACATCCTGGTAAGTCGGTCCTCAAAAGCAAAGCCTAGCGCAGACACAGGATGCCCTGGGCCATGAGAACAGGCTGGAAGGAGGCCCCAAGCAGGAACTCCAATCCACAGGTTCATTCATTCCCTTACTCATTTCACCCTCCCACCAAAGGTTTATTAACCAAATTTATGAATTTGGTTATTCCCCAAATGACAGTGAAGTTAATTTTCACTGTGAGTCTAGGAGAAAAAGCTTCCTTGCTGGGACAGAACCCCACCTTGATCCCTGGGGTGGCACTGCCTGCTTCAGTCACTGAAAGCTCATAAACTGGCCCAGATTTTATGTTTCTCCTCTCCTGGTGGAGGACTCAAATTCAAATTCAGTGGACTCTTTTGAAGGCTGAGCTCAATTCCTAGACAGGGACAAAAACTGCTCCTAAACATACTTTAAGTATTTCTTTCCCTTCATCCCTTTGATCAGGCTTATTATTTGCACTCACATTGGAAGTACAAATACTAAAATCAGTATATAATGAGAGAATTATCAGAAAGCATTCCTGAAGCATTGCCTATTTTTCAGAAGATCCCAGGTATGGGGTGAGAGTACAGCAGATGACCATCACGCCACTCACACAGAAGGATTAGCTTTTAAAGGCTACATCGCAAAGTAGCCAGAAATGCAGGATTGAAAGTCAAACACATCTGGGTTCTAACCTTGGCTCTTCCATATCCTGGCTGTGTCACTGATAGGAAGTCATTTAAAAGTCATTTAACCTCTCTGAGCTTCAGTTTCCTTCGTCTATAAAACGAAGTAGGATGACTAACCTTACAGGGTTGTTTTGAGAATTAAATGTAATAATGTATCAAGTGCCTACCACAAAATAGACAGTAGGCTGAGAAGGCGAGAAAGGCAGATCATCATAATACAATATAATAGATGCAGCCCTGGAGAAGTGACCAGAATGCTATAGGACCAAGAGGAGGAAATGACTAGCTCTACCTTTTACAGAGAAAGGAGTCAGAAAGGAAGGCTTCAGGAAGACGCCAACCGAACTAGGGGACTTGGTGGTTGGGTTTCCCAAAAGGGTGGAGCAGAGTAAAGGATATCCCAGGCAGAGGCAGAGGCACGATCATTTTGTATTTGAGAAGCAATTATATGCTCAATGTCTGCCTCCCCCACCAGACTGTAAGCACCATGAAGGCAGGGACTTTTATTTGTTTTATTCACTATCTAAATCCCTAACTCAGCAGTGTTTTCTCAATAGATACCTGCTGATTGACTGAAACATGAGTAGGGGATAGTGTGACCGATGTCCAGTGTAGAAAGGAGGGACAGGAAATGACGCTGGGGGTTAGGCGGGCCAGACTGTGAAGACTCCAGCAGGTAATGGAGAGCTCACTGAAATCGTGAAGTAAGATTACTCCTAGCAGGTGTAGGCTAGTTCCCTGGGACATCTCAGAGATCCTGGAGGCCTGGTCCATACCATAGCAGTCTTTGAGTAGGGCCAAGGATTCTAGGTCATTCCATGGCTAGAGCAGTCCTACCTCTCAGGAGGTCAGAGCTGCTCCTTAAGCCAGATTGTGCAGACCCTCTTCACAGTCTGCACACCGGAGAATCCCCCTCAGCCCAAGAGTCTCCCTAGCAAGCTAAATTCAGGACCTTCCACTGTGGAATGGCTTGTCTCCCCAGCCACTATGGCCCAGTTGCACAGAAGGACATGCACACACTCACATTCATGTATCCTTTCCCAAGACTCTACATAAGAAAAGGAATAAGGCAAACCTAGGGCTCCCTATCTCATCTAACGCTGCTCCAGCTCACTGGCCTTAAATCCCTGCAAGGTAAGCGCCCCATCTTGGAAAAGAGAGCAAGACAGGATTGTCAGGAGCCAATGCCCAGCAGGATCTTCCCATGAGAAGCACTTAATACTCACAGGGGTCCTTGGAAGCTTAGGACCTAGGCCATTCACTCATGCAATAGGTATTTAGTGAGAACCTTCTACTGTAAGCCTGTCCAGAGAAGTGATACTACATTTGTCCTGTAGTATCACTGTCTTTCTCTGTCCTTTTCCTTCCCTTCTCCGCTTAAATGGATAAAGAGTTAGAGGAATCACCAAGGGAGGGGGGTGGGAGGATGGGTTAGCCTGGTGATGGTATTAAAGAGGGCATGTTCTGCATGGAGCACTGGGTGTTATGCAGAAACAATGAATCATGGAACACTACATCAAAAACTAATGATGTAATGTGTGGTGATTAACATAACAATAAAAAATTAAAAAAAAAAAAGAGAGAGGAATCACCAAGGCAGTCCCCAATCAGCTGGGCTGGCCCTCCCAGCTACTGAAGGTCTGGCATGAGTCCTACCTGTACTAAATGAGTCAGGCAAACACCTAGCTGGCCACCTGCTCAGGGCCTTGGTTAGGACAAGAAGTCAGCTTTTTAGCTATATGACCAACTCAGGGCTAATGAGACAAAGTAGAGCCCATTCTGGTCTCCTTGCCAGAGACTCCCTATTCAGGCTGATGCCAGGAATCTTCCCTCTTCACCCACAAAGTATGCTCAAGTATCAGAAAGTAGCTTTGTGGATAAGACTCAGAATCCCCTGAGCATTCTGCTCCAGGCTGGCCTCAGGTTAGCAAGAGGAAGCCTCCTGAAGACCATCGCTCCCTGTCAACCAGCACAACTGAGGGAAAAAAAAATCCCATAGTCTCAATAGCTCTGGTTCAGTGCTGGCCTACAGCAGACATCTTCCTCCTCAGATCCTGGCCAGAGACATTCCTGGGAATAGCTAGCTGCCTGCAGTCTGGCCTCCCTCAGGGGGCAGGCCCTGGCTGGGACAGAGGAAAGAACGGGTCGGTCCCCACTTTCTCTTTGAGTCTGGTCTTACAGGGAGCAGTTGATGCTGAGGGGTCCCCTCAATCATAGGAGTAAATCTCCCCTCAAAAAAAGAGGGTCAGTGGGGCTGGGAGACACCTCAGAACTCACCTTCTCATCTCCCAACCTACTGTAGGTACCCTAACACTGACCCGACCCAGAGCTTGACCAGTCAGAGAACCTAGGCTTGTACACTCCCAGGGACAGGGAGCATACCTGCCACTGGGTGAGCCTAAACCTGACTCCATCCTGAGGAGCCCAGGAATTCAGTCTGCATTTCTCTCTCCCATGGGACAGGGCCTCTTGGCTAAATAAAGAGATCTTCCTCCCTCTCCCTGCTACCACCCAACTTCCTCTAGGCTGACTACCTAGATGTGCCCTGCTATCCCCCCCACCCCCTACTCTGCTTCCTCCTGTGCTTTGATAGGGGCTGAGCTTTAGGTTTACTGGTCTTAAAGATAATAAAGCATCTACTGGGATCCACAGGCTTTTTCTCTTCTCCCCTCTCCCTAGAGAGGAGGGAGGGGGAAAGGGACCTTCTTCCTCCGTGAAAACCCCCAGGCCAGAAGGGGTGGGAGACAAGCTGAGGCCAAGCCTGGCCCTTCCTTATTCCCTCAGGCTGGAGCACAAGAAGCAGCGTCTTAACCTTTTCCAGCTCCCGGAGGAGAACATCCTAGAAGTATGGTCTCCGCCAAGGGTTCTAAAGCCTTTCATTTGATTTCCCTCACATAGGCAATTGTCGTAATTATTCTGATTCGGAATCATTACCCAGCGCAGCCTCTGCACCCCTGACAGGCACAATGCATCCAGCGGCAGACTGCAGTGGGGCAGGCGGGCCCAGCGCACCTCCTGGAGGAGCCGACAGCAAACAAAAGCCATCAATGGGGAGTTCTGGGTGAGTTAATGAAGCGCTCACATGCCACAGGCAGCCAACACTAAAGCTAAACAAAAACACCTTCAGTCCCCAGGGCTAGTCCTGCGGTCCCACGCTCGGCTCCCCTCTTCCCCGACCCATCCAGCACCGGCTGCCCACGCTGTCCGGCTGCCCACGCTGTCCGGCCCAGGGCCAGCGGCCAGGAGGCGGTGAGGGCCCTGTGTGGAACTCGGGGCAGCACTGGACATCTTGCCAGTAACCCTGACGGGAACAGCTGGAGATGACAGATCAATGGTTCAATACTCTCAACAGCATGTCACCGATGTGACAGCAAATGTTATTCTAATCAAGCCATAATCATAGTCAAATTACACGGCTACATTCTCAGGAGGGGAGGGAGAGAAAGGCAGCGGGAAAGGGTCAGAGGTCAGGAATTAAAGGTCACTCAACCTACCTCCAGCACTTGCTGCAGGCTCGGCTGACCATCCACCATGGCTTGAATAATCCCGGTGAGCTGAAAGGAAAGAGAAATAGCCAATAGGTGGAACTGCAGGGTGCAGGGTCTCAAAGCCAGACTGGATCCTTTCCTTTCTCCTTCTAACCATAAAAGACTCTGGCCTGCAATACTTTTGGCTCAGAACCTGTCAGAAGCCTTGGGAATGAAGTCCCAGGATATAAGGTGAACTTTCTCCACAACATCCTGCCCCGAGAGAGGAAACACATCTACATGCTGACCACAGGGTGTGTTTCATACCCATTTCAGCTTTCACTTTGAAAAGAAAAGGAAAAAAAAAAAAAAAGATTTTATGTGTCTTGTATTCAATAGGCTCAGTAAATCCCTACAAATTATGATCTAAAGTAAATTCACCTCCCAGCTTCACAGAAGTTCCTGTAGACCTTGAGGAATGCTCACATAGGACAGCAACACTTGGGTTCAAGTCTGGGTCTCGATGTCCAGCATTTCCCCATCTAACACCAGAGAAGAGCCGGGGGAACCCCACAGGCATCCACCCTTTACCGTGAATACCTGGGTCCTCAATACCAACTAGGTAAGCAAGAAATAGACACCTTTTTTTTTTTTTTAAGATTTTATTTATTTGACAGAGAGAGAGAGAGAGCACCAGTAGGCAGAGTGGCAGGCAGAGGGAGAGGGAGAAGCAGGCTCTCCGTTAAGCAGGGAGCCAGACGTGGGGCTCGATCCCAGGACCCTAGGATCATGACCTGAGCTGAAGGCAGACGCTTAACGACTGAGCCCCAGGTACCCCAAGAAATAGACACCTTTAACTGATTGGGAAACTCAGATGGAAAGGCCTAATAAAGGAACCTGGTCTAGAGAATTTCTGACTCAGGCCTATGCTCACCCAGGTCAGGCCTAGGTTCAAACAAGCTTGTTGCTTTGCTTTGTTTTGTTTTGAAGTGAAAATATCCCTTGAATACAGACTAGGACAGACTGCCTCGGGGACCTGAGGCAGGAGGCCCCTATCCACAGACCTGGACCCAGCTGGAAATCACCATGCCCAATGTGCCCCTGGCTACTCCTACAGAGAGCAGCAGCTCAGGCTTGCTGGGGAACTTCTTTTTTTTAAGCGTTGGGGGGGGATTAAACTCCAATTAAACTAAAATTACATTTAATGAATATCAAATACCCAGCTCACAGGAACCGCTGGCTCTAAGAGGGAAGTTTAGTTTCTCATAGAGACTTACATGGAATGGTAATACACACCTTTTAGGGAAGAAATTTTCATTTTAAGAACGCTGAGTTCCTCTAGGTGGGTTTCTGTAGTTCATCAAGTCATTATTAGGTGGTATTTTAAGGAAGTGTAAGGACACAGCCACTCTATTTTATATTCCAGAAACTGTTTTTATATTAATCTGTATTTTAATTGGGTAACAGCTGCTGCCTACAGACTTCCCATGGTCTAAAAGGAAAATAAATTAGAAAGATTAACTACACTGTTGTTTCACAAGGCTTTAACCCACAGCATGCCCACCCGGCTGGCACCTCCACACCCTTTCCTTGCTTGGGAGACCAAAGAACTGCCCAGCAGAGGGAGGGCCTGAGCCAAAGAGAAGAAAAGTTGGTCCACTGAGGGCTAGGGGTGGGGCTGGGGGGTGAGGGGTGAGGAAGAGCTCTGGGTCAGCGGCTTTAATCTTATGAGTGCTAAGACTCCTCTTTTTATTTAGTCAACAACTATTCATGGACGGCCTACAATGTACTGGGCCCCGTTCCAGGAACTAGGGATCCAGCTGTGAGGAAAAACATGAAATCCCTGCCCTCCTGGAATCAGCATTCTTCTTGGCAGCCCCCTCTATGCCCAGCCCAGCCAGCACACAAAGCCTGTCCACCTTCCAGAGCCACACCCTGAGCAGGCAGTTGCCCTGTGTTTTGTCTCAGGCACAGAGGGGCCAGAGTCCAGAGTAGGCTTGTTGCTGACTCCAGGTGCAACACCCAGATGACTGACAAGCACCCATGCACCCACCCCTGCCCTTCCTGGGCCCGCTTCTCTCCTGCTTCGTTCTTCCAGGGCCAAGCCACACCCCCAGGCTTGGAGCTGGTGCTCAGGGTCAGGACTATCCTGGAAAACCTACAGCCACTCTCACTTCTTGGAAAAGCTCTGGGGTCTGTGTGCCAGTCTCATGTCCTGTCTGAGTCTTCTGGGGCAAAGTTAGGTCTACCACTTCTCTTGACTCCTACACCAAGGGTCACTGAGATGAGATGAACACTGAAGGGCTTCCAGAAAGGCTCACTCACAGAAGAAACCAATGGCACCCTTGTCAAGAGACCTCCCTCCTTGGAGATGGGACTTAGGTCAGCATCTATGCACTCCACAAGCACCTGCTCTGGGCCCAGGAAAATCACTCATGTGCGGAGAGAAAGTCACTGCACTAAAAAGGAAAACCAAGGCACTGCTCTGCGCGATCTCTCACTACAGACTAGGGCCCGCCTTTTCCACCCTGGTGGTAGGTGGTAGGGCTCCAGGGTCCTGGGGCTTTCTCACACTCCTGTCCAGTGGTCAGCAATCCTAGAATCATCAGTCTGGAAGGAGCCTAGTGAGCCCAGCTCCCTCTCTCTCCAGGCTTCCCAGACTTGTGGTTCAGCAAGACATGGCTTACAGCTGAGCTCCTAAAGGGCTTGAACTCAACCCCCAGAGACACGGGGGCTTGAACTATTGGTTCAGCTGGAAGCATCCTTCCAGGGGGAGGCCTCACTCCCCTGTATGAATCCTTCCAAGGATGGACTACATCTTATCAGCTCCACCAAGGCACTAGATGAAGTGTGTGAACTTAAGAAATTAGTCCCTGTACCTGATACTGACAACCTATAAGACATCTCTAAGACTTACACCAGAAGCGATGAAGGAGAGAGCTAATTTAATAAAATAAATACTGGAAAGTTCTACCTTAGGCCTAACTTAAATCCTTCATGCTGCAGTTTACACCCAACCCCACTTGGGTTAATATATTTTTGTAAAAAGCTTTCACATCCTCACAATGAAAGGTACTAGAGGAAAGCCAAGTATTATTAAGCTGAGAACCAGGGCTCACAGGCTAAACAGAGCTCAAAGACCTTAACCACTTAAAGCTGGAGAGGTGAGAGGAAGAATTAATGTGTGCTCTGTGGCTCCTTTCACCAAGGGATTACAGATTAACTCCCACTTCTCCAGACTCGGAAACCACAAGGCGAGGGGCTTTTGACCCTGACTGATAACATGACTGGTTACTGAGATCCCCTACCCACACAGGGGCTTTGTCCAGGAACGAGCTGGCTTCATCATAAACACTAGCAACTACAGGAAGCAGCCCAGGACACTCAATGCCAATAGCATGTCAGCATCCAGTGCTTTCTCCTTTCACAGTTTATCTCCAACACAATCGTATTCTGACACCAAGACAGTTTGTTGATTACATAAGCACTTGTCTCTGGTGTGCAATCTGATAATCAGACCCACTCTTTCTCCTCAGACAAAGAGACCAATAAATCTCACTCTTTATAAGTATAGGTGCAAGACAAAGCCCTTTACTGGCATTTAGCAAAATTGGTATTTTTTCTAGTTTTTTCAAGACAATGACAACAACAACAAAAAAAACTGCACATGGTCAGGGACTGTGCACTAGCCCAGCTGCTAGATGCAGAGATCTGACGGGTTGGAGCAGATTCTAGAGGTGGTAGGGAAAGGGCTTGGGAAGGAATGAAACTTATCCCATCCTATCTCTGTCAGAAACAAGTCTCCTGGCAGACTATCACCTGGAACGAAGAAAGGATCTCAAGAAGGCTACTAACATGTCCATTACACAGAGCAGTTAAGAGTGTCTATATGTGGGCTACAGACCCACTCAAGGCAGCATCCCTCTTCTTGCTGCCCAGCACTGAGCCTGTCTCTCCCCTCCAAAAGCATGTACTCATATGTGTACTCATGTGTCATGATGTGCACGCACACACACACACACACACACACAGAGGCCAGGGTTCTTAAGAACTTCTTATGCACAAGAGAAAATCCTACTAGAGGAGATGCTCAGGCACAGTCCAGAGGTGCTGGGTTGTTCCTCACACCTACTAAGGAAAGATTCTCTCTGACTGTGATGATCTCTATCTCTACCCCAAAGGTAGCCACTGCCACACTGGACAAGGTCCCACAGTGATGGCCCCCATCCCGTGTTCATGCCTCTCTCTACATTACAACTCCATCTGGTATGGAAACAGGGCAATATTTAGATGATCTGAGGTCTTCCAAAGAAGTCTTCACTTACTCGAAAGAACGAGTTAGCAGGACAGTTACTTCGGGGCAGGGGTGGGGTGGCGGGCAGCAAGGTGTGGTTGACTACTCTTTGACAATATTCATTCATTTAAGGAACACATGTTAAGTGTTTACTTGGCACCAGACCCTAATGATGGGCCAGAGATGGATCAGACCCAGGTTCTGCCCTCAGTGAACTCACTCACGGTCTAGTGGAGAGACACATAAGTAAATACAGTACAATGCATCTGATCAGCGCTTTGGGTGGTGGGACCAGCCATGGGCTTGGGGAAGGCTCCCCAGAGAAGATGACCCTGAGAAAAGTCCTAGAGGACAAGTAGGGGCAGGGAAGGAAAGTGGGAGCCGCATACAGGCAGGAGCATCGTGTGCACAGGCAGACTGTGAGGGAGCGACCTTAGGTGAGGGAAGTGAGGGGGCATGAAGCAGGGAGATGTGAGGTTGGACAAAAAGGCCGGGACCAGGTCAGGGAGAGTTGGAGGCTCTGGAAGCCTGAGGCGAAATGGCACCCTCGGTGCCACAGCTCAGTCACATCTTCACTTTCAGATAAGGCTTCTGGACAAGGGTCCCAACCCCACCGTGCCTCCTGCCCTCCAAATTATGTATGTGTGTCCAGGGGTGAAACTTTCTAAAAAAGGAAAAATAGCTCTCATCATAGTCTCACAATCCCTCCTCCCTTACCCCCAAAAAGAAACAGCAACAGCCCTGATCTCAAAAAGATCTCTTTTCCCAATACTCTCAAGAACCCACTCCTGCCCAGGGCTGAGCTCCAACAGCACTGTTCCATGCCTAAAGAACTAGTAACCTTTCCCAAATTTGGGTCTGCCCAGCTGCACCAGGCAGCCTAGCTGCAGCTGGAGTCCCCAAGGGGGGAATCTGCACACAGAGAGGAAGGCGAGAAGGACAAGAGGATACTGCATTTTCAGGCCAGTGGAGGCTCAGGTAACTAGCTGGCTTGAGGAAAATCTTCCCTTTCCACAAGGAAGGGGATTTTCACCATTAAAATGGTGGGTTTTTTCCCAAAATGGGCAAAAAGAACAGATTAGCGCCCCCTGGTGGTATAGGTAATTTCCAGGGGCAAGGGGGAAAAAACGTAGATCCCAGAGGGAGCAAGAATCTCAACATCATTAGTGGGAACAACAAAGGGGTTGAGAGACTACACACTTTGGCAGATGGATGCCTGCATCAAAGGCCTACCTGGGTTGGGCAGGAAACACTAGCATCAAGCCCAGTAGCGACCCCTGAAACTTCATATCTGGGCTAAGTCAGCCTCAGAGCCCATGGGGCCCTCCCACCAGTGGCAGGCAGGCCCTTTCCCAGCATTCCCCACACCAAGACAACGGTTTGGGGATCACTCAAGAACTTCCTTCCTCATGTTTCACTCATATGCAGAAAGTAAATCTCTAAACAAAGGCAGAATATCTCGAATGTACCCCAGCCCCAAATTCTTAAGAAGATTCCAGAAACACTCACGTTCTCCCATTACTTCTGCTACCACACATACTTGGCCCATGATTCCACCACAGCCCCTGGCCACCACAGAGTGCATAACACGACACGTCACAGGGGAAAGCAGTCACAGAAGGTCTCAAGAGTAAGAACTCTTCAGGGGCACCTCCTCTCTGCTACTAGTTCTTTTGAGCCTCTAGCAAGCATCAAGATCTCAGTTAGCCCAATTTCACAATCTGCAAAATGGGGCCAATACTAACCTGCTGGCAAGGTGGCCGAGTACAACACTGGCACGGGATAAGGATAAAGACATTTCAGCCTCATATCCCACTTGGACTGCTCTTCTCGTTCCTCAAGGATAGGGTCGTGCTTCCCACAAACTCAACCACTGCTTCACGCAGGGCCACTTTGCTCAAGGACAGAAAAACATCACCAGAGGCTAAGAAAGCCTGAACATAACCTCTCCTTCCAAGAAGCTGAAATCTTTACGTCTTGTCAAGAGGCCCCAGGGGAAATGGAACTGAAAAGTAGCTGAAGCCCGGCAGTACCATCCTGGAGTGGTGCAGCACTCCAAGTGCCTGGTCACCAGGAGGGGTAGGGACGATAAGGGAGAGAAAAGGTTGGGGAAGCTGGGACAGATGGTGCCACTTCTCCTTGGGTCCCCAGTGACCACAGTGGTGCAAGCGGAGTGGCAGACTTTGTAAAAAGCCAGCTGCTGGCTGGGTCCAATGCGCACCTGCCTTACCCACTAATAAGGCTCCAGCTGCCCCTACAGCAGCATGTACAGTGCACCAGTGACCCAAAAGCTCCTGTCCCAGCAGCCTGTGCTGCCCTGCTCCAGGGCCCTTACCTCTGTACAGAAGGGAGTAAGCTGTGGATGGACTACAGGCTGGACATACATGTGAAAGGTAGACTCAATCTCCATGGTCCGACCATTTAGCTTCAGGATGGGGAACTCGATGATTTCCTGGAATGGCAAAGACACAGAAAAAGAATACATTTTTTTAACCAAACATTATAAGGAAGAGTCAAGAATGAGGGACTGCTTTGGACTCATTAGCTCCTGCCAGGCCAGACCCAAGACTGAGTGAGATGGTGCCAGCTCGGTTCCAATCCCAACCTTCCCACTGTTACTACCCTTACAGGTGGCAGGGACTAGACACACACCTCACCCCCACTGTCTCTGGAAAGGGGAAAGAAGACAGTAGTACAAGCTGTCCCAGTTTCCCCAACTGCTTCTCTGCCAGAGGCCTGTTCACTGGAGCCCATAAAAGTAGCCCCACCCTGTCCCCTTGCCCAGGCCTCTGCCCTGGATGGGCCTGGATCTCTAGTCACCTAGACAACCAGCCATAAGACCAATCACAGCCTTCTGCATTTGAAGTTTAAGCAGAACCGATGAGTTTCTTCATTCGTTTTTTTTTTTTTTAAAAAAAGATAAATAATAAATAAAGCCAAAGGGGATATAAAAAGAAAAAGAAAACTGAGTAAGAGTAATAGGAGCTGGTGCCTCCCACCTTTCTTTCAGGCAGTACACCCTCCCCCAGCCTGCCCCCCCCCAATCACTTAGCCAGCCCTTCCCAGTCCACTGGAACGTAATGGAAGAGAAGGAGGAGGAGTGACAATTTGTTTGGTGTCTCTAAGATTAATTGGTCTCCGTTATTTAATAGAGATGCACAGCACCAAGGTCCTGGTGTGCAAACAGGCTTGCAGAACGCTGGCTGTGCAGCGCGCCTCCTACATTGCTCCTGGGAAGGGAGGAATGCACCAGAGGGGGGAGAGGGCAGGAGAGCACACGCGCATCAGAGAGAAAAGGGAGAGCGAGGAGAGAAAATAAAAAAAATTATTACTTTTTAATATTCAAAAACAGTTTGCAAAATTTAATCAAAGCAGAGGAAAAGCTAACATTTTTACCACTTTGACATTTTTATTAGCGCTTTCATAAATTTTTAAAACATGAATGGAATTAGTTTACAACACAAAAAAAACTGCCCTGAAAACATCTGGAAGAGACAAATAGGAAATAATAAAAAAAATAAATAAAAGCAAAATCCTCCGAGTAAAATTAGCATGTGGAAAAGGCCTCCACTGCAGAGAGCGAAGGGGGGCTTGGCCCACTCCGTGGCCCCAGTAGTCAGCTCCAGCAGCATCCCTACCCCAGCGCCCGGTTCTGGAGGGGACCCTTCTAGTATCACTAAAATCAAGGCAAACTGGTTCTCTCCAGGGACAGCCTGGGGGAACAGCACGGAAGCTGTTGACACCTGACCGCATGCAGGACATGGACGAGTGGGAAGACAGGAGAAATGGCCAATCCCCTCGATGTCCCAGGGCAGCCAGGTAGCCTCTCCCTCAAACACACCTATGACTACTGGGCTTGTTCTTAAAGCACCTATTTTTATCCAACACATTACAGCAGGACTGAAGACTAAATCAAGGCAGTCAGATTTCATGACTGAAAAATCCAAAGGTTCTGCTTGCCTGGTCTCCCCAGCTGATCCCCCAAAATGGGGAGGCTGACAGGAGCCCCCTGAGATAGGAAGGGCAACAAGGCTGAGGCAGAGGGGCCGTGGCAAGGAGGTCCCAGCTTTGCTTAAATTAGGTGACACCTTTCCTCCCAACTTGAAGAGACAGGGGGAGCTATCCCCCAAATCCCTGGGCCTCTCTCACTCCTCACAAAGCACTCCTTAGCAGACCTGGTAGAGGACAGTTTTGTGCTGAAAAATAAAATGGAGGCACACATACACACAAAATATATATCGGTCCCCCTGAAAAAACAGATGTCCAAGATTTCCAAACACTAACTCTGAAGTGGGGCTCATCGGACGCCTGAATTTCTGATGTATCCTGCTTCTCCCACTATGGAGAAGCAGCACTTCCCCAGTAGGAGCTCCACAGCCTGGTTAGTTTGGCTGCCCTGGTGTCTAAAGAAACAAATACAGCCAGTTCCTCACTAACAATGTTAGCTGGGCCCACAATGAAATTTAACCTGTGACACAACTGTACTTTTCATTTAAACTTTCATTTGGAGAGAAGCAGTGTTTGGAGACCTGCAGTTTGTCCTGCTAATAAAGACAAGTGTTGGGACCTTTAAGGATGCCATTCATCTCTGGCTTTTATTAAATTCAATTTTCTTAAGCCCATGATACATTATGAAATTAGGAGTTGACATTCCTCTGGAAACAAAAATATCTATCAAACATAAATAGAAAAAAAACCCTCTATTACCAAGAATTTATGGCTTAAAGTTGATCTCTTTCCACTTTTTTACAAGCACATGGTTTGTTTTAGATATCTGAAATGTTATTATAGATCTAGAATTTCATTAGTATTTATTATAAAATAATAAGCGCTTCAGCTCCTGTTCTGACCAGCACCAAGTCGGCATCCCCAGTAGATTCTCTGAAAACTTGGCCTTTGGGTTTCCCCACTGCAGCTTGCTCTTCAAGCTCTCCTGCTGCTGGCTTACTCACCCCTAGAGAAATGGAGCTAACCTCTGCTCACACTCAGTAGCACCCTCCCAGAGAGGAAGAATAAGTTAGCCCCAGCTCTAAGCAAAAAGACGGGGGGAGATCCCCAAGAGGCCTGGGGGCCAGGGACACAGTGGATTGGACCTATCATAAACATACCTCTCCAGAGTCACTGGCCCATCAGCCAGGCCTTCTCCCCAAGACCAAGAAGAGGGACTTTCAAGAGCCAATCTTAGAACATGACTCTGCATGGGCCCCTTCTCAGCACCCTCAGCAGCTGTTGTAACAATGACCTTGCACACTGGCATACTCATTTAAGCCAATGAGGATGCAAAAGAGGAGCTTCTGATAGAAGACCCTCTGGGGAGTCAGAGCACAAAGGATTTCACTTAGGTACTTCTTACCTTCCCGTATTACCCAATCAAGCCCAGAACCTCAAAATCCTGGCCCCAACAGCCCATTCATGGGAGAGGAACCCTAATCTCTACCAAGGGGGCATGACTCTGCAGCCAGTGCACCTGGAGCAGGCCAAACACTTCAACAGTTTTCGGCTCATAAGGATCGCAATGGAAACACCAAAGTTACAGGTTGATCACATTCATTCCAACCCAAGAGCTTAGGAAGATGTGCCTACGTGCTAGCTTCTGGAGGCAGTCACTCCGATAATGAAACTGTTATTCCTGCCTCTCCTCCTTTTCCCTCCCTCAATCTCCTCATTCCCCTGGGAAGAAGTTTTTAAGAGTAGCTGAGTGTCTGCTTGTGCAGAGGTAGCACCAGGAATGAAAGAAGAACCAGTGTGTGTGTGTTTACCAGCCCTCTCTTCCTGCCCTAAGAACAGTTTCCCAATTCCTTACATCTGTATGTCATTCGCATTCAATTAAACTACCTGAGCAGCATCTACTGGGTGCAGGGCACTGTACCAGTGTTAGAGTGGGATTTAGAAAGGTGTAGCCTCCGCTTTGGGGAAGTGCACAGACTAGTGAGCAGAGAAGATACTGAACAAATAATGAACAATGCACTATGATAAATATCTTAGTGGAGGGACATACTGAGTGTTAGGACTTTCAACTTATAGTGTGCTTGCAAATACATTTTCTTATCTTGCCCTTATTAATCCTGGAAGATAGGTCGTATCAGCAGCAGTAGCAGCAGCTCATAAACCAACACTATTAAGCATCTACTATTTACCAGGCAGGGGCTGGGTGTGGAGGCAGAGACAAATACAATGAGATGCGGCTCCTCTGTCTGAGTCTGGGCAAAGGGTAAAGAGGAGCTGGCCCTGACACCCTTGGGGACCCATGGAAAATGGAATCATTTCATTCCTTCCATTTGTTGTTTACTACATGGCAGACAGTCTGCTAGATGCTTAACAGGAACGACCTCATTGAAGCCTCCTAACAACTCAGGAGGTGGGAATCGCTATGATCCTTATTTTACAGATAAAATAAGGCCCTAAAAGAAGCGGTCACTTGCTTAAGGTTACACTCCTTGTGAGGGGCAAAGCTGGGACTCCAAATGGGGAAATGAGACTTAAAGAGAACAGCTTTCAAAATCTGATGGGTCAAGAGCTGATTCTTCCAGACTGAAAGGCTGTCTTTAGGAAGCTCGGTCTGCTGTCTCCTAGGAAGAGAGGCTGCTCTCGAGTTACAAGAGCACTGAGCACGGCCTACCCGGGCAGAAAGTCCTGGAGGACCATCGCCTCACAGGCCCCATTGCACTGCAGTGACGCGGACGGCGCTTTGCCCTGAGCTCGGGGACGGTGGGAGCCTTATGTCTGCAGCTCCAGCACCCAGCTCTGTCCTCGCATGTAGACCTCGCTCTCTGCGCTTCTGGTGAGTAACATGAGGGGCCAATAAAGGGCAAGGCAGAAGCCAAGCACATGGCTCTAGCAGAAACATCTGTTTTTACAGAGCTCTCCACAGGTCACAGAGGTGAAGGTGACAAACAGGATAAAGGTGGTGGTGGAGCCAGGATTCAAACCCAGACACAGAACACCCCAAAGCACTTCCTGTCTCTCATCTTTAAGTGGCTTCTCTTCCTCCACCAACTGCTACAAACCACCAACATCCCAGTTTTCTGTCTGTCCAGACCAAGGGTTTCCTGGAACACAGAACTTTCAGAGCTAAAACTGGGACAGCTGGTCAACCTACACTGTCCACAAGCTACCTGCACCACTAGGTTGTGCAAGGACAGAGTATAATAGCCCCAAAAAGTTGGTCTGCTGATGGTGGATGGGAACTAGCCACAATTTGACAACTCAGGACAAAAGCCTCAGAACTTGGATTGTTCAAAGTATCCAGGGTTCCAAACCTACCATGTCTGTTGTCTCCCTCAATAAAATGTCAGCAGCAAACCTTTGTTTTTTTAAGGGGAGGGAAGACAGATAAAAAGGAAGCACCAAGTAAATATTCTTTTACCTTTTTAAGTGAGCAGAGGTATAAGCTGGAACAAAGGTTTTAGAGATAGCTGCTTTCTAGTTGCTCAACGAGGAACATCAGAGATTATCTTGATTAACTGAGGACAAAAGTGCAAGAGCATCTCAAGTGAAATTTCACACCTACAATCAGTAGATTACAAGAAATAAATGTGTAGGTTGCTTTCAGGGTATTCAAACTCCCTTCAACTAAAGTGTCTTCAGTGATAAGATTATATATTTGAAGACAGAACAACAACAAAAGGATTTTTAAGGAGAAGGGACTTAGGTTAGACTGCTGGAATTTCTTGACAATGGGACAGAAGGTTTAATAGCGTTCTTACAGACTTTTTCTCCAAAGCACAGATTCTCCTTTGCCTGAGCTGATGGTTCTATGGTCCCATCTGAAATAAGGGAATCAGCAAAAAATTTTTCATGGCTTCCTCCTCTCAACCTAGGAACTGGCATTTCTTCAATTTACAGATGGTAACAACTAATCTATCCCTTCCCTCCATCCTATGAAGAAAATTCCAAAATGTGCAACACCCCTGCACAGAAAGGTTTGATAAATCCAAAAGCGACATCACACCACAAGGTAGAAAAAGCAGTACATGGCTTTTATAAAATATGAGTTTTATGCAAATACTTGGTTTTTGGCTACAAGTTGCATGCAAAGGTAGGCCCTTCCTCAAGGGATCAAGGAGCCTCCTGGCCACAGGGAAGAGGGGAAGTTGAGAGGGGAAAGTGAGGGCTGCACTGGGCAATGAACAGGGCACGGTTTGCTTAACGGTTTCTCCCTTGGGGGAAAAAAAAAGACATTTTATGCACAAGGAGCTTATTTCTTAAACAAACACTCGTGGTTTTGATTTACACCACAGCCTGCTCCTAAATAATTTATGGCGGGTTAAATTTATTGCCGAGCCCTGGCTGGCTGCAAATTCGAATTGCCAAATAATTAGATTTTAGGGCAAAGCTTATAAATTACCCGTCGATTTGTCCGGACTTGTTTGTCAGTTGCTTTGTGCTTCGGGTCATCTTTGGCATTTGGCTGTTTGGGTTTTAATTGCTGATTTACACTTTGACAGATGAGAGCTGATGCTTGAAGTTTCAGGACAAGGAAGGGTAAAAAATCGGAGCTTTAAAAGGCTGATTTTTCACCTACATGTCCCTTTTCACTATCCCCATAGACCCCAAAGCAATTAAAATGTAGAAAAGAGGCTGAAATAGACACTGCTATTCTTTATTGGGGAGGGCAGGGGCGGTGTACAGAATGATTTATAATTTACTTTTACTGAAATTTGAATTTAAAAAACAAAACCATAATACCAATAAACGAAGGAGACCAAAAGTTTTCAAAACTGCATCCTCACCCAGGAGTGTGTATGCCTGTGTCTACCTTCACGTGACTCTGGATCCGCCTCAGTTCAAGCATTTTTACATGCTCAATTGTAAATAATTGCAGATATTAGTGGCCTCAGTGAAGCTGACCCTCCAGGGCAGCAAACCTCCAAATGATTCCTTTGTAGCTACCTGTACACATATTGGTTATAAAATTAATTTAAGCAAATCTCAGGGTTGTGTGCAGGAGAGGCCCCCCCAGAGGCAGGACTAAGGGAGGGCATGGAAATAGAAGGGTTCTGGGCCCAACTTACCATTCCAGTAGAGGAAAAAAATCTCTCTGGGTGGTGCCTCAGCTCTACCCACTACGCTGGTAGAGGGCCTAAAGGCTTTCTCTATGCTTCCCGAAGCAGGGCCTGCTTCCCAGCCACCTGCTGTATCCCAATACCTTGCAATGGTGCCATGATTAAGAATACCACTAGTAAGAGCTAACTCCTATAGCTATTATATGTCAGGTACTGTTCTAAGCACTTACATTTTATCCTCCCAACAGTCCTATGAGACCGGTGCTTTATAAAACCCCTTTTTGCCAATAGGGCAACTGAGGCATAAAGAGTACAAGCAACTTGCCCAAGGCAAGTCATACTGTTAGTAGGTGGTGGAGACTGGGCTCAAATCCAGAGTCCAGTTCTGGAGGCTATGCTCTGAACCATTATGCTATATTGCTTCTCATCAGAATAGCCTCTCCCTCAGTTTTCCTCACCCTGGAGGTCCAGAGTCCACATTCTGGGACTTGGGCACATGCAGCCAATGACTGTTCGTTTAATCAACCAGTAAGGTGAGGAAAAGTCAGGTAACACACTCAGGATCACAAGATGAATCAGAGGCTTGGTTAGTCAAAGACCATTTTCCCAATGAGTGTAAATACTGCACTAAAGATCTACTATTTGAGGGTAACAGGTGATTAGGAGAGGCCCAAGCCCACTCAGGCAGACAGAGGTTCTGGTCAGGCAACTTGGGTAGGAGACCACAGAAAGTGGCTGGGCTTCAGAAGGCCCTGCTCCTAAAGGGGCTGCTGGTCTCTTCACAGAAGACTCATCCCCATGGGTGCTTCATAGATTCCCTGTTCTTTGTACAAAGCTGCTGGCCAGAAGCCAGGACAGGGAAACGGTTGTGCTGGCATGACAGATTTTTAAAACCACTGGCCATGGAGCAAGCAAAACACAAACTGACATCCTGCCTACAATGCACTGAACACTTTTCTCACACATTGGCTCATTTGATCTTACATCTCTGTAAGGCAGGCAGGAATCATTGCCCTATTTTATAGACGAAAAAGCTAGGGAAGTCAGTGGGTCTCAAAGCATGTTTCCTCACAGGGAGCATCCCATCACTTGGGAATTTATCAGAAATGCAAATTCCTAGCCTCCACCCCAAACTCTGGATCAGAAACCCTGAGGTTGGGGCCAGTAATCTGTGTTTTAACCAGCTCTCCAGGTGATTTTGATCACAATTCTGATTGCTAAAGTTTAAGAACCATTGGTCTAGACTAGAGCAATGTCTCTCAGACTTCAAATTACCCAAAGATCTTGTCAAATTACAGATTCTATTTAGCGCTGGAGTAGGGCCTGATATTCTGCATTTCTAACAGGCTCCTACATGATGAGGATGCTGATGGTTCTTGGACCACACTTTGAAAAACACAGGTGTAATCTAGAACATCTATGAGATTACCTCCTTATCACAGATATAGTGACCAAGTGAGAATCCGAGCCACAGGTCTTAGTTCCTTTCTCAGAACAAACCCTTACTTGGCCCACTTTCAAGCACCTAGGACAAGCCCTTTAGATCTGCCAACCACTCCTGGCTCTTGCCATCAGACATTTCATTCTCCTTGCTGCCACAATCAGGGGAGAAAAGCTGGCATGTCACATCCCAGAGCTTTATTAAGCAAGCTGGTAACTCTCTGCTAGGGAGCCAACAAGAGGTCTTCTTTCATGACAATGCGTGCTCCCTCGAAGAATACCGTCAGGATCAGGGCATCAGCTACCCACAAAGCACTCACACTATCCTCTCCAGAAAAACACCTTCCTTCTGTCTAAATGAATCAAAAAGCAGTTCTGGATACTTCTCCAATGAAGACTTCTTGAGAAAGACCTGTGGCCACAGATCTGGAACAGGATCCCAGCAATTCCTGCAAATATCCCGAGGCACCAAGCTGGGGATTCCTCACCAACATCAACCAACCACCACATTCTGCACCATCACCATGAACTTCCTTTTAAGGCCTACCCCTGGCCTTGTTTCTCTAGTCACTTACCTTTCTAGTGAAAGCAGACCTTATTAAAATGGCATGTTTCATATCCCATTCTTCAGTGCCTACCTCCTTTGTTCCCAACTACCAATCCCTTTCAGTCCACCAGTTAGCCTTTCATTCAAATGCTACTGGCACTGGGGATAGGAAAAAAACCAACCCGTGAACAATGCAGACAGACTCCCTGGAACTCCATTTTCAAACATCACAATCTCAAACCAGGGCTCTCAGTTGCTATCACACTTTTGGAGAGCAAGATTCCAAGCTTTCTTTCCAGTTATCATCCTATCTACCTAATCATCACTACCTACCTCCCCTAGGCCAATGGCCAAACGGTTCATCAAAAAGATCCTACTTAAAACACCACTAAGGAACTCACCTTATTGGTTCTCCCTGATAATGACTCTTCAGTTCGGAGCACCCCATTTACAACAACCATAGGTTCCACCTTTACTCCTTGCCAAATCTCTTAGCACCGCTGACTCCCAGGGGCCCACCAGTATCCAAAGGAACCATCAGCTACTTAAAAGCATGGTCCTCAAGCTCACTTCTTTCCCAGCACATCTAAAAGCTACAACACATAACTTCTTCTTTCCATGCCCACCATCACTACCTTAGTCCAAACTACTAACAACTCTTCCAAATAACGCCTCCTAATCAGGTTCCCCACGTCCATTTTTAACCCCTTGGAACATCTTCCCCACCATTCCCATGAACTCTGGCTTGCAACATCTCTTTCTGTTTCTTCTATCCCATTCAATAACACCTTCACATTTTCTCTTCTGGCTCACCAACTTTGCCTCCAGCCTCACCTTGGACTCTATGCTCCTTCCTTTCAGCAACATCAGTATCTCCAAATAACAGCTTCTGCCAGCATTGAGCCTTCAGGCCAACCCTTGGCTGGAACGGCCTCCCCAGAACTAGACACTGACCACAGCACTGGAACAGAACTGGACGGATCACATAACAAATGTGTTTTCCTGTCCACAGACCAAGATCGCCCACTGGCCACTACAGACAGGGATAGGACCAAAACAGCAGCCAATTCCAAGGTACCTGCACATCAGATTAAAAGCTTTGCTGATGTTTGTCTCTCTCTCCAGAGTCCACTTACCTCCTTTCTGATCTCTTAGCACCAAATGAGGCTTTGCCCGTGACAGCACTCTATACGCACAAACCCTTCTCTGCCTGTCCCAGCCTGCTCACCCTCTGCTGCAGACCTGCCAGCCTGGGGGGCTAGTGTCAATCTGGGAACACTCTTGTTTCAGGCTTTTAGGCTATGACTCAATTTTCACAGTGAGAGCTCAAAACTCATCACATAAATGTATAGCTGTGGGTTGTTTCTTTTTTTTTTTAAGTATTGTGAACACCCAGGATAAGAGAATAAAAAATAATCACCCCAATAGCATCTTAATCAAAATGATGCAGGACCCTCTTCCCCAACAAGACAAAGAGATGGAGAAAGCATCTCCTAATATCAGTTTCCTCATGTCAAACAACTGAGATCAGTCTACAAAGTAAGGAACGTAATCAATATTGGAGAGAAGAAAAACAAGATAGGATGGAGGCAGGGAGAAGTGAAGCCTATGGACCTACCCTAAACACTCCTTTGGATTTCACTTCTTCACTACCCCATCCCAAACTCCCCGTTTTCCTTCTATGGCTGTGTACCTGTTGCTGCTGCTCAGAGAGAGAGCTCACCCCCCATCTCGAAGCCCTCCAGTTACCTCTGCTCTAGCACATTTTCTGTTGTTACCCAGGCCCACCTGCCTCTTCCTTAATCTTTCATCGCATCTCTCGACGTTAGTCAGCCAGTTGCTTATCTGTTTGACGGATCTAAACCTCCCCAGTCTATGGAAGGTAGGTCTTCCCAAGGGATGTCTCGCAGATCCAGATCCAAACTGCCAGTACTTTTAGAGGGTCACAGGGAGATGCCGTGTCATTCTCCAGCCCTTCCTTCTCCCTGAAGGCCTAGCAGCCCAACCCCGTGCTGCCTTTAATAGCAGCTGGGGTATCCAATTAGCCCTCCCCGGCAATGCCTCAGGGCCTCAGCTCACATATTTGTTTGTTGACCCTTACATTTTTGCCCACACTTTATTGGCTAAAATTCTCTCAAACCTCTCCTAGCCTTCATACTCTCACAGATCCCACTAAGATCTTCTAGCTTGCAGGGCTCCTGAGTAGTTCAGTCTGTTAAGTGTCTGCCTTTGGCTCAGGTCATGGTCTCAGGGTCTTGGGACTGAGACCCACATCAGGCACCCTGTTCAGCAGGAAGTCTCCCTCTGCCCCCCCCCCGCCCTCCCTGCTGCTCGTGAGGGCACTCTCTCAAAAAAAAAAAAAAAATTAAAATCTTAAAAAAAAACCAACAAACATCTTCTGGCTTGAATGTGAGAAATACCATATAACCAATAGAAACAATCCTACTAAACAAACAGTGAAATATTTGTCAGGTTCAAAGTCTTCATTCTCTCTCTTCCTCATTTTCAACTCCCACAAACAACCCTGCAATCCAGGTCAGTTTTTCAGACTTAGGTCAATTCATCCTGGCTTACTGTGAGCACCTTCTTTCATTCCTGCTACAATTCTGAGAGGCCATTGGCTGACCTGGCTCTCTTGGATCTCCTACGTTTCTCTAACATCAAGCCTATGCGACCCCTCCTCCACACCATGAGCAGGGTTGATCAGTCCCCTCCTTTGAGGACCCACTGCACCAAGTACTTACCTACATGATATAATCAAATGCTTAACAGTGGTTACATGTAGGTCTACCCTCCTCGACTATGAGCTCCTTGAGGGTAGGGACCATTTCTCACTTGTTTCTATGTCCCCAGGATCTAACACAGAGCTTGAAGCTGCTATCCAAAGAGTAGAATGAGGCCTTTTCATTGCCTCTAAGGTGGTTACAATAAGGTCCTCCCCATTCCTTTGCTTACTTGGTTGGTTTTGTCATATCCAACAAAAACTTTAAAAGGCAGCTCAGTGTCACTGTTCGTTTACAGTCCCTGATTTCATTCATCATTTATCAATGGCCCTATTCTTCACAGCTCTACCCCACCACCAACCTTAGCCCAGTGTCTAACAAAATCTGCATTCCAACAGCTGTCTCAGCCCTGGGGAGGCCACCAGGATAATAAGAGACTAAGGGGAGGTTTCCTGACTTGTACTAAATTATGTGGTGATTTTGTTACCAATGACCCAGTGCTCCCCAAGGAAAGTTCCTGGTCCCACCCCCAGGCAACTCCACAGCCCTAACTACACACCACAGCAGCTTAAAGGTATAAACCCTGGGGAAGATAGAGAAGCAGTCAGAAGAGAGCAAATAAACCCCCTTCGATCTATGCCTCTGCTACGCCAAACACATAAGGCAGCACCACCATGCATCGGTGCTGCACTCCCGGGATGTATATTTTACTTCCACATTGCTATGTCTGCTCCAAATAAAGAAGGGCCCTTCGGCTTTCACGTGAAGTTACAACAAGGCCAAGACCCGGACACAGCAAACGCTTGTTCTCATTCAGGGAGCGGTTGTGAGGAGCCCCAGTGACAGTTGGAGGGAAGGGACGGCGGGGGTGGGGGTGGGGATCCGGATGAGGGACCACCAGGAAACAGCAGTCTGTGAAGGAGGGGGCTTCTGGAGGTGGAGGGTAAGCACCACTTTTATGGAAGCAGCAACAAAAAGGACAAAAGCGCCTAGTGGGCTGTCCCAGTCCCACCACCATCAGTGGCCACCAATAGCGGAATTCATTTACGGTGACCCTGGAAGAAGAGATGTGTTAAAGCAGAAATATAACTGAAAAGAAAGGCAATAATTGGTCTGATGGGCAAGGGAAAAATTATACCAGGAGTCGGGAGCCTGCGCAAGAACACTTACAGCTCACACAGTCGTCATAACTCAGCCCCCTCAAGCATTTTGTGCTCTGCTTATGGTGTTAACTTTAATGTCTTAACATATAACACCATCCGCACTAACACAAAATACTACACACGCCAGATGAGGCTGAATTATAGTTGCTGTGGGAAGCATAACTTTGAATTTCCTGATTTTGGTGCATTTAATCTCAACCATAATGTTACATTAACGTCGGTTTTGCATTTCATTTCCCAGTTTAGAAGAATAGCGTCAGCGCCTTCCCCTGTCTGTAGAGAAAAAAGTGCAGGCTGACTGGGGACACAGGCAGATGACCCGCAACCCAACAACTGGGCCCTCGCAATAGAAAGCCTGGCTGGGCCCCTCCTACTTGAAGGAGCTGTGACTGGGACAAGTGAATGGGGCAGGAAGGGTGGGTTCCTTCTCTAGGGAACTGTCTTTCAGTCCACTTGGAGGGTGTAGAAACCAAGAGCAGGGAGAAGGAAAGGTGGATACATAGGAAGAGCAGTATGTGTGTGTGCATACTGGTTGGGGGCAAGGGAGAAAGGGTAGGGGGAGCCTGCCTTTCAGCCTTGAATGGACAAGGGAATTGATATAGTTTGATTTGTAGGGATCTTAACAATTTCTGTAAAGTTTCCCAAAATGTCTCTCTCACAAAAGACTAATAATGAGGTAACAGTTCTAAGTCATACTGAGTATGCCTCTCAAATGCCTCTTTTATGTTATTCCTTCTCCTGTCACCATTAACCTTCCTCCACCCTACCCTCCCAAAATAACCCAGCATCTGGACAATTTTCTATAAAAGAGAAACTCCTTTCCTCATAGTTCTAACTCAAAATGCAGATGGAGTTTCTTCAAGGTTTCCTAGAAAAAAAAGAAAGAATGAATGAAAGAAAGAAAAAGAAAGAAAGAAGAAAAGAAAAGAGAAAAGAAAAGAAAAGCCCCTGTGGACAAAGACCAAACACTAGAAAACCTCAACCCCCAAGGTCATTTTTCTCCAAAGTTATGGGCACTTGAATACAGATGAGAAGGAAAACAGTCGCAGGGCTGTGGCAGAGCAGTGAGGAAAATACCACGCTCAGGAGCTGATGGCTGGCCAGAGGAAACCCAGGGAGGGAGGGCAGGCAGCAGCCAGGACTTCGCTCCCCAGACAAGGACAGCAGGGCTGCCCTCTCCCTGGCCATCCGGAGAGCTGAGGTTATTTCCTTCTCCCCGTGTGCTGTGGCCTATACCTCACTGTCCTCACTTACATTTACTTTGTTCCTTTCTAAACACTGAGGTGGTAAGAACTTGCCCCCAGGTTAAAGATGGACAATTAAAGATCCCACCAAAGCTTTCAGGCTGCTCCCTGGGCCTGAGGGTCACAACCACCATTATTCGATGCACATCCACACCAAAATGAACAACTATGAACTCCTGCTAGCCAGGAGAAAGGAGTCAGGATTCTTCTAAACCAGATAAAAACCTACTTCCCTATCAGGAAACAATTCCTAAAGCAAGAAAGGAATTCTACTCCTCAAACTTGGAGTCTCTAAAGCAATTTAAACCACCTAAATTAACATTTAGGTGGAAAAATGTTTTCAAATGTAAAAGTTTCATATTCTGCCAATATCTATCATGTTAATCTAAATCAAAATGTAAATCAAAACGAGTGCAAAAACCTGCAAAAAAAAGTGAAGCCTATTACTGGTAAACCGACCACTCCAGCTTCACCTAGCTGAACAAAGTACAAAAATAAACAGCAAAAATGATGACAAATGGAAAATACCAGATGTTTTACCATGTTTATTACCAATATTGTTACTCACCCGAGTACAACAGAGCTTATACCTGTTAGTTTTCATGGTGCCATTTCTTAAGGACAGTCCCAATAAGCTGACTCGGAGACTTCTGAAGACCAAAGAAATCAGAAAAATGAACCCCATGCCAAGCCTCCAGATAGATCCTGGCCCCAAACTTGTTTCTGCCTCCTCACCCCCGAGGGATAATGGCACACTCCCATAAGGATTAGAAATGTCCTATGTAGAGGCCTTGAGTATTGAAAGCCACTGGGAGTCAGGAAGGAGGAAGGCTGATCCACAGTCCCAAGCTCATCCCAAAGAGGCACACAGACCTTGCCCATAAAGCATCTCTGTCAAGTGGACAGCTATTAAGCTATTCTGAGAGAGCACTAGGAAGGGCTGGATTCAGCTAGCAGCCCATCTTCTAGTCCTTTTCCAGTCTCTTCTAAAAGTTCATTCTCATCCCAAATCTCAATCTTGCCTGTTTCCATTTAAATTCATTTCTTTTTTTTATCCTTATTAAAATAAAGAGCGGGGCGCCTGGGTGGCTCAGTTGGTTGGGCATCTGCCTTCGGCTCAGGTCATGATCCTGGAGTCCCTGGATCGAGTCCCGCATCGGGCTCCCTGCTCGGCGGGGAGTCTGCTTCTCCCTCTGACCCTCCCCCGTCTCATGTGCTCTCTCTCATTCTCTCTCTCTCCAATAAATAAAATCTTTAAAATAAAATAAAATAAAATAAAATGAAGAGCAAGTTATTAGTATACTCTTTGGAACAACTACCTCCCATATGATGAATTTATTTAGTCTGAATAAGAAATAAGTCACTAAAACCATATTCAATTTCTCTTCTTTCTTTCTAAGTCCTATTTTTGTGCCCCTAGTGATTTTTTCCCCTCTTATCCTGAGATTTTCCAATTTCTCCACTGTCCCTGCTGACCAAAAGACCTACACAGCACAGAGGCTCTAATGACAACGTGACCTATGATAACCTCAGTGGAAGGATGCTATCTCCTATGTGGGACTGACAACTTCTCCAATCCATCTTCCAAAATTCCTCTGAATCCTATCAGGATCCTGCTACTTGCAAACTTTAGAGAAGTTTTTTTGTTTGTTTGTTTTTAAAGAGAGAGAGGCTTTAAGTTGCCACAAACAAGTCTCAAATCACTCCTGAGCTACCCATCCCTTTCCTGAGAATGATCCCATGGGCAGTACAACAGAGCTGCCTGGCCCCCAACTCACCTTCCTACCTGTTGATCACAGCATTGTGGAGGCTTAATGAAGTGGAGATGCATTACATTTATCACTTACCCCAGATCCACTCAAATCCATCACTATGTCACAGCAAGAAGTTAGATTGATCTGACAGGATTTGCTCTTCTTCACAAACCCATGTAAGTTATTACTCAGTAGTACCCTATGCTCTTCTAGCTGTTTGCTGATTGATTATCTGACGATCAGGTCAAGTATCTTCTCTGGAATCACAGTAAACTAACAGGTCTATAACTTCCAAGATCATTCGTATTCCCCTTTTAAAGATAAGCAAGACAGCGAATGCTTTTTCCTGAGTTCTCTAAAGCAACAGCTAATGCTTTCTAATAATGAACCAGGGCAGCCAATTCTTTAAGTGCCCTTGGAATCACATCATCAGGGTTCATTGATTCTGGAGATAATCTTTAATCAGGCCCAGATCCTGGTAAACGGCATGAAGTCCTACCTCAGCCTAGGTCAGGAAGGCCTTGGTGCCTAAGTCTGGGTGGGAAGTTGGTGATACAAGTTATTTAAATCTGTATTGTGGGGCACCTGGGTGGCTCAGATGGTTAAGCGTCTGCCTTTGGCTCAGGTCATGATCCCAGGGGCCTGGGATCGAGTCCCGCATCGGGTTCCCTGCTCAGCGGGGATCCTGTTTCCCCCTCTGCCTGCCACTCTCCCTGCTTGTGCTCTCTCACTCTAATAAATAAATAAAATCTTAAAAAAAAAACTGTATTGCATTATATCTTCAGCATTGCAATAAATAAATAAATAAAAAGAACAATGCCCTTGAAAGAGAGATGGAAGGTGATACTGACAGACCAAATTGAGACATGAACCAGGCTTCACCTTCAGCAACATTGACAGGACCCTCTGTAGGACAAGAGAACAGAGCTACATAATTATCTGAGCTTACAATCTAACTGAAAAGTTCAGAAATAAACATACGTAGGCATGTGCCAAAAAGCAGAATGTAGAAAATGCCATAAAGGAGGTGCCAAGTGATCATGAGAGTTCAGAAGAGGGATGAATCATATGCAATCGGAATGTGTTGGATTTTAGACTCATGTCCCACTAGGGCTTACTCAGTAATTGAAATCTACATCAGTAAGGGAAATAATATGGTGTGTTAAGATACGGATCCTTGATTCCTAACCTGGGAGAATCTATGTAACCAAAATTCCCACCCACCACCCAGGAACAGCCAGCACAGAATCTCCAATAGTTCTGGGAGGCAGAGAAGACTCTACAGCATGGGCAGGAGCAAGAGGCTGAGAAAGTAAGGGCGGCTCAGGCAGCAGCCAAGCTATATTCCCTTTTATGCGAAGTTCCTTCCCTCAGGACATTCTCCTCATCTTGCTCTTGTCTTCCCGAACTTCCACAGGGCTAATTCCAATGCTCCCAAGGACAGTCCACTACTTGAAGGGAGAACAGGAAAAAGGGGAGAAGGGGGAAGGTAAAAGGGTGGTGGTATCTGCTTTATGGAAAATAATCTACTATTCTAAAGATAGAATCTCTTCATGGGAAAAAAAACCAACCAAGAGAAATGAACTCAGTTTATGTTGGAATGGACCCCACTCCTCCCTGTCTCCCAAGCGCCTGATGCTACCATCCCCCTTTCCCCATCCTCCCTACCACTGAAAGCTGCTCCCAAACTAACATGTCTACACATCCCAAAATTACACCCCTAATAACCCAGGCCCACAGGGAAGAGTTACAGTCCTAGAGCCGGGCATACTCAAGGCCCCCACAGTACAATGAACTGCCACATCAGCCCCCAATCGTTCCCCCCAAACCAACCTCAAGCACGCCAATATCTCCAAGAACATGTGCCTCTCTGCTGCTAATCCAAACCTCCTAGTAGCACTACCTTAAAGGGTAAAAGGTCTCCGGACACAGTTGATGACTAAGGAAAAAAAGCAAGCAAAGAAATTTTCCTTTCCAACAGACCAACAGTTGTACTTCTTCAGGTTCTCTAATGCATCCCCAAACTTAGTGGCTCCAAACATCAATAATCACTTCTTATCTCTCACAGTTTCTGCCAGCCAGGAATTCAGGAGTGGCTCAGCAGACTAGCCTGGCTCAGGGTCTCTCCTGAGGTTGAAGTCAGATGTCCTCTGGGGCTGGCAGATTCACTTCCAAGACAGCACCAAGAAACATGAATGGCAAGTGGTACTGGTTTTTAGCGAAGAACCTCAGTTCCTGTATACACGTGCCTCTCCCCAGGCCATTTGAGAGTCCTCAATGCACGGCAGCTGGCTTTCTCCAGAGCAAGTGATCCAAAAGAGCAGGGCGAACCACAGCGCTTTTTATGACTTAGCCTCAGAAATCACACTATGGCTTTTCCTCTATGTTCTACTGGTTATACAAGGCTAGCCCTGATTCAGTGTGGGAGAGAAACTACCAAGGGTAGGAATCCCAGGAGGCAAGGATCATTGGGTGCCATCTTAGAGGCTGACTATCACAGTATTCCTTAAAATAACATGCGGTAATAGTAGGAGAAGGAAGGCGGGAAGGGAAAGGAGAGAGGAAGGATGGGACAGAAGGAAATATTTTGATTCCCAAAGGCTGAGACCAGAGAGAAACAATATGCCCAGTTGCAGAGACTTCTCAGGTCTACCTTACCCTACCATGCCTGAACCAAGTCCAGCTTCCTAGGCAGGGACTCCCGATGAGCAACTAAAAGCCAGGAAGACATGAGAAAGTTCCCCTGGAACCCAGAAAGCAAGACTAACCTCCCTCCCTCCTTGCCCACCCCACCTTTTCTGAAGCAATGATGCAACAGTTACCTGAGGATGAATCTGTGGCTTGTCGCACGTGGCCTCAAAGTCCAGCACTAAAAAGTAGTGATACCTCTGGGGAGGGAAGGGCACCATTGCCGCCATGGATGCGCCAAAGCCGTGGGCCGCCAGTTTTCTGGTGGATATGGAGCAGAACTCCGGAACACCACAGGGAGAAAATAAGTGGGAGCCCAGCACTTTTCTTGCTCTTGAAAGTAAATATGAAGAAAATCGAGCTGCTCCAGTCTGTAAAGGTGCTAGCATTGAACATCCAGAAGCATCTAAAACTTAGGGGAGGAAAGTTTAAAAAAAAAAAAAAGAAAAAGAAAAGAAAAAAAAAAAAAAAGAACAAAGAGCCTGGGTTACTCCCCTCCCACGGTGGCCCTGTTCCATCTGGTCTTCAGGAATAGTCACACAACACGAACCACTCCCCAGTGTTTCTGGACCCCTTTTCTAAATCAACAGTATTCATTCCTTAAGTTCAAGACCCTAATGCTGGCCCCTGCAGCATTACGACAGCTCTGAGTCTCCAAGATCATCCTCAGAACAACCTGCCACACTGGCCTTCATCTTTAAATGGAGCTCTGAAATTCAAAAGAGAGGAGAGAGAAAAATTCTGTGGTCATTTCTCGGGTGGCAAGAGTTAATGTAAAGCTAAGGTTCCTAAAGTAACATGAGGTGACCCAGCTGTACAATCAGTCCTGGGAGCTAAGGAGCATCAGACAAAACAGTGGAAAATGCCAAAGAGTCTCTCCTCAGCTCCATTACAAGCCATTTGCCCCTGGCTTTCCAGTTGGTATCGCGCACCTCCACGTAGCCTCCGTGCCATCTCCCAATGTGAAATGGAACGCAGCCAACCACAGGGGAGCTTGCTCCTGCAGGGCCGGTGATTCCCCAGCCTCCGTGCCAGTAAGTGGCACCCTGGGGGAATGAATGACGCCCGGAGAGCACAGCTGGTAACAGCCTCAGGCCTTCCTGTTCGCTGCCTTTAGGCTCACTCTCTACTAGAGGCCCTGAAGGACTGCAGGACTTTTTTTAAATAGGGAAGAAAAAGAGAAAACCCAGATGTGGCAGTAATGGGAGCATTGCTTAAAAAAAAAAAAAAGTCTAGTAAAGTTTTCTGAGTGAACATGTGGAAAAAAAAAAAATCCAAATCACTTTTCAAGTTTTCCCTTTAAATTTGTAGAATGTCTGCTCCTTAGAGGGTTAACTAAATATAAAAATCAAAGCCTAAGTTTTACTCACAAATAACCCAGGCCTCCTTAAAAAAAAAAAAAAGGAACAAAGAAAGTTTGTTTTTTCCCTTCTTACACCCAATATTCAAGTTCCCTCAACTTTAATCCTCAAAGTCAAATGAGAAATCTCACTGCTCAATGCAGATATGGCCATAGCTTATGCCTTCTGAAGCCCCATTCTAATAGAGCCAAAAACTTGCCTCTGAAAGGCTGCCAATGGACACTGGCTCCTTCCTGCAGGGCTGAGGGGGGTAGCAGCCTGTGAAGTCCAGAGCGCACTCAGAAGCAATGAGGTGACTACTACCTGAATGGACATGTACAATCAAGTATCACTTTTCCTTCTGGCTCTTCCCTGACTCACTGAATGACCTACAATAACTTGCCTGCATATTTACTAGGACACATGTGGGTCCTCAATTTCCCCAACCCCGTAGTGAGATTCCATGGGGATTCAGAGGTGCTAAGACTGAAAAGTATTTTAAGTTCTTCATGGATCCTACAGAGCACGGTGCTTGCTTTCACCATGGCTTTACAGCATTTCCAAAAACACAGCCCAAACTCCTCAGCTCAGGATAGACAAAGGCTGGCTTGGATTTCACTATGGAATCCCTTGGAAAGGCAAAGGGGCCAACATCCCTTCGAACACCAGAATCCAAAATAACTTCACATCACCACCCCTGCCTTGAACAGTACTGGAAGCCTTGCTGAGACCGGAGACACCAGTCTGTTCAGATTATGCATTATAGTTTGGATCCAAAGTCTCTCAGGGCCTTAGAACTCTCCTCTAACTCCTTGAAGTCAGGCTGGGATAAGGACTTTTGAGAATCCTAATGTTTGTCAATATTCATAGAGAGTGTATAGAGTATATATAGTCAACCAGACCCCATCTGCCAAATACTACCGGCAATTTAGCATCATGATTAAGGAGGCCTTCCAGGTTTGCATCCTGGCTGAGCCACTTATTTGCCTTGGCACCTTGGGCAAGCTCTGTTCTTCCATCCCTCACCTGTAAAATGACAACAATAATAGCTCTTATTCTGTAAGTGAGAATGAAATGAGAAGGTACATGTAAAGCACTATGAGCAGTGTCTGGCATATAGGGGCTCAATATCGCTTACTATTATTACTACTACTATTCTTTTGGGCTACGCCCACCTGGCCAAGCCTGGACCCCCATACTTGGAGCCTATATATCCAATTAATGCATGCATAAGGCAACCTCAGAAGTAACATCCAAATCTCCTGCATGCCCAGAATGCTCTAGGCCTCCCATGTAGCATACTATATGTGCGCTATCCCCTTCCATGAATGACACACTGATGACCTGAAGCCCTCTTGCCTGCAGGCCTTGCTTTTCCAACTGATTTCACCCACATCAACAAGCTTCTCTTGCAGGAAGTCTTGAGAATAGACAATGGTAGGAGACCAGTCTTCCACATGTCAGTAATCACTGGATTCCATACTTCCTTTACTTCTAAAACCCAAGTTCAACTCAAGTCAAGAAACAGAGGGCAGCTCTTCCTCTTCCCTTCGTGAAAAATTCAACCTTATGGCTTTAGTCATTAGTTGTGGCAGAGGAAGGTAGTACCTGCAAGTTGAAGTGGGGGGGAGCAGAAGAGTCTGAGGGTTGGGGTGGAGGGTATCAGAACCCAAGCACAGTAAGGAAGGCATCTGTACAAAGGCAACAAGGTGTAACGTAGCACGTCAGAACCCACGTGGGGTGTGGAGGGCATGGGGAGGCGGGGAGCAAGCCTGATGCAGGGAGTCATGGGCAGGGTAAAAGAGGCACTCAAAAGGGGGAAGGAGCAATGGTAACAAATGGGAGATTGGTTACATACAGAGGGATTGATCAAAGAAGGGCGTATATTAAGGGTAATGAGAACCAGGTTTCTCATTGTTACAGGATGGAATTAAAGTATGGGAAGAGGAAAAAAAAAATCCATGGTGTCAAACTGAAATTGGAGGAAACAGTGTGAACTCATGGTTTCTGATATATAATATATAAAAATAAGCTAGATGTATGGACACACACATAAACACACACACACACAATCTATTTTCTAGCTGTCTATTGAAGGGCCAGGGAGCAGCAACACTCTAGCAGCAATGAGCACACCTAACACCCAGTTGCCTTCTAAATAACAGTCTTCAGTGGAAAAACCAGAGCTCTTTGGAGAAATGGTTGATTCCACAACTATGGCAGGGAAAGTACAAGATGAGTCTAGAACATCTTGTTTAGGGGCCAGAAAGCAAGGAAATGCTCAAAGAATGATGGGAATTAATCAAAAGGATGCAGAAGCCAGTTTGAAGGAGCTCCCACTGGCAATAAATAATGATATTAATAGATTATATTGCATTGAATAAAAAAAGGAAACCATGAATCTAAAATACACAAATTAACTAATTAATAAATTAAAGTTTGGTAAGGGATATTCACGTAGTTTTGAACTATCTCCCCACAGAATGCTTATTAATCGTTAACAGGAAGTAAATATACAATGGAGAAGCCTGGCAGACATCACCTTAATCAAGTGATCAAAATGAACACAATGGGATAAATCAAAATCATGCACCACATGATAGGATGCAATGAGAAGAAAGCATCATTTCTGTGATATTCCTGTCAAAGATGCATAATCTAACTCTAATCATGAGAAAATATCCAACAAACCCTAACTGAGGGAGAGCCTACATAATAACCAGCCTGTAATCTTCAGAAGTATCAAGGTCATGAATGTCAAGGAACTTTTACTGAGCAAAATCTAAAGGAGATCAAAGGGACTTGATAACTAAATGCAATGCACATTCTGAACTAGATCATTTTGCTACAAAAAAACATTACTGGGACAATAGGCAAACCTGAATGGGGTTTCAGAATTAGAAGGAGGTAAGGTACCAATATTAATTTCCTGGTTTTGCTGGTTGTACTATGGTTAGGTAAGAAAATGTCCTTGCATGTAGGAAATATACCCAAAGCATTCAGGGTGATGGGACATTAGGTCAGCATTAGCTCTCAAATAGTTCCACAAAAAATTCTTTGTACTATTAATTCCAACTTGTATGTAAATTTGGCCTATTCCAAACTTTTTAAAAATATTTTTTTAGGGGCATCTGGGTGGCTCAGTCAGTTAAGCGTCTGCCTTTGGCTTGGGTCATGATCCCAGGGTCCTGGGATCGAGCCCCACATTGGGCTCCCTGCTCAGCAGGGAGCCTGCTTCTCCCTCTCCCACTCCCCCTGCTTGTGTTCCCTCTCTCACTGTCTCTCTCTGTCAAATAAATAAATAAAATCTTTTTAAAAAATTATTTTTTTAATCTATATGCTGCAATGTGGTTTAAAAAAGGCGGGGAGGGAAGGAGAGAGAAGAAGAGATGGTATGTGAGAGCTCAATCTCTCCATACCGCCCACGGAAGGTAGGCTGTGCATACAGCCTACAGCCGACCTTAAGAGGCAAAGCCAGCCCTTAAAGCATCAAGTCTCCATGATAAGAGCCCCCACTCAATGCCCGCTCACGCTCACGGAGCACTCCTGCCACCATTAGAGCCTTCTCAGGAAAGAGCCCTGCACTCCCTGCAGAGGCATCCCACTTGCCTTGCACCCTCTGGCCTCTTGGGGATTCCCCTTTCCTAATGCTGCTTTATACTTTAGTCACAAGTTTGTAGATTCTAAGTCTATAACTTGTATCATCAATTGGGACTTCGAGTATCTAGTCAAGGGGCAGAACTCAAAAGGAACAGTTCATGATTCTATGTACTTCTGCATACTGTGTTTCATCAGAGACAAGACTTATACACATTTATTCTCAGGCCCCCTTTTTCTTCTCCTGGCAATTAAAGGTAGTAAGTAGCCTATGGCAAGGAGGAAAATAAATGATTCCCTCCTCAAAATGAAAGGTCCAGCCCCCAGTGGAGACAGCGGAGTGGTAAATAGGGACCGTCCTGGGGCCAGCCCCATTTGGAGAAACAGGCCTGCGCCACAGCCCCCGGAGGATGGTCTCTGTGCAGAGTATTTACACAACAGACACCAACGGTCCTCTGCAGCCATTACCATCGGTCAGGTAAATAACGCATGTGCCAAAACACACATTTAATGAGGGAAATAATATGCCTTTATAAAAAGCCTCAATCTGTATTTACCTGAGAGACCAGAGAAGCACCAAATCACCAGATTAGTGGAACCACAGAGGAGTCATTCTGGTGTCTTGGGTAAATAGACATTTTATAGCTTTCCATTACTGAGGGGGGAAGAGAGAGCAAAGGGAGGGGGTCATCCTTTAACATCCACTTCCACAGGCCACAGGAACGTGGGGGATAGGAAAGGAGAGGGCCATCATGAAATATGGGGTCTACTCCCACCCCATCTCCCCAGCTGCAAATACAGTTGACCCTTGAACAACACAGAGCTTAGGGGCACTGACTGCCCCCCGCAACAAAGTGGAAAATCCGCCTATAACTTTTGACTCTCCAAAAACAACTACTAGTAGTACTGTTGACTGGAAGCCTTACCAATAACATAGTCAATTAATACATATCTTATATATGTATTGTACACTGTATTCCTACAATAAAGGTAGAGAAAAGAAAACATCAAGAAAATCATAAAGTATTTATTGTACTGTACTGTATTTATTGAAAAAAATCGACAAGTCAGTCGATCTATGCAGTTCAAACCCATATTGCTCAAGGGTCAACTGTACTTGGAATCCCTGGGGAGGGTTTAGGCTGGTACCATCCCTGGATTCTATCCATTCCATTAAAAACCAGATTGGGAGGCAGGAGCACATTCCAGAGAAAATGTAAGGCACCAGAGGCAGGCTCTGAGTCTAGCCAACTAGAAGCACCTGAGAGAGCTGCAGCTTCCCCAGGTCCCAGTCCCAGGGCAAGTCCCTGTCCCAATCTGACTGACAGTATTACAAGGGCTCAGGTACCTGAGTCACAGAGGCATCAACAGAGAGCACAGTAATACCTGTCTGGAACCACTCAGTCATAGGCTCTGTATTAGGCAGCTAAAAATAGCCTGGGAAAAATCTAAATAAACTGCATGCCTTCAAAAGTCATAATCTTCAAGCTAATGAATGTACCTTGCTGCCAGAGTACTTTCTGTGAAAATCACAGATTGTCAAAGGTGAAAGAAAACCTAAGGGGAGACACAGTACAGCCTGCCAGGGAAAATGAGCCCCAGGAAGAGGCTCTGCCTAAGGACTGCCTAAGACTCACATAGCATAGTAACAACAGAACCCAGGGTTCCTTACTCCCACACCAGGGTCTCAGACCACTGCCCCAACACAAGGAGCAAGCCTCACCGCTCACCTCCCAAGCTTCTCTGTAGTCTCACAGTGGAGGCCGGGGGGCCTGAGGGTTCAGCCTAGTCTGCTGAAAGCTAGAGGGTGAGGCAGAACAAAGCTTGACATGCCCTGGAACCTCTACACAACTTCCTGATGGCCCCAAAGTAGAATGGAAGCAGGAACTCTAAAGCTGGGTCCTCACCTCAACAAAACACTCTCCTCCTCTCTACAACCTGTCACTCCCTTGGCCTGTAGCTACCTACAGTTGCTTCTGCTCCAAGGTGGGGCGAGGGAGAGCATTCTCAGCAACAGAAGCACCTGCTAACCCTAAATTACCAGGAGAGCTACAGTCACTAAAGACCTTCAGGAACACCACATTCTGATGGCAACATTACAGGCCACAGGAGGTTTACTCTCCTCTTCAATTAGCCGTCTCAGCAGCTCAAGGCAGCACCTAAAAAGAAGTGACTGTGATTGGCCTGCTGTTTGCTAACTTACCACTACATGCAGTAGTTTGGGCAAATTCCTTCGAGGGGCCAAAGCTGGGAGACATCTCTTTGCAAAGTCCTAGAAGTCAGTTGTGACACCCATCGCACGTGAGAGGGGGCAAAAGTTTGTTTCTAACACACCATAAATAGGATAGAAATGAAGGAGGGGCAGAGTATGGTACTCTGATCCCTTTAAGTACCTCTCACACTTGTAGACAGCATCTGACCCCAGAGGAGAGATACCAAGAACCTGCCATTCCCCTGCTTCCAAGATGGAACTGGTATAGAAGCACAGCCCACATGTTTAAACACTAGAATCAGACAAGTCTAGGTTCAAATCCTGACTCTACCACACATTCTTTTTTTTTTTTTAAGTAGGCTCCACACCCAACATGGGGCTTGAACTCATGACCCCAAGATTAAGAGTTGCATACTCTACCGACTGAGCCAGCCCTTCCACCACATTTTCTCAATAATAACAACTATAATAATAATACCTATCTCTTTGGGGTTCAGGTCAACCACACAATGTATATAAAGCACTCTGTACAGTTTAAGCACTCAACAGAAGGGAGCTACTGTTGTTAATGCATGAAAGAGGAGAGGGAAACACAATTATAAGCCAGGTACTGTATTAGTGATCCACATATTTTATCCTCCTAACTCTCAAGCAAAATGGGGAACAATAATCCCATTTTACACATGAGAAAACTAAGCCTCAGATGTCCTCAGTTCTTCGGGGCCCTGTTCTCCTCTCCCATGTTTGAGGGCCCACATTCCCCACCAAAGGGCTAAAAATACATATCAACTTCAGTTTTTCCTTTGAGGTAAGGTGGTGACTTTAAAAGTAACTCAACCATATTCCGGTTTCTCTTCAAAACGCATAAATCTTTCGCCTTTTACTGAAAGTAACTCAACCATAAGCAACGATCAAGTCTGTCCAAATCATCCAAATTTGTTCTCATAATACATTTATCACATTTTAACAAGAAAAACAAACTGCAGTCCTGGGTACCAAAAAGCAGAAGAAGGAAGGGGTGCCTTGGACGAAAACAACTGCAGCACAAGAAACTCAAAGCCTCTTCTCAAACACAATTCCACAGGAGCAGAGAAACTGGCAGGAGGCAGGGTGACGACTAGCTCTTGCTCAGGTCCCCAAATGGGATGTTTCCTTTTACAAATCTGTGCCTTGGCAAATGCTACTCCCCCTGCTTTGGAATGTTATTTCCATTTTCACCAGCTCCTTCTTCAAAATGCAGCTCAAAATTCCCTTTTAGTAGCTTTCTCTGATACTCCATCAGAAAGTTAATTGCTTAAGTGTGATCCAGTAACACACTCTATTCCTATTTCATAACTTTTTGTCTCACTATATTGTAAAATTTTAATCTATTTTTCCTACTATAATTTTCAGAGCCTTAGGTGAGAAGGCTGTAAGATAGCAGGTATAAGTATGTGTGCGTGTGCGTGTAAAAAAGGCATAATTTCTTTGACTTGTTTTTTGTCAGACCCTTTAATGCATTTTAAAATTTCAAGTAGCACTAAAGAAAAGCATCAGTTTAATTTTTTCACCTAAATAGCGCATGAGTTTAAAAACTCTGAGAAACACTGAGGTTCACACAGATCCCTAAGGGCAAGGACCACATTTTATTCATTTCTGTATTTCTAGCACCCAGCACAGGGCCAGGTACAAAGTTAGTGTGAATCACTGTTTGCTGAATGAATATGCCCGAAGTCCTGATGTCAACTGCTCTGGAATCAGAACATGTTAGAACAGAACAGACCCTAAGCACCAAGCAAAGCTTCTTTTTTTTCCTCTCTCCTTCCTAGCCCACCCCATTCTGTCCTCCCCAGTTAAAGACAGAGAGAGACACCACATTGCCTTGGTGCTGGAATACTATTAAAAGGATTAATTTAGGGACCGGTGTTTGGACTGTCACATCCAATCACTACCCACAGATCTACAGCTTCCCAAATCAAGCTCATGCAAAGAGGAATCAATTGCAAGGACACAGAGGGTCTGAACAGGCATACTAATGGCCTCCTGAGGTGCCAGCGGCCAGCTCTGACACTCCCATAAATTATCTGCCTTTTGATTTTACCTGTAGCTGTGGGGCACAAGGCACAATTTTGAACATATCAAAGCAATCTCTTGTAACCCAAGGCTCCCCCAAGAATGTCCCCAAAGGAGGAGGGGCTAAAAACAATGACCCAAAGGGAATCTGCTTCCCTGGTCCAAGCAGTCATCAATTAAAACCCAACAGGACCAAGTGGATAAAGTGGGACCCAAATCACTCCTAGCACATTTGGACAAAGCATGCATCAGTCTGCAGTTCTGCAATGACTACACATCTCTCACTCGAAGGAAGAGAAATCACAGCAATAAACTGACACAATTTCATCTGGAGGCAAATCTGCACTAGCTCTGACAGTACCTCACAGCATGACCTCAGGCAACACACTTAACCTTCGCGGGCCTCAGTTTCCTCACAGGGGTAAGCAGGGACAGTAATACTGACCACCTGACTCATTCCCAGAGTGGTGGTAAAAAGTAATAAAAAAACATTCAAGAGGACTTTACGAAGATGTAGGGCCACAAGGGTGGCAACACAATAAATGACCCTGACCAACTGGGAGAAATGACTGGTCACACTCTGGTGAATTTCTTTCGGGTAGCTGCTCACTCAATTCACTTCACTGATGGTATTGGGGCTAAGGTCTACCCTGAAGAAAGTCCTGATTTTCTGGACTCCTGATGTCTGAAAATTTTCCATTATGAAGAGTGGCCCCTTCCGTTAATTGTAACTTCCTTCTGTCTACTGGCTCTCACCACCAGTGGTTATGTTCCTATCATATGGCCATAATGACAACTGTGAGGACCCAAAACATACTAAGCCAAAGGCCAACTCACCCAATTGTGGGCTGCTTTTTAAAAAAATTATTAACTGTGTAAAATACTATTAGTAAACAAAAGTTATTAAACCCCTGTGCTAAGAGCTTTACATACATTATCTCATTAAATCCATTAATCAACCCTTATCTTTAAGTCCCATTATCTGCATTTTACAGATGGGAAAGTAAAGCTCAGAGAGCTAAGTCACTCGCCTGAGGTTACATAAACACCATAATGTAAGTTATCAGAAACCTACAGGCTTCCCTCCAGCAATGCAAGTAGGCTTGTAGGAGGAGGAAGACAATTTATTGAACACTTTGGCTCCTGTGCCTGGCATATACCATCATACCTGAACCAGGAGACAGTCCCCAAGCCAGAAAAAAGGTCATCAGGTTGCTACAAGCAAGGAAAGTTTGACTGAGTAGGACACGTAACAGAATGAGGACAATTCCCTGGAAAACTTAGGAAAATGGGTCCTTCTTTGTTTGTATAGTTCAAAAAGTTTAAAGTAATTGACATTAAGCTATGAGCCCTAAGGCCAACATCCCTACCAGGGCTCCATTTATTCTCTACTTCTTTGATTAGAAGAGTTCCCCAAACCTTTTCATTCATTCTACACCTACTTTCCCTTCCTACATCTTTTCTAGTATGTAAAATAGGAGCTGGTATTACCAACAAATTCTTTGGTAGACATGCTTTAAGCTCTAGTCGATGGCCAGGAAATTAATAAACATAACCAGTATATACATTATGCAAAAATTCAGTTATGCTCAATTTTTAAGGGTCAAAATACTGCCTCAAAGGGTTAACTATAAAATGCTACCCATGCAAATGTCACAGGCTCCTTAACTGGTCTCTGCCTCCAGTATTGTCCCCTTCAGTCCCTTAACACTGAAATCAAAACAAATGTTCTAAAACACAAATCTAATTATCAGTCCACAGGTTAAAACCATTTAATGGCTTCTTACTGCTCTTATGATAGTCTGGTCCAGGTGTTGGCAACTATGTTCCACAGGCCAAATCCAGCTGCCACTGGTTTTTTATAAAGTTCTACTCGAACATAGCCATGCTCATTCATTTTCATACTATGGCTGCCTTCATGCTGTTAACAGCAGAGTTGAATGGAGTTGAACAGTTGTGACAGAGACCCACAAAGCCTAAATAGTTACTATCTGATCCTTTACAGAAAAAAGATCTAGTCTAACCTAATCCTAAGAGCTTATAAGGCCTTGGCCTCTGCTTACTTTTCCTGCTTCGCTTCTCACTATATTCTCCAATCCCCTGCCCACTGAGTACACTGTTTTAACACAGTGAACTTCAGTTTCTCAAACTCAACAAAACTCTGACCTTCACACTTGGTCCCTCATGTCTTCATTTAATTCTAGATGAGGAGCCTACAAGTCTGGGTTGCGGACCCTTCTGAGTACTCCCAAAACACCTAAACTTACCTTCTAGCACTCCCAGAGTGTATCAGAACTGCTTCTTTACTACCTCTCTCTCCCCTGAATTTGTAAGCCCTGTGGCATCAGAGACAACACCTGCCTTGTTCACCACTGCAATTCCAGTCCTAGCAAAGTATCTGGCCCTTGGTTACTAAACAGCCTCTGAGATCCTAGATATTAATCATCAGAGTCTGCCTTTTCAGGCAGCCCTGATCCTTGTAAAATGGAGACAGGCTGGGATTCACCATCCACCCAACAGTGATTCCCAACCCAAATCAAACCAAGATCCCAAAGGTCTTGGTCAAATGCATTATCAAAAGCCAAACCAATGTGTTCCTTCCTATTATCTTAAGCTGTGTATTTCTCAGGATGAAGGACTACTCCAGCTCTATTCAACCTTCCTGAACCTAAAGTAGGTGCTCATGCAATGCCCACAGAGAAATCACGACAGAACTTGAGAGTATAGATACCCCACCTCTAATTCTCCCCATTCAGTAGTCTTTGAGCACATGGTGTCTAATCAGAAAAAGCTACAGAAATATACAATCTGCACCAACCACCACCCCCTCACCCTCCAAACCCAAATATTCATAAGAAAGAAGTCGAGCCAAACTTGACCATGCAACAAGATTCTCACCTCTCCTTACTTCGAAGATGCCAAGACTGCCAGCTGGGGATGCTGAAGGTTCTGTGAGAGCTGGAAAGCCCCAATGCTGTGGATAAATACACATCTCTGCAACAAGTCTATTTCAGTATAAAGGATCAAATCCCGGACTGCTGCTATTTGAAACAATTTAAGGACCACACCAAACCTCAAACTCCTAAACTCAAACTACTTTGGGATAAGTTATCTATGTGGAAGAACAATGCCTGAACAGAGCTTTCAGAAGCTACTAGTACTATATATTTTTGGAATGATGGATTTCATGTTCTCTAGTAGCATACTTTTCTTCCTAAGGAGGTTATCTCCTAGAAACACTAAACATTTATAATATCTGAGCTTGGACTAAGAAAGATGGTCATGAAATGGTGTCTCTCGGGATAACACTAGAATCCTAGTTTAGTCAAGGAGGAGACACTGGTAAGGTTGACAATATTCAGAACTCAGGAACTAAGACCAGGATTGGGGGAGGGGCTGGTTGCCACAAACCCACAGGCCATACTAGACCATTAAACACCTGCAGTATACTTCCAGGTCTATCTCAAGTCCTAAGAAAGTCAAAGTGTAACCAAACCCTAAGTCAAATCATTAATGGACACCTATCATATTTATCACCTAATTCAGATTTTCCAAAAGACTAGAAGTTGCAGAGGTGCTCTTGTAAGCTAGCAATGCCCTTTGCACAGAGAAACACTTAGGTTTGGAACCAATCTATTCCTGTCTACCACTCTACACATTTAAGACTTTATGCTACTCAGATCCCCTGGGAAAGACCACTCACAGACTTACCCCACCACCAAGAAAACACTTTTCAAAATGAAAAGGAATAAAGGCACTTTTATTTGGAAATTTCAAGTTGGAAGGAGAGCTCTCAGCCAAGCTCTAGGACCTAGCTAGCTGATTATTTACAGGATCTTTGGGCAGGAATTGTTAATGAGCTTTTAATTTGGAGTGCTTAAGTTGCCAAAGTGCTCTGAGCTCCAGTGAAGCACCACAGAATCCATAAAGGAAACCTTATCAATCACTTCCCGGCAGCTCCCTTCCCCCACACCCTACCTCTCTGACGAAAGGCAGCCAAGTGGGTTTCTAACCAAGACCACAGACACACACATTAGTGGAGTCACACTCCAAGTCCCTGTTTATAAATTGGCTTTTAAATGGTGGGGGATTCAGGTATAATATACTTAAGCTCCAGGAACGAACCCACTAAAACAAGGCATGCCATGTATGATAAAGTCAGAATAAAGCAGAATTTGATGAAGCCAATTTCTGGTAGAAACGCTACAATCAAAAATCATTCAGCCAATCACAACCTACTATATAGTTCAAATAGTGTACACTCTTCAGCCAATGGGATTCGTGGTTTTTTGCCCTTCAGCTCGGAGTATGATAAAATGTCTGGTAAGAGCTAATCCCATAGAGGTGGCCAGAGACCTATAGCAGAGACAACGATGGGCATTATCAGTTTGCAAAATCCAACCCTAAGGGCAGAATTCAAACCCCCAGGAAGGAGCCACATGCAGCATCTTCCAAGTCAACCAGGAGAAGTTACATTATGCAAGAACTCGCAGTCACACCTCAATCCAAGTTCATGCTTTTTTGTTTTAAGAGAACACCTGTTGCTGGAACATTTGCAGGAAAAGCAAACAGAAAGCTAGCTAGGTTAGGCCCGTTATTCACTCCTTCCACCATCACTACTACCACTGCTACAGATTTACAAAGAGTTAAAGTGCTAACCTCGTGTGTGTGCTGGAGAGGGAAGAATGGGGTTATTCTATCTACTACCTCTTTGCTGAGTTTCTATCCACTGTGCTCAAACCTCTCTTCCTCTTACCTAGTATAATCCCAAGTAAAAAGTCAGCACCCTTAATCACCCCACCCAGTCCGTCTGGCAAAGCCCTGCCCGCTCCCTCTGCCAGAACGTTACTCAGTAGATCATGCATCCAGGGTGAGCACATGGGCTAGCACCCCAGACTGCACAAACTGCGCGCCGCGACCCTCACCCCGCATGCATTAACCAGGGCCCAATCTGGGGGCCTCTCCGCATCACCCACCCCAGGGTGTTGCCCCCAACTCGGGCCCATCCAAGTCCAGGGGAGAGTAAGGGGAGGGGCAGGGGGCCAGGAGACCAGCCCTCCTTCCCAGGGCCGCCCCCGCCCCCCGTCAGCGGCGGGAGAGGCTGTCGCCATGGCAACGCCCCCTCCTCGGGGCCAGCGCGGCAGGCTCCCTCCAGGTGCAGGCCCCGACGTCTCCCTCGGCCTCAGCAGGCGCTCAGGGCAGTTTACGGCGGCGGGCGCGGCCCGCGCCGACTGCGGCGCCGGCCAAGCAGAGGCAAGGCCAGCTCCGCCCGCTCCCCACCGCCCGTTCCCGGCCGCCTCAACAGCGGCAGCCAGCACCACGAGTCCACAACACACCGACTCACCTCCGCGCACTCTGACCCCGGCCGACGCGACTGACGGGCGGGCTCGGTGGCCAACCGCTGAGCCCGCCGCTTGCTTCTCCGACCAATGGGCTGCAGGGGGGCGGGGCTTCTTCTCCCCAAATGCTCGCTCTCCCGCCGACATGCGCGCTAAGGTGTGTCAAGATGGTGACTCCCCTCGGCTGGCCTTCTGGGACTTGTAGTTTTGAGGTGGCACGTACTCAGAAGAAAGTGAAGGGGGAGCTCCCTTCCGACCTGGGAAAGGAATATTTTAAATAACGAAAACTTTTTAAGGCCTAGAGCGACTCAGGTCCCCCACTTCCGTTTTCCCACCTCCCAATATACTCATGAGGTGAGTATAGGCTCATAACATGACGTGTTATATTTAGATAACTTCTCATGATTTGTTTCTTCAACAAGTCATTATTATCATCCACTCTCGGAGGTGGGCCTGGGGAGAGCTGAAAGGAGGCAGATTTTAGGCTAAGAAGAAAATTCTTAGATTTCTGAAGGGCATTCCTACAGAAGAGGGAACTGACTTGTTTGGGTTGGCTCCAGAGGGAACGTCAGAGTTGAAAGGATTCTGGCCTCAACTATAGGGAGCTACCGCAGTCTATTCTGTCATCTGGAGAGAAGTCTGGCTAAAGCCAGAGATGTGTTTCTTCATCTGGTTTGTGGCTCTTTGGGAAGTCATGGGTAACACGTTCTGAGGTGGGAAACCCTGGCCTTGGCCAAATCAGTGATGGCTTTGACAGCTTCCCAGTGAGCCAGGAACCATCTTCTGGGCCCAGCTTTGGTCACCAAGCCTCTGTCTGCCGTTTGCATATTTTCACATAAGAAAATGATGTCACTTCTGCGCCCACCATTTCTGTGAGATCTGACCTTAACATACTGGTTCCTGCCTGAGCTGGGAATGGCTGGTAATACCCATATTAGGGAATGTCTTCCTTAATCCCGCATAATGGACTAGGTGATTCTACTCTGCACCTACAGAATTTATTGCATTGTTTTATAATTGTCTATTTCCTTGTCTCTCCCCCAGGGCTGTAAATTCATTTAAGGTAAGCAATATTTCTGTATTGTTCATGGTATATCAGTAATACCCAGCACAGTTCCACAAATAAAGCAGGAATCTGGTAAATGTTTGTGGACAAACGAGGAAATAAACATCAGCAGGGACAGATGTCACTTAACCCTAAGTCAGTAAAGTGGAGGCACATCTTCCTATCTGATTCTTGGGGCTGGAATTGGGTCTTCCTCCTCCCGTTAATGTCATCTGGACATTAATCCCAGTTGATTAGTCAGTCAACATACATTTATAGTGCCTCTGCTAGATGTCGGCAACTGTTTTTGATGCTAAGATTCATTGGTGAATAAGGCACACAAAACCTGTATCCTTGAGAAGACTTTATATTGGGGAGGGGCAGGTAGATGCAGAACAGACAATAAACAAACAAGTAAATAGATAAATTAAGTTAGACAAATGAGGGGCACCTGGGTGGCTCAGTCGTTAAGTGTCTGCCTTCGGCTCAGGTCATGATCCCAGGGTCCTGGGACTGAGCCCCGCATCAGGCTCCCTGCTCTGCGGGAAGCCTGCTTCTCCCTCTCCCACTCCCCCTGCTTGTGTTCCCTCTCTCGCTGTGTCTCTCTCTGTAAAATAAATAAATAAAATCTTAAAAAAAAAAAAATTAGACAAATGAGAGGCTCTGAGATGGTCTCTCCTGTCCCTGGCTTTCATATGTCCTGAGTCTGGTGTAAGAATAGGGTACAACCAACCTTCTTGGCTGTAAGAATGAAGTCAACCTACACTGTCTGGATTGGATGCTTCCTTTAAGGCCTAGCACCAATATCCTCCATGGAGCCTTCCACAGAGCCCTTAACTTCCCCAGAAAGTGCTCTTTCCTCCTTCGTGCTCTAGAGCTCACCCCTATAGCTTCCAGGACCTCACCGGACTGTATTATATATAAGCTCTTTTTGGACAAAGACCAGGCCAAATGTATTCAAATAATAGAACAGTTTAAGAGATCAGTATATTCTCGGTGCCTTACACTGTTGCCTAACCCAACATTTGGCTCCCTCAAGCCTTTGGCTCTGTGGTGATTCCCTGTTTTCTTATTTCCCAGAAAACAGAGCCTGAGGTAAAGCTTATGTGGTAAAATTTCATTGGGAAATATAATCCCAGGGTGGCAAGAGTTGAGGAGGCAAAGAGAAGTGAGGCAAAGAAGAAAAGGAAGAAAATATAAGGTTGTGTATTATAAAGTTGCCTGGAGCTTCAAACACAACTAGTCATTGAAGCCATGTAGAACCATCACTTTGTAAGGGGAAAGGGAGGTTGTATTACCCCACCACTCCGGTAGCCACAGGGGGTGCCAGATCCCACACCCTATAGCACAGTGGTTCATCTGAGACTAGAAATGATGAGAGGAGTCATAGCCCCTGGTTTGGTCAAATTAGGCCCATTGCAATCCCACCACAGTGGGCACATTGGAGGCTCTGTCAAAACTCTCCTGAGGAGGCTAAAACAACCAGATGTGTTAGTAAATGAAATGACAGTAATGGCAGCTGGGCTGTCCAAAAAACAAGTGGCCAAGGCCCGGGGTGAGGGTACAGTTGGGGCAAGTGAATCTTTGGAGGCAGATGAACTGAATCCAGTACACAGACACAGATAAACCTCGGGCAGCTTCCTGGCTGATGGATTAAGTGACTGAGCTAAAGTGAACACAGCAGGAATTAAAGAGAGGGCCAAGTTGGTTCTGCTGCCCTCTGAAACCACAAGGGAAAACAGCAAGATGGCCAGCAAAGCTGGGACCTTAACCAGCAGTGGAAGGGCAGAGAATCCAGGACCCAAGGACAGTGCAGGCATGACAGCCGCCAAACTTGGCACAGCTGAGAGAACCCAGACTGGGTCTAAAACCATTTTATCTAAGAACTGGGAAAATTGCTTCTGCCGTTCACAGTCCCCGTAAGCTACGTAAGACAGCATCGTGCACTTAAGAGGAGTGTGAGCTCAGAGACACCCTGTTCAGATTGGGGTCCTGACTCCATCTGTGACCTTAGGCAAGCCACATACCTTTCTGAGGCTCTGTTTCTTCCTCTCTGGAGTGGAAATAATACTAGTATCTACTTATTAGAATTAAATACAAACATGCTTAGCATAGCATCCAGCATAAAGAGTTCAGTAAATATTGGCTGTTATTACTATTATTCTCACCCGTCCCCCATGCCTCTGTCCAACTCCTCTTCCCACCATGACCACCACCACCCCCCCTTGTCACCCCCCACACCCTGCCCCCCACGGTCTCCGCTGCAGGAGCAGTGGGAGCCAGACCTGGCCATGCCTTCTCTGCCCTGCTTTCCCCAGGGCTGTTCCCCAAGAGCCTGAGCCATTCATCTCTCTGGTGACCTGAATCTGAACTAAGAGATGGATGTGGGGTGGCTGAGGCCAGGGTGGTAATGTGCTCCCTTATCTCCGTGCCCCTCACTGGGGCCTAGTTAATTTTCCCTTTGATTTTAATATAGATTTATTGAAAGTTTCAGTTATCAAAACAAACTGCAGCAGCAAATTGGTGTTCTTTGCAGGCCTACAAGTGCCTATAAAGCTGCCATGCTCGGGAACGAATGGCGCTCTCCGGGAGGTCAGTTATGGCAACAGGAAGTCCCTGGGGACACACACACTGCAGTTTAATATTTTTCTTATTAGCCTTTTTCTTCTTGGCCATCTAAGCCTCCCCTTTAAATCGGAAATCAAATGGAGCCACCTGCCCAGGGAGGCCCTCTTCCCCAAGCTGTTCCACTCTGCCTTCTCTGTCCTAGCCTCCCATCATTTGTCCTCAGACTTATCCCTGCCTTGCTCACTGTCCAGAGAGCGAGGGGATTCACATGACCCAGAGGTGTGGCTCACAGCCCCACCCCAACTATGGAAGCTTGGCTTGGGCTCTCCAGCCACTCTAGTCAGAGGTAAAGCATCCCTAGAAAAGATTGGGGCCTCAGGCCTCTTCTGGATCTGGTGCTCAGAGGGGAGGGAAAAGACAAGTTTTTAAAGTAAAAGAGTTGTTTTCAAAAAGACAGACAATCCTGTCAGGATCTATTGAACTCAACAGAAGCAAAAAGGAAACTGGTCAAGTTTCCCATCGAGCCCCCAAATTGTCTGATTTCTTTCCCATTTCCCCATGGCCACTCCCAATATGGCCTCTCCTCTCAATCCCAACTTGATTTTTGAGATCGCCCCCCCGCCCCCCCGCTTCTCTGGTCCCAATCTGCCTCTCTAAGAACCAGCCTGGTTTCTTGCCTCCAGTGGCTCCCATACCTAGAACCGCACACTGCCACTTCTAGGTGCTGGAATCAGTCCTGCCCTTGGAGGGCCTCCATGACCTGGTAACCCTGAGGCCACCGTCACCTCTTCTTCTGGACCTGAGCTGCTGCTGGGTCACCTGAACATGTCCCATCCCAATTCCCAATGTCCTCCTCTTGTTCTTACAAATTCCCTGCCAGCAGCATGGCCTACCGCCCTTCCTCAGAACTTGGACTCTAACTAAGTCAAGAACTGTTGCCGAGTGGCTAGAGCAGTGGCAGGTGCTAAGGTTTGGATCCAGACAATCAAGGAATTGAATCCTGGCCCTGATACTTACTGACTCTGTGACTTGGAGAACCTCTTTGTAGTGTCACTGTACCTCGTGCTTATGTCTGCCCTTGTCTGCCTTTGTATCTCTCACCCACAATATTCTGTGGTCCTCAAAGAAGAGGACTGTGTTTTAATCGTCTTTATATTCCAAGTGTGTATATTTGATGAATAAGCAAAGTCACCTTATCTTGGCCTGTTTCCTCCACTATGAAAGGGAGATAATACCTGCATAACCAATAAAGCAAAGAAAGCACCTACCACAGTACCCACCCAACGTAAGGTAGGTGCTCAGTGAGTCCAGTTTCCTTCAGCAGGTTTTTCTTGAGGTTGGTCATCAGCCACCAGTACTTCCACCTTTTGCCTGTTCCCATCTCAGCTTCAAGTTCAGCTCTCTCCTGTTACCTGTTAGAGCTTCCCATCACTGGTCAGATGCCAGCATTCGCCCTGGACCCTTTGGAGTGGTGCTGATGTCTCCGCTCCTCCGGGCCATGCTCCCTCAGTTTTTCCAAACCCACTCACAAACTGCTGCCTCCTGGTGGCTCTGTTTCTATTCCCTAGACTGCCTTGTAGTTTGTCTGTTGCAAGGCTATTCCAGCTGGCGGTACCAATGAGTTTATGTTAACATTCATACACCAGGCTTGCTAATGCTAGGCCCCCACCTGCTCCTGTGGAAATACCAGTCCCCCGCAATGTTTCTTTAAAAAGCCTCAGTTGTGGGCGCCTGGGTGGCTCAGTTGGTTAAGCGACTGCCTTCAGCTCAGGTCATGATCCTGGAGTCCCGGGATCAAGTCCCACATCGGGCTCCCTGCTCAGCAGGGAGTCTGCTTCTCCCTCTGACCCTCCCCCCTCTCATGTGCTCTCTCTCTCTCATTCTCACTCTCTCAAATAAATAAATAAAACTCTTAAAAAAATAAAAAGCCTCAGTTGTGCCCATGGATCCATCTAAGCTACTGTGTGCTCCCCTGGCTTCTGTCGCTAAGTTCACCATAGATGCTGGCCTTGAATGCCTCTGCCTGATGTGCTCAATTCTCATGATACCATGACAGTGTGAGAGCACAGCAGTCTTTCACAAAGTAAGAAGAATCCCTCCGTATTACACTCAGCTAGGAGGATGTGAAGCCCTGCTCAGGGTGTTTGAGCTCTAAAGTGTTTCAGAAACAGCTCTTTCCACTTATTCAACTATTCCTTTTTCGTCTCATTCTGCAAACCTACTACTGTGAGAGTAACCAGGATTGGGTGAGTTTATGTAAGAACCATCATACTGAACCAGAGCCATGGTCCTCTTCAACCATTAGTCTTACTGTGTAAACTGGCTCATCTGCCAGCCTCCTCCCTCCTCTATCATTAGGCCTCTCTCTCTCAAGCTCTGCTAGCCCTTCCAGCAATCTGGGATCCATTGGGTTGTCCACACACCACCACTGTAATCATGCTGGTGTATACCTGATCCAGTTATGGTTGGTTGAAATGTAAATGTCAGGCTTGGTTCAAATGTATTTGTTTGGCTTTGTAGCTCCATGTAAAACAGTAGATTCAACTAGATGTTTGGGTCAGAGGATGTTGCTTAATTCCCCATAGTGGAAGTAGCCCAGTATCAGCCCCAACCCACTAGGACCCCCGTTACACTGCATATTTCCCCCAGGATTCAGTGAATAAACTTGTACTGCCTGCCACTTTCCTTGGCCTTCCCAGACAAATACAGCCTCATCCTTCTGCTGGACCCCTTGTGATTTCATAGTTCTTCCTTCCTGATCTTGACTTGGCCTTCAGGTGCTTTACACTCAGGCTTCAACCTACACTTCCAGCCTTATTTCCTAGTAGTTCTTTACCTCCCCTTCTCTTCCAGGCCAAAAGTACTAATTATTACTCATCAAGATGCTTTGCACTTCTCTGCCTCCAAGACTTTCTTTGCTGGTGCTGTTCTCTCAACTAGGAGTACCTTCCCCATTCCATCTCTACCATTGAACCCCCTGAGAAATGTGCCCTGCCCCAGGAAGCATTTCCTGATTCCTGAGTGATTGTTCCTTTCCCTCCTCTCAGCCCCCAAGCTCCAATGTGTCCTGCCCAGTGTGGCACTCACTAATCCACAGGGCGGGGGCTTGCTCAGCATTTTTCTTCTTCTTTTTTTTAAGTAAAATCCAATGTGGGGCTTGAACTCACAACCCTGAGATGGACAGTCACATGCTTTACCGACTGAGCCAGCCAGGCACACCTCAGCATTCTTAATCTGTAGGCACTGCCTGACCACATCCCCCAGGACCTGAGAATGCTATAGGGCTTTTAGGAGGCATCCCAAGCCTTCGGCGGGCATCTCCTCCAGCAACCCCAGCTGAACTAAGAGCTTGAGCCCATCCTTCTCAAAGTGTATACTTTTTCAAGATTCAACAACATTCTTTTTTTTTTTTCAACAACATTCTTTGAATACCTGCTTTGTGCTAGGCTCCTTGAAAGCACAGGACAAGATCATGAACAATGGACACATTTCTGCCCTCATAGAGCTTACAGAAATGAGGGAGACACTGGTAAAGAAATGTGTCACTCAGAGTCATAACTGTGATCAAAGAAACAGACCAGGGCACCTGGGTGGCTCAGTTGGTTAAGCGACTGCCTTGGCTCAGGTCATGATCCTGGAGTCCCAGGATCGAGTCCCACATCGGGCTCCCTGCTCGGCAGGGAGTCTACTTCTCCCTCTGACCCTCCCCCCTCTCATGTGCTCTCTCTCTCTCATTCTCTCTAATAAATGAAATCTTTAAAAAAAAAAAAAAAGAGAGAGACCAATTGCAGTGAAAGTTTGAAGAGGAGGCACCGATCACAGCTGGAAAGATTAGCATTGAAGTCAAGTCTTTTTTGAGTAGGAATTTCCCAGGCCCGGGGATGGGGGGTGGGAATAGTGAAGAGGAGAGGGCATTCCAGGCAAAAGGAATAACATAAGCAAAGCCATGAGGCAAAGAAATGGCTCCCATGTGGATGGGAAGAAACTCAGTGCTATTGGAGCAGAAGGTGTGACAGAGACAGTGGTGAAAGAGGAGTCTGAAGTAGGCAAGAGTTAGATCATGCCTAGTCTTAAAGTAAGCCTTCTTAATGGGTTTGGGCTTGAGTTTGAGGGCAATAGAGAGCCACCAAAGGGTTTAAAGCAGAGCAGTGTCTAGGTCTGTTCTCTATTAGATCATTGCTCCTCAAACTTGAGCGTGCATTCCAGTCACTTGGGAATCTTGTTAAAATGCAAACTGTGATAATGGGGTCTGGGAAAGGCCTCAGATTTTGCATTTCTAACAAATTCCTCAGTGATGCTGATGATGCTGGCCCTCAGGCCACACACGGAGTAGCCATCCCTCTGGCCCACCTTCCCACCTTCCCCAGCCGCATCCACTTATATCTGCAAGCACAGAGCATTCTCCTTTCCACTGAAAATGGCCCAAGGCTGCTGTGGCTCTTCACTTTTAAGTAGCTTCTATCTTTTAGAAGCTGTTTATTGAATATTTATTTGCTCCATGCCCGCCCGGTGTAGGACTAGGTGCAAGGGGTGGGGGGAGGGGGCGGGGGGGAGGCTGCAGAAAAACAAAAAGCAAGACATTTTCCTGCCCAAAAGTGTTCAGCATCATCTCTGAAGGGGCAGCTTTCCCTGAGCTGGCCTCTGCCAGACCTGTCATAAACATGGTAAATGAGGCCTGTCTCAGTGGTGCTCCCTGGGGCTCCCTCCGCTTCTGCAGCCCCATCCAGAGATGAGCCTGTTTATCCCTAACGGTTGTCTCTGACCTCTAAATCAATTCCCTATCTGATACAAAAACCCCAATCCTCCCGGCCCGCCTCCCAATCCCAGACTATGACAGTTTTTAAGACTGGAGGCGGTGTATGAGGACAGTGGTTCCCAGCCCAGGCTCTGAAGTCAGACTGTCTGGATTCATAGCCCAACCCTACTGCTTATTAGCTGGGTGACCTTGGGCAAGTGGCTTAACATCTCTAAGCTTCAGTCTTCTCATCCGTAAATTGGGGATAATAATTCTTTCTGTATCACGAGGCTGTTGTGAGATTCGGTATGACAATGCATGTAAAACACAGCCCCTGAAACCTGCAGAGAACAGCCAATAACTGTTAGCCATTTTTTTAATTTTTATTTTTTATTTTTTTATTTTTAAAAGATTTTATTTATTTATTTGACAGAGAGAGACACAGCGAGAGAGGGAACATAAGCAGGGGGAGTGGGGGAGGGAGAAGCAGGCTTCCCGCCGAGCAAGGAGTCCGATGTGGGACTCGATCCCAGGACCCTGGGATCATGACCTGAGCCAAAGGCAGACGCTTAACGACTGAGCCACCCAGGCGCCCCCATTTTTTTTTTTTTAAGATTTTTTATTTATTTGACAGAGAGAGACACAGCGAGAGAGGGAACACAAGCAGGGGGAGTGAGAGAGGGAGAAGCAGGCTTCCCGCGGAGCAGGGAGCCTGATGCGGGGCTCGATCCCAGGACCCTGAGATCATGACCTGAGCCGAAGGCAGACGCTTAACGACTGAGCCACCCAGACTCCCCTGCCATTGTTTTTATAAATATGAAAACCTGTGTGTCTAGAAGCTTATCAAAGCCCTTTCGGAAGTCTGTATAAACAAAAGTCCCTGTCATCCCTTATCCACCTGTGGTTTTTCCTACCGGCATCGGCCCCTCGCTAATGTTGGGGAGGCAGAGGCAGCCTTGGAGGTCAGTGCAGATTAGCGCTGCTGGATGAGGCAGCCTTTGGGGGGCACTTCTGGGACAGGTTTCAGCCTACAAAAGCCAAGGCTCTGTGTTGGGGAGGGGTGCTTTGTGGATGCCCTCCTACCCCAACCCCATCCCACACGGTGTCCCCTCTGTCCAGGGTCACCCAGGCGGCCCCTCCTTCTGGCTGTAGGGAAAGAGGCAGCTTCAATCATTCATCTTAATGTCTCTATTAAGCAGGGTTATGACCAGGAGGAGACAAGAAACAAGGTCTTTTAGTGTAAAAACATGGCTCCCAGGGCTTGGCCTCAGGGGACTCCTCCCCTGCACTGCTGTGGTTCCCATAACTACTGCCCGAGGGCTAGTTGAGGCCCCAGGTCGGACAGGATGATTCTGCCCGGACTTCTCTCTCTCCCTTTCCTTCCCTGGATCCTGCTATGGGCCTGCCCAGAGCTTTCTTTTCCAAAGAGAAGAGCAATGACTTGGCATTTAGTGGCAGCCACGGGGCGTCAAGGCCTGCACCCTGACTTGGGATCACCATCCTCCTCCCCATCTCATCTCTCGCTGGCAATGTGGAAGCAGCTACAGCTGGGCTCTGGGCATGCTAGGGCCTCACCTGGAGTCTGGCCTCAGAGCCTAGGGGATAATAGGAATATTCCTGATTATGGAAAGATCTTAACAAGACCCTACCAGAAGTCCCCATCTCTCATATTCAAGAAGGTTTAGGAGCCATTGGTGGAGTCAGCATATGCTTAGACCTGGGGCCTGGGTTCTAGGGTGGTAGCTGTCTGCCCAAGGAGCCCAGTGTGTACTGATTCTCACCTACTCCCGTGCATGGGCGGAGGTTGGTGGGCAGCAGCAGAACCAACCCCCTCACCTGGGGAGAAGAGCTGAGGCTCCTGGAGAACTAGAATCAAACCTCAAAAAGAGCAAGGGCACAGACCCAGCCTTCAGAGCAATAGAAAGAGTCCCCAGATAGCTGCTCCCACGTGTTAGTAATGTCCCCATTAGAACACGAGTCCTTCAGCTAACTGGCATGGGAGGATAAGAAAGTGGAACCCAGAGAGGGCAGGGCCTAAAGAAGGAGACTGCTCACCCAATACTGCTTGCTGCCTACAGCCCTGCTAATCCTCGGGCCACTGCCTTCTATTTCCCACTGTGCTGCAGCCTTCTCACTGGTCCCGGGATTTCCCTCTGGATCACCACTTACCCTAAACATGACCTTTCTCTGCGGGCTTCGGTGAGGTGGGCTGGCAAAGAGGAAAAGCCCTAGCCGTGGGGCCAGGTAAAACTGGGTTCACATCCTGGCCCTACCCCTTCGAAGCAAAGTCACCCTGCAGGAGTCAGCGCTGCTCCCTGAGCTTTAGTCTGTTCTTTTGTCCTTAAGATCTTGAGGAGTCAATGAGACAGCATGCGTGCATTTGTTTGGCTTAGAGTAGAACCTGGAACACTGTGGAAAGGGAGAAGGGGTGGAGGAGAGAACTGGGAGTCTCGGTCCTCTCTGGTCCTCTCCACGTGTAGGAGGGAAGGCTCTGTGCCTAAACCCAGGGGGCGTGTCGGGGGGCGTGTCTTGAGCAAAGAGGGCTGCAAGAGCAGGGGGAGCTGTGGAGGGAATGCCAGCGCAGCTGAGGGCAGCACAAAGTCAGAGTGAGTTAGCACTGGTCCCAGGGGCTGCATGAGCCAGGCAGGCTTTTACAGAGATATCCAGGGAACAAGAAATACCAGCAAGGAAGTTGCCCCATTAATAAATAAGAAGGCGGGAAATTAATGATGGTCTGAAAATGGCTGAGCTACTGAACTCGTTCTTTAAATCTGTCTTTAACAAGAAAAATAAAGAAAAGAGATTTGGCCAATTAGGAGGTAATGAAGACATTGTAGAAATAGCACCTGACAAAAACACACGTGGTGGGGGGGTGGGGTTGCTGAGTGAACATCCAATGGCTTTGACCCCTTCAGAAGAAGAATGTCAAAGGAGAGGAGGACAGGAGATCATTGCAGGGCCTGGAAAGGGGTAGGAAGGGAACTGGGGGCGGGGGGTGGGCAGGACACTGTCCCCTGGCAAGGCTGGAATGACGGTGAGAATGGGGGTTGGAGGGGACACAATGAGGGCAGATGGAGGTGATAGGAAGGGGCCCAGAGAGATCTCTAAAGGCAGAGAAAACCAGAAGGACCCTGATTAGAATTACAAAAGGGCTAGGTCCCTGACAAATTTGGGGTGGTCCCTTTTAGGGAGTCTATGCCTATAAATGGGAGAAGAGAACAGGAGAGGAGGCATGGGGGAGGGAAGGAGAGAGAAGTCAGGAAGAGAGATCTGGGGCCTGAGGGAGAGAGGGAAAGGTAATTGTAGGGAGAAAGGAAAATTAAAGACGGTATTTGGGCAGGGCTTAAGAGAAGCGGCTGGTGGGGAGGGGGGAGGGAAAGGGGCCATTTTCCTAAGTCGAGAAAAACCACACTGCTGGCCAGCTCTAGCGCTCCACTGAGGCGCAGGCAATCCATCCGGTGAGCAGAATGGCAGCCTCAGTGACAGGTGGCGATAGGATAGAGGGGTCACAGGTTGAGCTAAGCAGAGGAGCCTCAAGAAATAAGGGGAAGGGGAACCAGAAAGATGAGGGTGAGAAAGGAGTCCCAGAGCAGGGGCAGCTTTGCCACTGTGGGGGAGCTCTCTGGGAAGAGTCGGGTGCTGCTCGGCACACCCCCCATGGTCACTGCTACAGCAGTCCTCCTCCCACCCATGCTCTATGAGGACACAAGGAGAGGGTGGGGGCCTGCGAGACTGGCCGCGTCACAGAGAAGGACATTTAAAGGAGGGCTCTTGGGAAGATCTAGGCAGGGAAGGAGTGGAAGGTCTTGAGGAAGAAAGGAAAGAATGAGAAGCCAGGTCCATCCACTCTAGCCACCCCTCCCCCCTCGGCAGTCCTATAGCTAGGAAGGGAGCCCTCTGCTCCCTTACCCTCCCGTCCTTTTCCAGGCCAGGGCCTCCCTCTCCTGCAGCCCCTGGGTGCTGCCTTTGGGCTAACCCCCCTCCCCCACCCAGGGAAGCCAAGGCCCACAGTCCCCCAGGGATAAGGGCGGTCTGGCCTAGGAAGCTCACCAGATCCAGGGTCTGTCCTGAATCTACGTCCAAAATTCACCCCAAAGTGGCTGGGCTATAACACCACTGACACCGTCTGCGTGGGGATGTGGGGGGTGTAAGCAATGAAACCGCAGGAGAAAGGGAGGGCAGCCAGTGATGAATAGGGGCAGCCAGAGCCTCGTTAGAGGGGGGTGTGGAGAGGCTAGCTGCTGCAGGGATGAGCCCTGGGCCTGATTTATCATCTTCAGGGCTGATCTGAGCGAGAGGGGTTAAGTAGCAAGTTAATGAAATCCGCAGATGCCGCTAAATGGGGAGAGTGGGGAGCACCAGGCTAGAGGGGGTGCCAGGAGGGAGGCAGGCAGGCTGGCTGGCCACTGAAGAAGGGGAGTCATCTGGAGGGGAGAGAGCACAGACCTATTCGTGCTCAGGGGGGATCCTGTCATAGTCTCTGAAATCCGGTTTGGGCCAGCCTGAGAGAAAGACATTAAGACAGCAGGGATTCAGGGAGAACCCAGGTCCCATCCCAGGGGCGTCCGCAGTCAAGCTTCACAGCCCCCTGCCCCAGTCCCAATGGGCTTCAGCACTTACTGGGCGGCCCCTGAGCTCCGGAGACCAGGAGGTGAATCAAAACGGGCCTTTGCCTCTCTTTCCCCCCAGGCTGAGTGGTGAAACAAGTAACTACAGTTCGCTGTGGTAAGTGCTGTTGAGCAACACAAAAGGAGGGAGCAATTAATTCTGACAGGGGAGGGCAGGGAGGTCAGGATGACATTAAAGCAAGGCTTGCAAAATAAGGATTTTACCAGGCAGAAAAAGGAAAAGAGGGATTCTGGGCAGAAGGAACAGCATGAGCCAAGGCCAGGAAGAGCACAAAGGAAGCCAAGGGAAGGGGAACTGACCTGGCAGAGATGCCTGTTCAGGGAAGGGAAGGGGCAGGCGGAACCCAGCCAAAAGCCCTGTGTGCTCCACCAAGGGGGCTCAGCTGCGGATACTGGGTGTTGGGTGAGGCCAGTGTGCCCAGGCATTGTGTCGGGTGGGCCCAGGTGCACGGTTGGTTGGTCCTGCAGTGGTCTGACTGTGCAGGACAGGCCCAGGAGAAGCACAGTCCTGGCCAGAAGAGCCCCTTCTGCATGCTGACCTCCTGCTCTACTTCTAACAGTAGGTCTGGACCTCCATTATAGGGTTGATGCAGAATTAACTGAAGTCATCCGTAGAACTTTTGGCACAAGGCCTGGCACACAGTATGTGCTTACTAAATGTAAATTATTATTATTTTGGTAGTTAATATTTCCAGGCTGAGTGAAAAAAAAAAAAAAAAACAGCAAAACCCTGGGCCAGGGTAAGACTGAGGCTCCAAAACGCACACAGGGGGCAAGCAGACAGGTGGTTACTTAATAGGTAGAAACGGGCCCATGGGACAGGAAGTAATCAATCTCTCTAATGATGCATTGGGAGAGGGTGCTGCTGCAACATCAGGACTGAGATCCCCAAGAAAAAGAAGATGACACATAGGCTGTACCTAAAGGAACTCTGAGGACCAGACCATCAACACTTCTGACCAGACCCATCAGGGGCAGCTCTTAAAGCAGAGGAAAGCAGTTTGCATCTTTGGGCCAAATAGCCAAGTCATCTTATACCTCATCCAGCCCTCAGAGCTATCTGGGCCAATGAGTACAACCTTCCCTATAGACGTCCTCCCTTTTCTACTCTTGTCCTGAGCAGCAACCCTCCCCGTATAGGAGAACCTTCCCTAAGGGTACAGTAGCAGGGATATGGTGGCAAGATATCTGCTCCACTCCTTATTATTCTATAGTAACTAGGTATTCATTGAATGTTTGTTGGATGAAGGGATGGATGAACTAGTAAAAATCCTGAAGCTCTTCAGCATAGCAGAGCACATCCAGAGCTAGAAAAGTCTCCCCTGCCTGCCATACACACACACACACACAGACACACACACAAGAACGCGCTCGCACATGCACACACGCACCCACTTTCCTCATTCTATCTCAAGGCAGCTGGCGTGAAGAGAGTGGCTGATAGTGTGGAGATTTAAAGATTAGGCCTTGGAGTCAGACCATCCTGGGAGTCAGACTTTACTTACCAACTCTGTGCTCCTTAACCCACCTAAGTCCCAGTTTCCTCTGTAAAATGGGAATAATAACAATGTGAAGAATAGTAATAGTGCCCACTTCATATGTTGCATGGATTAATTTAATAATTCATAACAGTTCCTGTGAAGAACTTCGTACAGTGCCTGGCTCACAGAAAGTGTTAGGCCGATGGAGTAGGATTTAATAGAATTAAAACAGTAGAGAAAATTAAAACAGTAGTAGAGAAAATCTCTTAATTCTCCCTTCACCTCCACTTTGTGCCCCTTCAAACCTTCTCTGTGGGCCCATACTCCCCCCGGTTGCTACATGGTTTTTCAGGCAGGTCCTAAAACGTCATCCTTTCACCAAAACTGAGTTCTGAGATCCACCGAGTCATGAGGTTAGGCAGGCCCAGTAACAATCCATCCTAAGATGGAAGGACTACATGTGAGGTCGAGCATGCGCAGAAATGGAGGGCACAAGCAAGCTGCAGTGCAGTGTCCCAGGCTCCCAGGCCACGTTCCACTGGTGTGCCAATGCCTCCCCTCTGCTCACGCCCAGCGTGTATGAGGGATTCCTTATGACAAGGAAATAGGAGGGAAAAGCCCTACCTTAGTTTACGGGTGGGTTGACGCAGTGTGGGAACAAGCTGAAATGGACAGTGGCTACGCTGAAAGACAGTGGTGAGGGAAAATCCTCCCAATGGGCAGAGTCCTGGTCACCCACCCACCCACCCAAAAGAGATTCAAGGATAGAATATTTATGGACTCAGGGGCAGTGGGTAATGATAGTGCCAACTGGAAGGGGCAAGACTGGAAGATCACGGACAAGGAGGTCTGGGGTAGTGGCCCGTGAATGGACATATGAGAATGGGCACAAAGTGTGAAGATCTTGTATGACTTGTTGGTGCCCACCAGTGAATAGCCACCATGGAAGGGGCACTAAACCATCAAGTAAATAAAATGACTCAGGGGGTGCCTGGGTGGCTCAGACGGTTGGGCATCTGCCTTCAGCTCAGGTCATGATCCCAGAGTCCTGGGATCGAGCCCCGCATCGGGGTCCTTGCTCTGCAGGAAGCCTGCTTCTCCCTCTCCCACTCCCCCTGCTTGTGTTCCCTCTCTCGCTGTGTCTCTCTCTGTCAAATAAATAAATAAAATCTTTAAAAGGGCGCCTGGGTGGCTCAGTTGGTTAAGCGACTGCCTTCGGCTCAGGTCATGATCCTGGAGTCCCGGGATCGAGTCCCGCATCGGGCTCCCTGCTCGGCGAGGAGCCTGCTTCTCCCTCTAACCCTCCCCCCCTCTCATGTACTCTCTCTCTCTCTCTCATTCTCGCTCTCTCAAATAAATAAACAAATCTTTAAAAAAAAAATTTAAAAAAAAAAATGGGTTTGATAATGATAGGGCTGCCATGGGGAATAAATGTATATAAAACAGCCTAACACCTGTTTCATAATAAGTGGTCAAAAAATAGTAGACATTATTATTTATGTTTCTAAACAAATAAACAATGCTTGAAAAATACATGCATAATATCACTTCCAGATTAAATTGGTTGTTTCAGATTACATCACAAAGTTCCTACTACTAATTCCTAATTAAATGTGAAAAACTAAATTAATATAAAACTGGCAGAAAGGGATGCCTGGGTGGCTCAGTCGGTTAAGCGTCTGCCTTCAACTCAGGTCATGATCCCATGGTCCTGGGATCAAGTCCCGCACTGGGCTCCTTGCTCAGCGGGGAGCCTGCTTCTCCCTCTGCCTCTCTCTCTCTCTCTCATGAATAAATAAATAAAATCTTTAAAAAAATTAAAAATAAAATAAATAAATAAAATGACTCAGCCCATTGATATCAGCCAGCTTCTGTCATTGGTTACCCCGGTGCCAGTACGATGAATGCATGGATGAAGTAACTAGGATGGCAGGGGTGGATGGAAGTTATGCACAGCACCGACAGCATGGGTTCCCATTTACCAAGGCTGATCTAGTTACTGCCACTGTGGAATGTTCAGCCTAGCAGTAACAGAGGCCAATGCTAAGTCCCCAGGATGGCATCACCCACTGAGGAGATCGGTAAGCCCGTTGGTGGCAAGTTGAATATTTTGGGCCCTTTCCATCTTGGAAGAAGTAGAAATTTACTTTGACGGGAATAGATACATATTCTGGTTATGAGTTTGCCTTTCCTGCCTACAGGGCTTTAGCCAAGAGCACCAAATGAAGGCTTACAGAGTGTCTGATTCATCAGCATACAATCTCATATACTATCTACCATGTCATACCAAGGGACCTACTTTACAGGAATAGAGGTGCAAGAATGAGCGCATCACGTGCTATGGGACCCAGAAGCTAACTGAACAGTGAAATGCCCCTTTGAAGGCACAGCGGAAACACCAGCTAGGAGGTGATACTCTATGAGAATGGGGCACCATCTTTTTGGATACTGGCTCTCAACTGGGGATAGGTTTGCCCCCTTGGGGGCTTTGGGTAATATCTGGAGACATTTTTCATTTTTGCAACTGGAGGAAGGGAGAAGGAGAGGTAGTGCCACAGGCATCTAGTAAATAGGAGCTAGGGGTGTGCATCCTACAATGCACAGGACAGCCTCTCCCCCTCCCCCACACACCCAAATAAAGAGTTATCCAGCCCCAAATGTCAATAGTGCCAAGATTAGAAACTCTGTTCTAGGACACAGTATACATTTTTTAGGGGGGGGGGCGGGCAGAGGAGGAGAGAGAGAATCTTAAGCAGACTCCATGCCCATCGCAAAGCCTGACGTGGGGCTCGATCTCACAACCCTGAGATCATGACCTGAGCCAAAGTCAAGACACCTAACTGACTGAGCCACCCAGGTGCCCCCTAGGACACAGTATACATTTTAAATCAAAGATCTTAATATGGAGATATGTCCCCGGTGGGGTCCGGAAACCAAAGCCTCATTTACAATTACTCCCAGTGATCTCTGTGTGAAATATATAATGCTGGGCTTTGCAAATTTAGAAGAGCTGATTCCCAAAGGGAAACACTTCTGTTAGAAGACACAGTAAGAGTCCTATTAAACTATATGATATGCCTGCTGCGTGGGTTCTTCGGGTTTGTCATGCCACGGACAATAGGCAAGAGGAAAAGTCACTCTATCTTGGCAGAGGTAACTGGCTCAGATCATTAGGAGGCAGCAGGACTGCTGTTACACAATGGGAACAGCCAGGCGATCCACTTGATACTTGATCTATTGGTACTCCTTTCTCCTAATTTGATGGTCTAAGGACAAGTGCACAGCCCCAGCCTGAGAAGCGAATGGTAACCAGTCTGAGATCCCCCAAGGATGAGAGTCTACATCATGCCACCAGCTAAGCTACCAAGACCAACAGATGTGCTAGCTGAGGGCGAAAGGAACCTAGAACTGTGAGCAGAGGAGGAGTATAATGGATATAAGCTGCGACCCTGAGACCAGATCCAACAGTGGGGTCTTTATTTCATTCTTCAAACCTTCTTCTTCTGAGTTTCCCTGGGAAAAGAGACCCACGGAAATCCTGGAGGAGGTGCTCTCAGAACCAGTATAAGAGAGTGAATCCAAGCAGTACCAGGGTCAATTGCAGTGAATGCAGTGATCTGCTGCCTAGTTCCCCCTTCAGGAATGAAGGACTGATTCTGCCAGTTGCTGGGAGTGTTGCTAGCAGCCCTCAGTGGCTAGCCTTGTTGGGGGATGGCTGCAGCTGAAGAAAACTTCTTTGCCCAACGTCCTGCCTCTTTCTAAGGACAGTCGCATCAATGACTGATCAATACTGGGGCATAAAGATCAAGCTCACTTGTCCCAACTCTGGGTAATTTTGAAAGATCATCCCAGCTCCAGGGCTTCCTGTGGGACTGGCTGAGGTCTTGTTGGGACTGCTTCACAATTCAGCTTCTCCCTCTGCCTAATCGTGCTTCCCTCTATTGGTGCTGATCCCAAGAGCAGTCTACTAAACATCTTGCATACTAATCTTTGTCTCAGAATCTGCTTTCTGGGGAACACGACCTACAACAGTCAATAAACAAAATAAGACCTCTATCCATGTTGAGCTTACATTCTAGGGGTGGGGGGAAACGGGGAAAAAACCATAAATGAATAAGTAAATCATTAAGTATGTTGGGAGATGGTAAGTATGATAAGTTCTAAGGAATAAAGAAAAAGTAGAGCGGAGTAAGGAGATCAGTACTGCCTGGGCATAGGAGTTGGCAGACAAGATGCGGTATTAAATCAGATGCCAAAGTGGGCCTCATTGAGAAGATGAGATTTCAGCAAAATTTAAATGAAGTAAGAGAGTTGAACAAGTGGATATCTGGAGACATTCCAGGTAAAGAGAAGAGCAAGAGCAAAGATCCTAAGGCAGGAGCCAGTGTGTTTCAGGAGCACCCAAAAGGCCAGTGAAGGTAGAGTAGGGTGAGCAAAAGGGGAATACAGTGACAAGAATAGAAATTGGAAAGGCAATGTGGGGAAGAAGGGTCAGATTATGTAGGGTGATTTTAAGGGTGATGATTTTTGCTTTGAGTAAAATGAGAACTGTATCTGATTCATCTTCCTCCAGGAAGCCCTCCCTGACTGTCTCTGGCTAGATGTACTCTTCCTTGTGCCTCCTCTGTGCCCTCACAGCCTCCTGGGCTTCTGCCATGGTTACGTTTATCACACTCTGTTGTAATTGCTTCATTGTCTGTGTTACCCACTTAATCGCGAATTCCATGAGGACACACTGAGATTGTGTTGGTAATAGGGGATCATTGTGAGGACATAGAAAGTAATAAGGAAGTGGAGACATAGCCACACCATGAGACTTCACAGAGCCCATAGAAACTCTGAGAATGCTGTTGTTCAGGGTACAGTGTAGTTCTAGAAATGAGTTGTTTTCATTGCTGCCTCTGAGTGAGCATTCATTGATCTCCAATCTTGTCTTTCACCACTGTAGTCACTTAGTACTCTGTCCTTGCTTCTGCAGCACCTAACACTTAAAATTAATGTTAGTTTCCATTTTCCAAGGAAAAGGATCTAATTGGCTTGGCCACATCCCAGTGAGTAACTCCGTGGAGCAGAATTTCTTGCTAGGCCACTTCATGGGCTCCTGACCAACAAATAGATTGGCTGCCTTTGGGTCACGTGTCCACCCCTGATGCAGTTAGCTGTGGTCAGAGTAGTAAAGTCAGTTGATACCAAGCACGGTCATCATTGCAGAAGGAAGCACCCGGAGCCCCTTCTCCTCGCAAGGAGCTGTAGATGTGCCAGTTATTCACTGTCCGGTACAAATGACTTTCCAGTACAACTTACAACAGTGACTTTCAAATGGAAAGCCTCAACCAATCAATCATTCTTATATAATGTCCATCCCTCCCAAGGGCTCAGCACAGTGCCCAGCACAGAGTAGACAGCAATAATAATTTCAAAATGTAAGGCCAGTGCATTCAGACAACACGGCACAAAAGGAGGCGATACAGAGTAGTGGTTTAGCACGTGGATTCGTGCCAAAGACTGCTTGAGCTCAGATCCCAGCTCTGCTCCCCAGCAACCATATGACTTTAAGTCAACTGCTTAACCAATCTGAGACTTAGTTCTTGTATCTGTAGAATGAAGCCACAAATGGCACGAATGATGTAGGAACCTCGGGTGCATGAAATGAAACAATATATATAAAGTGCTTTTCTACAGTCCCTGGCACATGGTGATGCCTCAGTAATAGTAGCATTGTGGTTTTCCTTTGTGAGACTCATGCTAATGAACATGGAGCTCTAGGCTAAATACAGATCTGGAAGGCAGTGGTCGTATCCTTCCCTCAGCTGAGTGGGTGAGGGTCCTATCACACAGAGAGCTGCCTTAAGCACACGCTGATGCTGAGACTGGCAAGGCCATGGTCCGCTGGCTGGACTCACTGTCTTCCCTGTGGCTCCGCCCACCTGATTCCAAGTAACCTGCAGTTTATGGGTCATCCAGGCAGCTACTGCTGATTTTAGCAAAGAAAGCCACTATGAAGGATATACCCAAAACCTTTCCGGGTCAGCAATAAATATATTAGTTATTGGGAAAGTGGGCTGCTATACCCTCAATGTCTTAAAGTGACAGGTAAGTCCAGCAGAGAATAGCGGAAGAGAAGAGAGATAGAAACAAGAGTGTGCATTGACCACAGTCAAGGATTCAAGGATTCTCTAAGTTACAACTCAGTATATAACCAAGCCAATCTTAATATTTCCAATATGGGGAAGCCTTCTGGTCACCACGTCTCGGCACACAAGGATCAATGGGGAGGTCGAGATGGAGATAGCTTTCTGTGCATTTGTGTGAATGTAGACATGTTTGAGGCTGGGGGCTCATTCAGGGCAAGGCAAGGCCAGCGTTACACCCTTCTGAGCCCCACTCCAGGCTGGCATATAGACTGGGACTGAGAGCTGATAGAAGATGAGGTTCTTCTTTGGAACCTACTTAACCAGGAAGGGCTCCCCATGGAAGAGATTATGAGAAGATTTGGGGAAAGGAATGAGAGTAGTTGCCTTGGCTCAGGGTATGTTGAGGAGGCAGAGGGGTGGGAGGTAGGGAGAAGGAATATAGAGAGCAGAGGGAAGATGGAGTCACTGTTTCAAGCTGGACCCTCGGTAGACTGAGCAAAGAGCAGCGAGAATTCCTCTCTCCGCAGAGCTCCATGGTGGCCTGCACTGGGGGCCAGAGCCTGAACCGCCTCCCTTTGGGGCTTTTGGGGGCAAGAACGCTGGGCCTCTTGGTTCCTCCTAGGGCCTCCAACTGCTACAAAACCTGCTCTGCCGCCCCCCCCGCCCCCCAGGGAACACCACACAGCAACGCCAGCTCCCCCTTTACTGTGCATAGCACCTGGTAGCCTTGAGGCCCACTTGTCAAGGGAGAAGTTTCCATTAGGAGATCACAATTTTCTCTTTTCCTCACGGATTCAGCTGGGGATTTCCTTTGAGGAAATGGTGGTACCTCATGCACCACCAGGGGGCACTAGGGCCTCTAGGCACCAGGGGCCAAGGATAGTGAAATCCTTGAAGCATGGAGGCCCAGGTCCCTCCGCCCGAGGCCCCCCCCCACCCCAGCAGCCCCTCCAGCAGGACCTTGGTGCAGGAGATCAGGGAGACTGTGCTTCCCTAACGAGAAATGAGAGGACTGGGCCAAAGAGCCCTATTTCTGTCCAGCCCTACACTACCTGCCATAAAATTAAATGATCACAATGACTACATTAATTACCTGACATGAATGCTTTAACATAACAAAATTATTAGCCATTTTAGATTTAGTGTTTGTACAGCACTTTATATTTGCAAGGGCGTCGCAATAACTTCCCCTGTCGAGGGCGCATTTCGGGCCCGAACGACATCCTAAAGGGTTTCTTCTGGCCGGCCAGCTGTCTGGCCTCTGCCACAGCTGGTCGCCTGCCTTTCTTGCCTGCGCTGACTGCTTCTCTGCCCCTCCAGCTGCCACCTGGCAGCCCCTCCTGGCAGCGCCCTCATCCGTTCACCGAATCCCTTTTGTCCGAGAGCCAGGAGACAGTTTCTTCACTTGTGCCCACGTTCCCTACTTGATCCTGCATCAGAATTCAAGGACCTGAGGGCAAGAGCCCTGGGCAGGGCCGGCCTTGGTGTCCAGCAAGTCCCTCTCCCATGTTGGCGGTGGTGGCAAGTGTGGACTCATGATGGGTTCTGCACGTAGTAGGAACTCTGAATTTGGGGCCTGGTGTTGTTCAAACTCCACAGGAACTGATGGTTTGTCCTGTCATATCACCCCAGAGCCAGCCCTAGACTCTTGGGGGGAATGGCGTTGAGGGGACTCGCCACGATGCAGATTCAGTTCCAGACTGGATGGGATATTACAGGAAACTTCACTAGTGAAACTTGTTGCAGTTGGCTTGGGTGTGAAATCTGCTTCCCTGGGCAGAGAGATCAAAAGCCCAGTTGATGGATGTCTGTGTACCCAGCTCTCCTTGCTCGCTTTCATCTTCCTTCCAGAAAGAGGAGTAAACATTCAGCTAGTGAGCACTGCAGGTGTTCTCTTGAGGAGTGGGAAGGAATATCACTGAGAGCAGACAAGACCACCAATGAAGGTGTCCACAGGATATCAAGGGTCTCAAGAAGGAGAAAGACGAAGGGCATTCACAGCAGCAGTTCCAGAATTTCTATGTAGGAAGGCCTTTGGGGCAGCAGCAATTTGACTGAAAGGCAGCTGGGGGACTTTACTTGAAGCTGAATTTGTGTAGCTTATATAATGCAGATCAATAATATTTCCTAATGCTTTAAGTCAGACTTTACAAGTGGAGAAAACATCAATTCTCAATATAAGGTTTACCTTGGTGCATAGTATAGTGGTTAAGGGCAGACCTCTGGATCTGTATTACTTGGGTTCAAACTTCGGCTTCACCATTAACCATCGAGGTGACCTCAGGCGAGGGCTTTAGCTTCTCCGTGATCTAATTTTCTCATCTATAAAATGTGGATAACTATAGTGTCGACCTCACAAACTTGTGAGGATTAAATGAGTTAATCTATATAAAGTGTTGAGCATATAATAAGTCTTCTTTAAGGGTTAGCTACTGTTACTTATTGGGAAGAGACTTGAGAATGCCTAGGGGTGGTTGTGGTCCCCAAACTGGGTGTTTGGAAGTCAATTTCTAAGTCATTCAAAGTGAAGGGGAGTTGAGGAGAGGGATTTAGGCAGGAATGGTGTGTATGGTGGGGTGCTGAGGAGACTCCTGGTGAAGTCCAGACAATTCCATCTCCACAGGGGTCATGGAAGGGAAAGGGCTGGGTTCCAGGTCATTAAACACCCACAGTCTTTCAGTGTGCATTAAGGAATGGGGGCTGCCTAGCACCCCCTTTGACAAAACTAGATGTTACAACTAAGAGTAGTGGGGGGAATGACTATTCTCTTGCCTTTCTGAGCACAGTCTAGGAAACCTGTGGTAGGGGGTACAGAATGGGAGGGAGGAGCATATGGGCCCAGCCAGGGGAGCGGGAAGGGTGGGTTTCAGGCACTGTCCCCGGGGGCAGGACATCTGTGCAGTGGGCAGATAGCCCTGCACCCCTGCTCTGCCCCTGCCTGACTATCCAGGCTTTGGAGGAAGAATGGCTCTCATGGCTAATCACAATGACTGGCTAATTAGCTGGCCTCCTCCCACCCTCCTTGCGCCTCCAGGATCTGGGTCTCCCAGAAACTCAAGGGGGATGAGGGAGCAGTGACCATTCCAGGGAAGGGGGGACATCCTGGTTCATGGCCCTGACCCAAAGTGGTAATGGGGTGGAGATGAGCTCAGTAGGTGAGGAAACCTGGCCTCTGGCAGGGTCCTGGAAAGCCCCAGGCCATGGAGTTGGGAGGCTTGTGTACCTCATCCCACATCTCCCTCTAAAGTGAAACAAGGGGTTCTGACAAGCTTCCCCTAAAACCCTCTTCCAGCAGCAAGACTGTATGAGATTCTGTCTCTTCTTGTGGTCGCAAAAAGGAAAATGAGGGAGCAGACCTGAGTTCTACAGTCTTGCTATGACTCTTCTAAGTTCCAGAACCTTAAAACTGAGATGAACAGGCCAAACCCTGGTCCTCCCCCACACTCCAGGCACAGAGTAGGCTCACCCACCATGCAAGTGAACAAAAAGGCCCAGATGTCCATGTGCACCCTACTTGGTAGGTCACCTGGTCACCTGTCATGAAGGGACACGATGTATCCTAAAGGGAAGCGAGGAATTCAACAATATGGAAGATTGACAGAGATTCTTTTATAGATATATGTATATAAAATGGAATATTTTAGATTCATATATGTATAATGGAATTTTTTTATTCAAGTATAGTTGACATACAACATTACATTAGTTTCAGGTGTACAACATAGGAATTGGACAAGTTTATACATTATGCTGTGTCCATCACAGGTGAAGCTACCACCTTACACCACCCAACGCTATTACAATACCGTTGACTATATTCCCTATGCTGTACTTTTAATTCCTGTGACTTAGTCACTCCATATTTGGGAGCCTCTATCTCCCCCTTGCCTTCACCTATTTTGCCCACCCCCCCCAGCCTCCTCCCCTCTAGTAACCCTCAGTTTGTTCTCTGTATTTATGGGTCTGTTTCTGCTTTTGTTTGTTGTTTTGTTTTGTTTTCATTTAAATTCAATTAATTAACAGATAGTGTATTATTAGTTTCAGAGGTAGAGTTCAGTGATTCATCAGTCTTATATAACACCCAGTGCTCATTACATCACCCTGTTACCCCATCCCCCCAATTCCCTCCTCTCCAGCAACTCTCAATTTGTTTCCTATGATTAAGAGTCTCTTATGATTTGTCTCCATCTCTGATTTCATCTTCTTTTATTTTTCCCTCTCTTCCCCTATGATTCTCTGTTTTGTTTCTTAAATTCCACATATGAGTGAGATCGTATGAAAATATGATCTCACTGTGCTCAGAAAGGCACGAGAATAGTCTAGTTCCATCCACGTCGTTGCAAATGGCAAGATTTCAATTTTTTGATGGCTGAGTAGTATTCCATTGTATATATACCACATCTTCTTTATCCATTCATCTGTTGATGGACATCTGGGCTCTTTCCATAGTTTGGCTATTGTGGACATTGCTGCTATAAACACTGGGGTTGACAGAGGTTCTTAAGACGAGTTGCAGTTAACGTGTACCCAGTTAAAGATTTACTGATTATATTAACTAGTTTTAGCTAAACGTCTTCATAGAAAGGACAGAGGGTTTAAAAGATTCCTACAGGGGCGCCTGGGTGGCTCAGTTGGTTAAGCGACTGCCTTCGGCTCAGGTCATGATCCTGGAGTCCCAGGATCGAGTCCCTCATCGGGCTCCCTGCTCGGCAGGGAGTCTGCTTCTCCCTCTGACCTTCCTCCCTCTCATGCTCTCTGTCTCTCATTCTATCTCTCAAATAAATAAATAAAATTTAAAAAAAAAAAAAGATTCCTACAAAGAAAACATGACTTTTAAATAATACCAAAAAATGCAAGCACAATCAATCACTTCTACTCCTAATGGGAGTTCTTAGACAGATTATCAGATAAAAACAATCATAAGCTAATCAGATCTGACAAGAAGTCAGCAAAAACTTTTTGAAATTATTAAGAAGAGTATTTTCAATAAGGATTTACATACATTATAATGAATTCTGCCCTAAGTATATATTGTACCTTGAGATTTTAGCGGATGGTAGTAAATTAGAAATAAATATACCTATTTTGGGAGAGGGTGGGCTTTTTTACCGATAAGTATGCATAGTCGAGAAGTTTGGAGACCACTATTTCAGCGTATCTGTGGCTCAGGTTTTGTCAAAAATAATTATTGTTTTCCAGAAAAGTGATAAGATAAATCACTTCTCTTAATTTATAATATGTTATTTGATGTCTGGACTGTCATTTTCTTTTTTTTTTTTTTAATTTTATTTATTTATTTGACAGAGAGAGAGAGAGATCGTGAGAGCAGGAACACAAGCAGGGGGAGTGGGAGAGGGAGAAGCAGGCTTCCCTCTGAGCAGGGAGCCTGATGTGGGACTCGATCCCAGGACCCTGGGATCATGACCTGAGCCGAAGGCAGACGCTTAACGACTGAGCCACCCAGGCGCCCCTGGACTGTCATTTTCTATCTGTGAAACCTTGTACATGTGTCTTAAAACTCTCTGAACCTTGCTTGGCTTATCTGTAAATCATTATAAGGTTGTTATAGGATTATAGAAAAATATTTAAATGTCTGCCACACTGTGGGCCCCTGATAATGGTTGATATCATTACAAAGAAAGGCATTGCTAAGTCAAATTAAGAGGTTTAATAAATTAATAGGACAAACAATAATTTGGTGCAACATATTTTAAAGTACTTGAAAGTTTGAATGCACTTTGGGCTAAGGGCTGAGGATCCAGAGAGGAATTTGGTGGAGGCTCTGTGGTCTAGAATTTGGAGCTGGCTTGTCCAAATTACTACAGCAGCCTCCCAACTAGTGTCCCTACCTTCATTGTCCCCCGCGGTTCCCTGGCTCCAGCGACCACCTCCCCGTGACTGGTGGACCAGTCCACATCACTTCCATCATTCATTTCCATGCGTAAAAACCTTCGATAACTCTTGTACTACACAATTCTCTGTTATATACTGTCTTGAACTGTTCAACAATCTTTCTTCAATTCAAACTTCTCTTCCCAGATAAAGTTGTTGTAGTTAGGACTTAGAACTTACAAATAAGATTGCCACTGAGAGAATTTAACTTAATGGGCAGGTGATGAAAGGAACGCAAGGTCTCCTAGGCCCTTGGGAATGGTTACTTGATTACTAATCCCGTGATATGAACACATCTAAGGAAAAAAAGCTTCAGTGTGGTCTGCAATACAACTCAATGTAGAGGAAAGCCACAGAGATAAATGTTAGCTGGATGCATCCAGGACTGACCATGGAACAAAGAAATATATTGGAAACAGGAGAACCTGAACGTTTCAAGGCTTCAGGGCTATTTATTTCCTCTGGCCAGGAGAAGTCCTCTTGCCTTGTATGTCTCTAGTAAAGATACTCAGCATTCTTGTCGTCTTGGGTCACCTGGATGAAATAGTCCCCCTTTTTAATTACTAGGTCTGGCAATCTCATCAGGCTACTGGTTTACTAATTCTGCTTCTCAGGTATTTACAGATTGAGATGGGGCACCTCTGATAGGGTCTCAAGCATTCCGGTCAATTGAAAAGTATATCTCTATTCTTTTTTTTTTTGACAGAAAGAGAGAGGACAAGTAGGCAGAGCAGGGAGCACAGGGAGAGGGAGAAGCAGGCCTCCCACGGAGCAGGGAGCCCAATGCGGGGCTCGATTCCGGGACCCTGGGATCGTGACCTGAGCCGAAGGCAGACGCTTAACCGACTGAGCCACCCAGGTGTCCCTCGTATACCTCTATTCTTTATGTGAGTCTGACAATCTTAGTTTATGTGAATCTGATAATTAAGTAAAGATCTTAGTGAAAAAGATGAAATTTATGAGGCAGGAGAAAATACAGCAGAATATCTTTTTATTTATTATTATTATTTTTAAAGATCTTATTTATTTGACAGAGAGAGAGAGCAGAAGCAGGGGGAGTGGCAGGCAGAGGGAGAGGGAGAAGCAGGCTCTCCGCGGAGCAGGGAGCCCAACACGGGGCTCTACCCCAGGACCTCTCAAACTTTTTCCATATTAGCAATAAGGCTCTTTTGTTTTCTTTTCATTCATGTGTTCACCAGAGTAGCACTTTTAATCTCATTCAAGAACTTTTCTTTTGCATTAGCAACTTGGCTAGCTATTTGGCTTAAGGGGCCTAGCTTTTGACCTATTTCAGCTTTTGACATGCCTTCCTCACTACGCTTAATCATTTCTAGCTTTCGATTTAGAGTGAGAGATGTGTAGTTCTTCCTTTTATTCATACACTTAGAGGCCACTGTAGGGTTATTAACAGGCCGAATTTCAATATTTTTGTGTGTCAGGGACTAGGAAGGCCCGAGGAGAGGGAGAGAGACCAGGTGAACTGCCAGTTGGTAGAGCAGTTAGAACACATAAAACATTTATGGATTAAGTTTGCCATCTTATATGGGCACAGTTCACGGTGCCCCATAATACAATACATGTTCGTAGCACCCCAAATACAATAGTAACCTCAAAGATCACTGACCACAGATCACCATAACAAATATAATAATAATGAAAACGTTGAAAGTATTGCAAGAATTACCAAAATGAGGGGCACCTGGGTGGCACAGTCGGTTAAGCGTCTGACTTGGTTTCAGATCAGGTTATGATCTCATGGTTGTGGGATTGGGCCCGCACTGGGCTCCATGCTCAGCACGAAGTCTGCTGGAGATTCTCTCTCCCTCTCCCTCTGTCCCTCCTGCTCATGCTCTCTGTCTCTCAAATAAAATAAAATAAACCTTAAAAAAAAAAAAAAGAATTACCAAAATGTGACACAGAGACGCAAAATGAGCAAATGCTGTTGGAAAAATGGCGCCAATAGACTTGCTCAATGCAGGGTTGCCACAATTTATTAAAAAACTATGAAATGTAATAAAGCGAAGTACAATAAAATGAGGTATGCCTTACCTGAAAATCAACTTGACTAAGAATAAAATTCATGGGTTGCATTTGCTTCCCCTCACACCCTTGAAGTCATGCTCCATTGTTTTTCTGATGTCGAATGTTGCTTTACTTTTACCCCAGCATTTTCATTCATCTCTTGGTTGGCTTGATTTCATCTTAAGTTGTTGTTTTTTCAGGAAGGATTGTATGTTATTTACTCCCCAAGTTCTTGCTTGTTTGAGAATGTGTGTTGTTGGCTTGTTGACTTAAATGACAACCTGATCAGATATTATATTCTTGGGCTCACTTTACTGCCCTAGAAACTTTGCAGCCACTGAATGCCGCTGTGGAGAAGTCTGAGACCAGCCTGATTCTTTCTTTTTATAAGTGATCTACTTTTTCAGCCCGTATGACTGAAGAATTCCTTCTTCATCGTGAAAGCTGGGGAACTTAATCAGGATATATCTTGGTTTCAATTGTTCATTGTTGGTTTTCTTGCGACACAGTATGTCCTTTCCCTGTGTAGATTCAGTGCTCCACAGCTCTTCACATCAGGAAAAATTTCTTCTGTTATATATTAAAACACCTTTTCTTTTTAATTTGTCACGTTCTTGCACCCGGTTTTATGTCCTCAAAGTATGTGTCACTATTTGAAGGTATCTTATTTGTTTATTAGTTTAATGTTTTTCTAACCCTTGGAATGTAAACTCCATGAAAAAATGAATTTTATCTCTCTATTGTAATTTCTGTATCCCCAGTATAATGAACAGCGCCAAAGAAGATCATTGCTGTTTCAATAAATCTTTATTTCCAATTATGCAGTGAACATTCTCAGCATACATCTTCTTGAACCATTTAAATGATATCTTTAGAGTAAATTTCTGGAAGTGGAATTACTGTATCAAGAGGTACACATATTTCATATTATGTTCCCCATTGCCAAACTGTTTCCAGAAAGATTGTTCAAATTTATGCTCCACCTAAAGTGCAGGTGAGTGCCCATTACCTACACAGAATGTAGTCAATCTTTCTAATCTTTGCCAACCTATAGGTAAAATGTAATAGCTTATTGTTTTATTCGTATTTTCTTTAGACTCAGGCACTTGGTAGATCTTAGATTGTGAATTTTCTATTTATGCAGCTTGACCTTTTGCTAGTGGGTTGTTAATATTTTCTTGTTGATTTATAAGAGCTAGTTAGATATTTGTTATTAACTCTTTTTAATTAAGTATTATAAATATTTTCACTATTTGCTATTTGTCTTCCAGTCTTATGTGTGGCCTTTCTCCCTATGCAGAATGTTTACATTGGTATGTGGTTACCAGATTCTCTTTATGGCTTCTAACTTTTGGGACGTGTTTTGAAAGGCTTTCTTCAACTCCAAGGTTATACAAATATTTCCCCTTGTTTTCTTTGAGGATTTTTATGGTTTATTCCCCCCACATACTTTGGGTCTAAGGAGTGAGGTAGGGATAAGGTCGTATTTTTTTCTAAATGGCTGGCCAGTTATTCCAAAATCGTTTACTGAGTTATTCCACATATATCCACTGATTAGCATTTATTGACTATCACGTGCCAGACACTAAGTCCTTTACATTCATAATCTAGTTTAATCCATGCAACAAGTGATGACAAAATCAGATTTGCATTTTTAAAAAACAAAATAAAACTTTGTTTCCAAAGCAGAAAATAGACTGGAGGGGGAAAAAAGAATTTCAATGTGACCAGTTATTTAAGTGATCCAGGCAAGAGGTTCCTTTGCAGCTGTATATTCTAGCACTTACAGGACATGGCGCACGGTAGATATTGAGTAAACACCTATTGAATGAAAATGATAATGACCTGGACAAGAGAGGTGGCAGTAGAGATGGAAAAAGTGGACAAATTTTGAGAAATAGTTTGGAGATAGAATTAACAGATCTTATTTAAATATGGGGAGATTATTTAAATATGGGGAGATGTGAGAGAGGGAGATGTCAAAAGTGCCTCAGGTTTCTAGAAGCAATAGCTTTAATGGGAAAGCGATGAGTTTACTTTTGAACACACTGTGTTGGAGATCCCTTGGAGATATGCATTTGAAGATGTCAGGTAAGCAAGTATATCAATCTGGAGCTCAAACAACAATTCTGAATTCGAGTGTGAATTTGAGGAGCATATGCATACTGACAGTAATTAAACCCATAGGAAGAGCTGTGATTACTTAAGGAAAAGGAATTGAATGAAAAGAGAAAAGCTCCTAGGATAGATCCCTGAAACACTCTGACATGTAAACGTTTAGTAATAGAGGAGGGAGAAGGCAGTAAAAATGTCTCTGAAAGCCTGCCAGACAAGTAAGAGAAACCAGGAGAGTGTGGTGTCTTAGAAGACAAGGAATGAGTGCATTCAAGGAGAGAGTTCAGGGTAATTCTAAGAGCGAGTGAAATGATGGACCATGAACGCTAAGCCAGATAAATAGAGAAGTAAAGACAGGAAGGAGGTAATAGAAAGGAAGCGAAGTGCTCCATAATCTTTTCAAACAAAGGGGAGGGCATTTGCAGTCAGGCTGGTGTAATAAGTGAGCTGGAAGTATAGGTAATTGTGGTAAGAAAGTGGACTATTAGAATTAGTGATTTTAGGGGAGAGGGGAAAAGAATTAGTGATTTTAGAAGTAAAGAAAGTAGAGGAGTTTTAGGTGATGATGACAAGGTCCAGGGAGTGACGGGGGGGAGGAGGGGATAGATGGCCAAGTAGCACTGGAGGAGGACATCGGAGATTAGGTGGGTCTTTCTGAACTCACTTAGGATGATGGCAGGACTTGCAGGACAAGAGAACACAGCAACCAAGTGCCAGTATCTTCTGTGAACGATGAGTACACAGAAGGCAGGTGGATTAAAAAAAAAAAGAAGAAGGCAGGTGGATTACAATGACCAATCAGAGAGAATGGCAGGGGTTTTTACAAAAGGGTGGGGAAGCAGTGGACTCTGACTAGCACCAGGGAGTATTCTGGTCTCCTGACACTAAAGAGGTGTGAAAAATATGAGCAGACCTCACTGGAGGGAGCAGCCCGGGAAGTGGCCTAGAGAAGGCTAGGTTTTAATAAGCACCGAAGTGGAAGGAGCATTCAGGGAAATGATTGAGTGTGTAGAGGAATTGGAATTCCAGAGGGCAAATGGAGGGTTTGTGTAGGGAGAGAGGAGAGGGATTACACTAGGCTTAAGGAAGTGTAGAGCATTTTAGGAATGACAGTTCCACAGAGGACAAATTTGGGAATAGAGCAGGTAATTCTATTTGGGGCTTTGACCTATGAAAACCAGAATGAAGCTTGGCAGATTTAGTCACAGCTGACTCCTGGAGAACAGTGGACACAAAGGCTTAACAAAAGTCAGCTGTGGTCCGGAAGGTCCTACAAGTATTTGTTTTCATGCAGAAGTGTGATTAGTCACAGTAGATGCAGCAGAGGACAGTAGTGGGAGCTAAGAAGCTTGAAGTTCAAAATTATTTGAGGGGGGGGAATGAACAGTGGTCCTAAGATTAAATTCTTAGGTGTAGCATCAACTGGTGTTCTCTTTAATCAGAGGTTGGAGGTCTTGGTACTTATAGCTCAGGGTAGGGGGTGGGGAAACAGAGACTTAGTAGTGGCCTGGGAACCTAGCCTAGAGCTACAGATGCAGACATAGTTTAGAACTTCCACTGGAGAACAATTTTGATTTTCACTCTCCCAGCATAGAAATGATGCCGAAACTATTATCTCAAAGTATTTGCATCCATTATTACAGGCTCAAATTTTAAATGATTTGGGCCATTTCCCCTAAGTTTCCTTCTTATGTTACCAAAGTATGTATTTGCTTAATTCATAATTTACAGAATTGTTGGTTAAGTTAAATTTTCCAACGCAAGAGAAATCATGGTTTTGGGTTGGTATAACTATAGGATTCAGAAGTCTTAACAAAACTTAAAGTTGTCACATTTCAGGAGGGAAAGTATAAATCTTAGTTTTTAATTTGTTCTTTTCTTGCCAATGCCTTTATAGAATCGATAGAAAATACATTAGCAGAACTAGGCCAGTGTCATACACAGTGCGCCTCCCTCACCACCTTCAGTTCCTTGAGACTTCTTGCTGCACTAAACTTCTGGAGATGCTTTTTGTTTCTAGCACTCACTTGGATATGGGTAGAATATGGATATATTCTGTTTTTTCACCGTGGAAGCTCTTTGTTTTTTACCCACATATAATCACTTCTTAGATGCATATTTTTCCACATTTTAACAGCTCAGAAAATTGAGATGCTTCTTATAATCCAAACTGTTTTTGATTTGATGAAATAGAGTACTTTGTATCCCTCCCCTCCCACAGCCCAATGTAACGCCTGACACACAGGAAGCACTGAACAAATGTTTGTTTATTGATTGACTAATATGTAAATTAAGAAGAGGCCATAGAAGTAGAATTATTTCTTATATACCAATTTTAACTTGACCTCCAGCATTTATTCAAACTCTTAAGTTTCATGAGTCTTTATTCAATAAAATGTTAGGTTGTTACAAAAATAGAGGAAAGGAATAAAGAAAGTGTAATAATTTATCTGCCTTTATAATGATTTAAAAACGGAGGGGTGCCTGGGTGGCTCAGTCATTAAGCATCTGCCTTTGGCTCAGGTCATGATCCCAGAGTCCTGGGATCGAGCCCTACTTCGGACTCCCTGCTCCGCAAGAAGCCTGCTTCTCCCTCTCCCACTCCCCCTGTTTGTGTTCCCTCTCTTGCTGTGTCTCTCTCTGTCAAATAGATAAATAAAATCTTTTAAAAAAATAAAAAATAAAAACGGATTTAATATTTACAAGGCATTCCTTAACAATACCTACCTTACTTTTGTGTAGAATTTGTCACCAAAACAACAACAACAACCAACCATGCAATATATATAGAAAAAAAATGACTATTAGAATAACAGAGGGGTGCCTAGCTGGCTCAGTCCAGAGAGCATGCAACTCTTGATCTTGGGGTCATAAATTCCAGCTGCACATTGGGCCTAGAGATTACTTAAATAAATTAAAAAGTGGAAAACAGAGAAAGTATATGATTTACCTAAGTTCCACAACTAGTCAGTCTTGGTTTCTTGGTTTATGGTACTTGTTCTTTACACTGGGCTGGGTTGTCCCATGGAAAGATAGATATACCAAAAGCATTCTTAAATGCAGCGCATTTGTGCAAAGTGCTTCTTTTTTTTTTTTTTTTTAAGATTTTATTTATTTATTTCGACAGAGAGACACAGCGAGAGAGGGAACACAAGCAGGGGGAGTAGGAGAGGGAGAAGCAGGCTTCCCGCTGAGCAGGGAGCCTGACGCGGGGCTCGATCCCAGGACCCTGGGATCATGACCTGAGCCGAAGGCAGCCGCTCAACCGACTGAGCCATGCAGGCCCCCATATTAGAATTCTTTTTTTTTTTTTTAAGATTTTTTATTTATTTGACAGAGAGAGACATAGCGAGAGAAGGAACACAAGCAGGGGGAATGGGAGAGGGAGAAGCAGGCTTCCCGCAGAGCAGAGAGCCCGATGCGGGGCTCGATCCCAGGACCCTGGGATCATGACCTGAGCCGAAGCAGATGCTTAACGAATGAGCCACCCAGGCGCCCCTGCAAAGTGCTTCTTAAAACTGATTGTCTTCAAGTGAAATTCTCACTGCTTGTGTGCTGTTGCATTCATCTCTTTCTAGTCTTTAGAAGAAGGGGAAAAGGCGAAAGGGAAAAGGGGCAGCATAGCTGAAGTATAATTGCTTAGTAGGCACTGTTCAATGAGGGAGGCAGTAAAAAGTGAAACTCCTATTATTACATAGTAAAGAGCACCTTATGGGGCGCCTGGGTGGCTCAGTTGGTTAAGCGACTGCCTTCGGCTCAGGTCATGATCCTGGAGTCCCGGGATCGAGTCCCGCATCAGGCTCCCTGCTCAGCAGGGAGTCTGCTTCTCCCTCTGACCCTCCTCCCTCTCATTCTCTCTGTCTCAAATAAATAAAAATAAAAATCTTTAAAAAAAAAAAACCATATTTAAAAAAAAAAGAGCACCTTATTTAGCTCTTGGGAAAGATTGAAGGATATTTACTGCTAAAATGCAATTTTCACTCACTCTGAAGGAATCATCACAATTGTCAACTCGTTTTCCAACTTAGAACCTTTAAGTCATCCTCATGAAATGTTTGTATTCCTTTGTCTTACCTTCGCTGCCCATGCCTCTGTGGTGTCCCTCCACTGCTTCGCTTCGATTTGACTTTCGGAGTAATTTTCGGTCCTACATATTTATATCCAGGCTCTCCTTAGGTTATCCCTTTCTTGCTTTGGCTTTCATTGCAATATCTTCTCTGACATTCATTTTAGCCAAGATTAACTTCCTTTTGCCCCTGAATATTTGATTTTTCTCTACCTTCGAGCTGGTTTTAAAGTCAGGTGTGTCCCAGGGTAGAAGTGTCTTATCTTCCATTTCACTAAAGTTATTTCCTAGAATTACTTCTCTCTTGGGAAAAGAAGGGTGGCTTTCAACGAAGCTCATGATTCCAGAAATCAGTGAGCACTAATTTTGCAAGTTATAGTGAAGGATCTTGGTAGTAGCGGTTGCCCTCCCTTATGGGGAAGTCATCATATCGATGCTTTATTTCTCCCTTCCCACTCAAGATGCTTACAAGTTATCAGAGAAGGGACTTCTCGTGACTTCCAGATATTTCCCCCTTTGACTTCTTTTTTCAATTACTTGTTTATATTTAGTTAGTTTTGCTTTCTAGCTATGTTTTACTTTTTTTTTTTTTATTTTAAACAAGCTCTGGCCAGTTTCATTAAAGAAGAATTTTGCATGTTTTGCTTTTCACCAGTCAGTCCTGGCATGCTTCTAATGATATCAGGATCACCTGGATCAATGATAGCCAATGAGCATACTCCACAGTATTTTCCACATTCTAAACCCAATTCAATAGTATTGCCACTGTACTGATGGACACCAGTTTTGGCCAACATGGCATAATAATCTATTTCTGATTTCCTCAAGGCTGGAGAGTTGTTGACAAGGATGATCTGTTTCACTTTGCCATGTCTGATCATTTTCAGAGTCTGCTTGTACCCCAGCACATACATTCCACTTTTCATGATGACTTGGAGCCCAGAGTAGATAGACTCCAGTGGCTTTTTCATCTCCTTTGCAGCCACCATCTTCCTGCCTTAGGTGTGGGCAAGGCCAGCCAGGAGCAGCCGCCAAGATGGCTGGGAGCGAGAAAAAGGCACTATGTTTTACTTTTTAAGCACTAACTTTCTGAGCGGGTTATTTAATCTAAGCTTTGATTATTTTTATCTATAAAATATTTTTTATCTATAAAATATGGATGAAAATGTCTACCTATCAGGGTTTTTGTGACATTGCTCATCCAGAAGTGGCTAGCTGGTTCATTTCATAGCTCTTTATAAAATGTCATTCAGTTCAGTACATTCCTTCACTGGCTGCAAGTTGAAATCACTCTAATTTCTTGCTATGCTCTTGTCCTAAATGTTCTTGCCCTTAACTCACTTAACTTTTCCAAATTCATGTGATCTTCTGGTTGACTGGTCATGTAATTTATTTGGACACTTTTTTTTTTTTTAAGTAAGTTCTATGCCCAACGTGGGGCTTGAACTCAAGACCCTGAGATCAAGAGTTGCATGCTCTACCAACTGAGCCAGCTGGGCACCCCTAATTTATTTGGATACTTTTAAGCATACAAGGGGGCAGCACCATCATTATTATGCTAGGATAACTGGGATTGTCCTAGGCAAATTAGAATGTATCCCATCCATTAGCCCTCTCCTGGCTATAGCAGACTGCTTCCTACCTGGGAATTATCTTCATGTTGCCATTTCAGGACTCCATTGCTTTACTGACCTTCTGTATAAATTCTCTCCTCTGTCACTATGACTATCAATACCTATGCTCAGAACTGCATATATTTACTTTCTAAACTACCCTCCTTTACCAAGTTTTCCATTTCTGGTAAAGGCTAGCCCACACTTCAGAGTTTATCTTTGACTTTCTGTGTTCCTTCAGATCTCATATCCAGCCAGTTGGCAAAGTCCGTTAGTTCAATACTATAAGCATATATTGAGCATTCACTTTGTTCCAGACACCAAGTGAAGTGCTAGAGATACAAAGAGAACTAAGATACAGATAGTATCTTTGGTATAGTCGTGATGTTAACGTGGAAGTTATCAATTCTGCTTGAATGAGTCAAGGAAGACTTTGCAGAAATAAAGGTGAAACTGATCTGTCACTTACTATATGAAAGAATTAATATATATTTTATTACCAAAATTTGCTAGACACTGTGCTATGCACTAAGAATACATTGCTAAGCATGGCAGGTATGGCCCCTGGAGCTTATAGACTATTAGTGAAGGTAGACAATATAAAAGTGAGAAGTGTTAGGAAGGATAAGAATGGGGCATAATGTGAATGTAAAGAAGGAGAACTAATCAACTCTGCTTTCAGTTAAGCTGAAACCTAAAAAGACGAATAGGAGTAGTTAGGTGAAGGGTAGAGATTGCTAGGAGAGGGGAGGAGAGATAGGTGTGAAAGAGGAGAGAGGATGATGCATTGAAGCACTGATGGGAGACCAACATGCCTGCAGAGGAGAGAGAAGTGGGGAAAGGGACATAGAATAAAGGTGCAAGTGCAGACGGGGTCAGAACATATAAGACCTTGTAGACCATACTAAGAATTTTGGACTTTATCCCAAGGTCAATGGACAGCCATAATATAAGCATTAACAGTGATATAAACAGATTTGCCCTTTTAAAAAGAAGGCTGTTGCAGTAGCTTAGATAAGAGATGATGGTGGTAAAAATGGAGAGAAAGATGGTTTTCAGAATATCTAGAAAGTATAATGACAAGATTAGTAATTGATTTGTAATGAATGGTGAAGAAGGAATGGTCGAAGATGACTCTCAAACAGCTGATACTAGCACGTACTGAGCTGAGAAGCAACAGAGGAGGACCAGGTTTGGGAATGAAAATGATAAGTCTAGGTTTAGATATGCTGGGAGTTTGAGAGGCCAGTGGAAAATTCAGGTAGAGAGCTTATGGAGGCAATTGGATATATGGGTCTGAAGCTATAGATCTGAGACTTGTAGTTATGCCAATTGTAACAAAGTCATGGGAGTGAATGCATTTACCTTAGGAAAAAGCCAAAGTAGGAAGAGATGTATGCATTACAACAGAACGTGAAAAACATTTAATGGTCGCACAAAGGGAGATCTGTCAAAGATGGTCAAAAAGGAACATCTAGAGAAGAGAGAAGAAAATCAGAAATGTGTGATGTCACAGAATTTAAAGGAAGAAAGCATTTCAAACAGGGAATGGCCAAGTAAAAGGAGAAATAAAAATTGATGATCTTACTGAGGCAGTTTTGGAGGAATGGCAGGCACAAATTCCAGATTGATGGGGTTGAGGAGTAAGGGGTGGTTAATAAAATCAAGGCGGAGTGTCTGTGGGCAATACTTAGCACAACTTTGGGAAGGAGGGAAGGGAGAGCATAAAATCTGGAGAACAATGTGGATGAAAGACTAAGGAGGATTTATCTTTTTTTTCTTTTAGTGAGGGATACTTGAGTATGTTTAAATATTGACTATAAAGAAACCATTAAAGAGGAAGAGGTTGGAAGTAGGAAAGAGACAATACTAGTGCAAAGGCCTCCAACGAAGGCCAGGGCTCCAAAGCACGGTTGGAGCGTCCAGCTTTTAAAAGGAGGAGGGGCTCTTCTTCTCTCCCTGCAACAGGAGTGAACAAGGGAAGGGAATTACAGGTGCAAGTTGGAGGTGGGAAGTGAAGTAGCTTCCCCTTGATGGCTTTTCATCTTTCAAAAATAGGTACTCAATAAATATTTATTAAGTCAATGAATGAATAAATCCAAGTAACACAAATCTGAAATCCACACGGTTTCTATTTTCCTCCAGAAGCATTCTGTTGCCTAGAAAAGCATGGAGATGATAGTGGAGGTGAGCAGGATTCAGAGTATTTTTAGGACGAGTGCCTTTCGGAAGAATGCTTTTCGGAAAAGGATGTTTCAAAATCAAACAGTAAGTACGCTAAAGTCATGCTCCAGATGGAAATCGGCAGGGAAAACGCTGCTCTATCGGATGAAATGAAAGCAAAAAGGCTGACCATCTGTTCTATACAGGTCTGTTTTGTTCTATATTTTTAATTAAAAAAATTTTTTTTTCAATCCCTAGAAGTTCCAGACCACAAACTCCGACTCTGGGGGGAAAGCATGGAACTATCACGTACTGAGCACTTCTTTGCCAAGAACTATGGAGAGTAACTTTCATTTTATCTTCATGTCGACTTTATGAGGTAGGTATAATTGATACCGTCCCCATTTTAAGATGGTGGAAACTGAGCTTCAGAGAGGATAAATGTGACAAAACCACTCAACCATTCAGTGGTAGAAACAGGATTCAAACCCAGATCTGCCTTCAGTTGTTCTTAACTACGGTGCTATGGATCCATCTCAGATTTTAACTCTTACCATTGTAGACGCTCTTCATGGTGCAGTCATGAGTAAAATGTTCCCTGACATGCCATAGGCTCTATTCTTGTGATATTTCCCACTCTTCAAGATTCAAATTCTATCTCCATTAATGCCCTATCTAAATCCTACTTTCTCCCTAAACACTTGAGGATACCTCAAACCCTGATGGTCTCCCCGTCCTTTGAAATCCTACAACAGTTTGTCTGTGTCACTCATTTGATGAATTTTTTCTGCGTTGTAATTGAGAATATTAACTTTTCTTTTGAACTTTTCATAGGATTTTCTTATGACTATGACTTAACACCACAATTCCACAAGCTTCTTAGGGGATAGAAAGTGCATCTCATGTCCTTCTGTTTTCCTTTTTCTTTCTTTTCTTTTCTCTTCTTCCTTTCTCCCTTCCTCCCTTTCTTTTTAAATATCTTTTAAAACTTCTTCCTAATGCATTGTCCATAGTTTGCAGTCAGTATTTGTTGCTAGAGTTTGCTAGGTCAATCTCACAATGGATATTGGTTGAATGTCTCTGAGAACTGTCCACAACTACTTCAGAAAGTTTCTTGTTGATGTCAATCTGAGAAATGGAGGATTTATTATTATTTCTGCTGTGGATTTTATTTTTCTTTTTTAGTTACAAAACTGGGAATCTCAAAAAGACTATTGGTTTGTATGTGTATATGGGGGGGGTGTTCCTTTGAAAGGGACTGTAGAAAACAGACTTTTTATTCTGTAAAGGTTTTTTGCAGCTTACAAGTTCTCATAAAAAAAAGAAAAGCCCAAATTGGGTTGAACTTGAAGTTCCCCTCCTCCTTTCTCCTCCTTCAGAGCCTTTTTCTAAACCTACTTCCCTTAAAATGACTTTTATTGATTTTCACTCAATGAGAGTTATTCTTCAGAATGAGGATGGAGGGGTCAGAGAGAGAAATTTACCCTGTGTTACCTGTGGAATAGGTGTACCTCTGTATCTAGTCTTGTTTTATTTGTTCTGTTTCCTGTATCCAGAAACCTGCACACTAGGGATCATTAGGTCCTCTGTGTCTTGGTCGGAGCTTGAGTACAGTATACTAATAGATCAATTTATGTGTTCATTCATTCAGCAAACATTTATTGAGCAGGCATGTCCTAGGCATTGGAGATACTAAGATGAATAAGACGTAGTCACTGCCCTCAATGACCTCCAGATGTACATGAAGGCACCAACTTGGTGGGGGTTGGGGTCAGGGAAGGCTTCCTCAACGAGGTAACTGAATATCCTTCCTTAGGGAATCCTAAGAGACTAAAGAGGTCAGCCTTGTAAAATACATATAAACATCTAATCAAATTAGCCAATTAGAAGGACATTTATTAAGAAAGGACAGTCTTTTACCAGTATGTCCTATGTTTCTTTTTCAATTTTTTCCTTAATTTCTTTGTCTCCAGTCTTATCCCTCTCCAGCCTATGTTTAAAATTGCCTCCAAAGCTATTTTTTTTTTAATTTTTTTTTAAAGATTTATTTATTTGAGAGAGAGAATGAGATAGAGAGCATGAGAGGGGGGAGGGTCAGAGAGAGAAGCAGACTCCCTGCTGAGCAGGGAGCCCGACGTGGGACTCGATCCCGGGACTCCAGGATCATGACCTGAGCCGAAGGCAGTCACTTAACCAACTGAGCCACCCAGGCGCCCCCAAAGCTATTTTTCTAAGCCTTGATCTGATCATGTCATTTCTGTCATGAGAATTTTTAATGGCTACTCATTCATTCATTCTGTGTAATCATCGATCACCTCCTGTGATCTTAAGTGTTTGGGATGCAGTGGTGAGCAAGCAGTCCTTCCTTTTTTTTTCTTAAAGATTTATTTATTTATTTATTTATTTGAGAGACAGAGACAGAGATAGTGACAGAGATAGCAAGAGAGAGGGCAGGAGCAGGGAAGAGAGGGAGAAGCAGACTCCCTGCTGAGCAGGGAGCCTGATGTGGGGCTCGATCCCAGGACCCTGAGATCATGACCTGAGCCAAAGGCAGACACTTAACTGACAGCCACCCAGACGTCCCCAGTCCTTTCCTTTAAGAAGCTTATAATCTAGACAAGGAGACAGACAAGTAAGCAGACAGTTTCAGTATAATTTAATGCTAGCTTTGACAGGGTAAGCACACAATTGTGTGGGAGTGTATAGAGGAGCACCTTGTCCTGTCTTGGAAAGCCAGGTAGTGCTCCCTGAATCTTGTCCTTAGCTTTAAATCAATTCAATCTAACAGATACTAGTATCTATTGTGCTAAGTCCTATGCAAAACAACTGCTTTTAAGCAGATCAAAGTCTAGTGGAGGTGCTTGAAAATTTAATCGATAATTCCAGCACAATGTGGTAAGTGGATGGATAAATGCATATCATGCTACAATAACACAGATTGAGGAAAAGAGAGGATGGTAGTAGTGGAGCTCCCTGGAAGAGACAAGGCCTAAGCAGAGGCTTGAAGTATGAATAGGAGTTGGCTAGATATTGCATCATCCAGATCCTTAACAGACAAAACTCTTCACAATCCGTTGATCTACTTTTCCAATGCGCCCTTATATCTTCTATGCCTTTGTTTTTCAAATTAGAAACAAGAACCCCTGGATTATTTAGTGTTATACATGTGATATGAGAAAGTACTGGACAAATGTGGTGCATCTTTCTGAAGCATCAGTTTTATCAGCTGCTAAATCATTGAGAACATTGTTTTATGTTCAAACATAATATATTTGTGGAGTTGAAGGCAAATTTTCCATTAATTTTTTTCAAGATAAAACCTGATACATAAATTTCAGGCTTGCCCTTAGACACCATTATCCACCATCACCCCTTTCTTGTAGAAAAGTTTGAAATGCACTATCTGAATGTGCCAAGAACTCTCATGTCTCTGTGCCCTAGCATATGCTGTTCCCTCATCCTAGAGTACTCATCCCACTTTTCTCCCTAGGTAAACTCACTTTTCTCCTCCCTAGGTAAATTTTATCCTTCAAGCCCAACTTAAGTGTCATCCCATAATAGTCTTTTTTTTTTGAGAGAGAGAGAGAAAGAGCGGAGGAGAGGCAGAGAAAGAGGGAGAGAGAGAATCTCAAGCAGGCTCCACATTGAGCACAGAGCCCTGAGATCATGAGTCTGACACTTAACCGACTGAGCCACCCAGGAGCCCTTGTAATGGTTATTTTTTGAACACCCACTTCAGTCCCTGCCTTCTTTCCTAGTAGCTCCAGGTAGAGTGAGCGCCTCCCGCCACCCTTTACTCAGAATCTCCATTATAGCATTGCTCACATTGCACAGCACCACTCACTAGCTGCTTCCTCATTTATCTCTGCTGCTGGAACTGTAAGCTTCTCTAGGGCAGGGATGGACTACTTTAAAATTTTTTTATTATTAACATATAATGTATTATTTGTTTCAGGGGTACAGGTCTGTGATTCATCAGTCTTATACAATTCACAGTGCTCACCATAGCACATACCCTCCACAATGTCCATCACCCAGCCACCGCATCCCTCCCACCCCCCTCTGCTCCAGCAACCCTCAGTTTGTTTCCTGAGATTAAGAGTCTCTTCTGGTTTGTCTCCCTCTCAGGTTTCGTCTTATTTCATTTTTTCCTCTCTTCCCCTATGATCCTCTGTCTTGTTTCTTCAATTCCGCATATCAGTGACATCGTATGATAATTGTCTTTCTCTGGTTGACTTATCTCGCTTAGCATAATACCCTCTAGTTCCATCCACGTCGTTGCAAATGGCAAATTTCGGTTTTTCTGATGGTTGAGTAGTATTCCATTGTATATATATACCACATCTTCTTTATCCATTCATCTGTTGATGGACATCTGGGTTCTTTCCATAGTTTGGCTATTGTGGACGTTGCTGCTATAAACATTGGGGTGCAGGTGCCCCTTCGGATCACTACATTTGTGTCTTTGGGGTAAATACCCAGTAGTGCAGTTGCTGGTTCGTAAGGTAGCTCTGTTTTCAACTTTTTGAGGAGCCTCCATACTGTTTTCCAGAGTGGCTGCACCAGCTTGCATTCCCACCAACAGTGTAGGAGGGCTAGGCTATTTTAAAATTTATCTTTGTGGAGCGCCTGGGTGGCTCAGATGGTTAAGCGTCTGCCTTCGGCTCAGGTCATAATCCCAGGGTCCTGGGATCGAGTCCCACATCGGGCTCCCTGCTCCTTGGGAGCCTGCTTCTCCCTCTGCCTCTCTCTCTCTCTCTCTCTGTCTCTCATGAATAAATAAATAAAATCTTTAAAAAAATTTATCTTTGTGTCCTTAGTGTTTGGCACAATAAATGTCTGTTGAATGTTATTTAGATGGACCATTCCTTACTCTGCATCACCTCTGCTCTTACCTAAAGTAATATCTTCTTTACTTCTCATTTTCAGGGAATGATGTGTTCCATGAATGTGTATTTTCCAGACAACTGAAATTTACTTCCTAAAGTATCAAAATCTGCTTTGGGTGGGAATTTATTTTTCTAAGTTTTTACATACTTGCTTGCTCTCTTAAGTAAAATATACTAAGCATAATGTGTTCCTAGATGACTTTTCCCTGAAAAGTTATTAGGGTTATGCTGGTTTGGAGAACTCCATCCTCTTTTGGTTTTTGAGTTCTCGTGCTCGCTTCTTGTATATTGGTCACCGCTTCTGGCTGTGGGTATGCTTGCTCTAACCACATTGCCCTTTACTCCTTTTATATGCTTTTTAATGGATACTAAAATTACAAAACTAATATATGTTCACTGAAACACAAACAGAAGCATTTGAAGCAAAAAGTCCCTTCTTCATTCCTGCTCCCCCCCCACCCACATCCCCACTCCCACTCCCTGGCATAACTATTGTTGGCAGTTTAATGTATGTCCCTATAGATCATTTCTGTCGATATGTGTGCATACTTGGGTACATACAAATATCCAATCACTTTATGTGCACTGTACACTGTTATACGACTTGCTTTTCTTCCCACTTGACAATATACAATAGATATTCTTGCATGTCAGTACATCCAAGTCTATCTCCTTCTTTTTAATGGCTGCCCCCTTTTAATTTGACGATCTTAATCAGCTGTGAATGGGAAAGCCAAATAATCAAGCTTATTAGAATTGTACCTAAGAAAGAGTAAATCGGCTCTGAGTGAAGGCTTGAGGAATTCTCCTAGGAGTAAAATGTGTTAACTTTAGTGCAAGGACTTTGTAATGTTTATTTTGGTTATTCAGGGGCCCTTTTTGCTTATTTCCTGGTCCATTGTGTTTTGGATACCTGAGGTTGCTGGACAATGACCCGTGAATTCATGAGGTATTACATATTCAATTTTGCATTATATAATTTTGCTATGATTTTGTGGATTTAATTTTTTCATTATTTCATCTAATTCTTTTTTTTTAATTTAAAGATTTTTATTTATTTATTTGACAGAGAGAGATATAGCGAGAGAGGGAACACAAGCAGGGGGAGTGGGAGAGGGAGATGCAGGCCTCCTGCCGAGCAGGGAGCCCGACGTGGGGCTCGATCCCAGGACCCCGGGATCATGACCTGAGCCAAAGGCAGACGCTTAACGACTGAGCCACCCAGGTGCCCCTATTTCATCTAATTCTTAAGTACTTGCATCATAGTACAGAGCACTGAATATGGTAGCAGTTAAAAATATTTGGCTTGATGATTGACATAGGGCTTCTTATCTATATCATCTACCTGTGAGAATGTCCACTGGATTTATGAGAACTCTGGAAGCTGATCTGAGGAAGCCTTTTGCTACTAATGAACATTAAAGTACTGATAGTATCTTGTCCTATAAATAATAAAATCCTATTTCAGATTTATATAGGGTCTTCCTTCTGCTTCATTTACCACAGAAAGTGGCTAAATCCTTTTGTCTTTTTTTTTTTTTTTAAGTAGGCTCCACACTGAGCGTGGAGCCCAACAGGGGGCTTGAACTCATGACCCTGAGATCAAAGTCATGACCCTGAGATCAAGATCTGAGCTGAAATCAAGAGTCAGAGGCTTAACTGACTGAGCCATCCAGGCGCCCCTATCTTTTTTTATTTTTAATTTTATTTTTTTAAGTAATCTCTACACTGAATGTGGGGCTCAAACTTAAACCCCGAGATCAAGAGTCACATGTTCTACCGACTGAACCAGCCAGACACCCCTAAATCCTGTTGATCCTACCTTTAGATCTCACCACAATGTGTCCCCTCTTCTCCATTCACTGCCTCCATACCTTGGTTCAGGCCCTACTAGATCCCAACTGACTTACCTATCATAAACTTCTTAACTGGTCTTCCTGCCTCCTGTCTAACCTCTACCACACTCACCCAGTAACTAGTACTCTTTTTAAGCAGAAATCTTACCATGTCACACCCCTGAAAAACCCTCTAGGGGTTTCTCATCAGTTGTAGGATAAAGTCCACTTTCCTTAACTTAGTATACATAGCCTTTTGTGATTTGCCGTACTTGTCCTGATTATCTCTTGCTGCTCAATGCCTCATACTTCAATTTCTAGGGAAATCAAGTGGCTTATAATTCTTTCAACATATCACACAAGAGAATTCTCAACAGATACTTGTTAAATGAATGAATGAAACACCCCCTTAGAGCTGGGGTGACCATTCAAACTGCTCAGCTGAGGACGGTCCCTGTTCACACCGGCCATCGCAGCATAATTACTAATAGTGCTCCTTTTCACTATCAGACTTGTCTCACACCAATATATTACACGGTCATCCCAATTATAGCAGCCATCAAATTGTTTTCTACTTCTAGTTTCCTCTACCAGATGGTGAGCTCTTTGGGGGCAGAAATTTTGTTTGTTCATTTTGTTTTTATATCCTCATGTATGCGTTCAACTAAAAGATTGCCACTGTTAGATACTGAGGATATAATGTTGAATAAAACAAAAATGGCTCTTGCCCTCAGGAAGCTTACAGTCCAGCAGGAAAGAATAATCTAATGGGAAGAATAGCACCTAATCCAATACATGCTGCTGTGAATGAATGACTAAATGTGGATTAAGATTTAGAGGCTCCTAAACAACCCTAATCCCATGAATTACAGATAGAGAAATAGTCATAACCATAGAACTCCTGATTGATCAAATCAACCATTTACTTAAAGAGTTGCTAATTAAGAATTTGAAATACAAGCCACACGTGTACACCTAAACATACATGACGTGTAGATGCTACCTTAATGTTAAACATAAGAAACAAGGACCGTGCAGTAATAGCAAGAATGAGACTCTGAGGGCTCTGTGTTTTTAGAGAGACAGTTTGTAATCCTATGTGGTTCTTTGCTGAGTGGATTATCAGTATGTACCCTACCCCTGCCCCCCCCCCGTTTTTTTTTTCAGATGGGAAATCTGAGGTTTCAGAAACTGAGCCATAAACAAAGGAATGATTTCCTAAACCAGGATTAGATTTTGGTTGGGCTTTGCTTTCAGAGCTAGGAGTACCTGCTATCCTAGACTTGTTAACCATGTTCCATGGGCAAATTGCAAAAACCCTTTCAACCTCAGTTTCCTATTTTATATATAAAATAATGATAATATTGTCTCCAGAATTAATCTAAGGATTAAATGAGGTTATGTAAAGGCATTTAGTCCTGTAACCTGGCTCTTAGAAGACACTCAGGGAATGTTAGTTCTCCATCCATTTCCCCCTATTTATCTTTCTGTCCTTGGTGAATTAAAAAAAAATGATATAAAATGATTTGAAAAAAAGAACTGCAATATAAATACCAATAAAATTTTTAATTCTTGATTCTGGGTGCTAAACTAGGCGCTCTCCACCATCTCTAAAAGTTGTAGTTCTATTTATATTCATCTGTTATCTTATTGTTATAGGCAAAGACCCTGAGAAGCATTCCAGGAACAAAGCAGTAGGTAAGATTTTTCTGGAAAAAGGCAGAGTTCATGAGGGAGCCAGGATTTGGGGGGCATTCAGCTGCTGTGGGTGTCAGCCTTCAAGATTTACCCATTTACTCTCAGTCTTCTGGTCCAAGAAAGGAAGAAGAGCACCAAACCATCCATTGAGATCTCTCGGGGTGGGGGAGGGGGGTGTGATGAGGGGGAAATGTGAACAAAAGCAAGAGCTCTGTTCAGTTACCACAATGTCCGGCGACCCCAAGACTTTCGAGCTCTTTCGTGAGGGCCAGCAGGTCTGTTCTCCAGGAGTGCCCTGGGTCTGGACTCCATTTCCCAGAGTCCCTTAGTGCCCTAATGTATTCAGTGCTCAGAGTGCCTGTATGTGTGTGAGTGTGAGAGAATGTGTGCGTGTGTGTGCGCGCGCGCGCGTGTGTGTGTGTGTGTGTGTGTGTGTCTCCGAGTCCCTGGGAGAGTGGAGGCTCATTCACTGATTAGAGCCAGCGCTGAGAGGCAGCACTGCTCCTTCTCTCACACCAACCGAGTCTCTTGATCTGTACATGCAATCCCAGGCAGCTCGCGAACACAAACCCGGGGCCAGCCGCCTGCTGCTGCTGCCGCTGCCGCCGCCGCCGCCGCCGCCGCCTCCGCCGGCTCTGCGCACCCGGGACTTTTCATGCACCACACTCACTGCCTCCTTCCCTCCGTGTCCTGAAAAGTGCGACCGTTCTCCCAAGGAATTTCCACGGCAAGTATGGAGACCAGAAAGGGGTGTGGGTGTGTGCGCGTACACAGAGGGGTGGGTGCGAGAGCGGCGGGTTGCTCGGGAACCTAACTTTCCGGGTCCGTTTCCTAGGGATTCGGGCCGCTCCCCCCGACCGGGGCAGGGGCTGGGACCCGGGCTGGCGCGTCTCAGATCTCCGCGACGGTGCCTCCCGGCATCGGTGCCCTGCGCGCTCCGTGCGCTGCCTCGCTCAAACTTTCCGTCTTGAGTTTTCCTTAATGTGTTTTATTTGGGGGGTGCGAGGGGGAGGGACCAGACGCGGGAATTGGACAAGTAGGGAGGGTGAGGGGACAGCCAGGGAAGGGGAGCAGGACTTCTTTTCTCCATCTTTTAATAAGCCCCGTTCCCACTTTGTTTGGGTCGATGGGGAGATAGCCCTGTCGCCGGGCTCCCCCGCGTACCCCGCGGTGATTTCCGGCAGGGCCCAGCCCGGGCGGTGCTCAGTGGGGAGCCCGAGGCGGCGGGCAGGATGGGGAAGGGGAGATCCTAGTGGGGAGGCTCCCCACCGCCCCCACACAGCACACCACCGGCCGGGTGGGGTACCCGCGCACCGCTGGGAGCCTCGGGCCCCCGGGTGCTCGGCTCACTTTTTCCCAGCGGGGGCGGGTGTGAAGGGCGTGGAGGGCGGTGGAGGTGGGGTGGGGGGGAGTCGCGGCGCGCAGGAACGAGGCAGGTGCTGGCACTGAGGTGGACCGTTCTAAACGCAACCGGTAAACTCCCTGCTCCGCCCGGCTGGACCGGCCTGGCCTTAGAGCAGCCGGACCCGTGGGGGGTCTCCCGGGATTTTCGGGGTCGGGACTCTAGCCCCGCGGTTGTACGGAGCCAGGCGGGAGGACCGCCGTATAGACAGCCGCGCGTGGCTCTTTTTGTAGTTTTATTTTAATCTTAGACCTGCCTTAAACTGAGTAACAATTTCTCTTTCTCCGACTTGAGAACAAAACTTTTCAGCGAGCACGCAGGTCGCCGCAGTCCTGCGGCCACCGCCGCCGTGCTCGTCAGCCCCTGCGGAGCGACCTTCTCCGCCCGGAGCCGGGCCCCGCCACCGCGGTCCCGAGCCTCCGGCCGGTCCCCCTCCCCAGCCCCGGGCTTTTCAGGGCTCGGCCTGGGCGTTTCGCCTTTGTGCTTTGTAAGGGAAAGCCTCTTCTTCCAGGGCACAACAAACTTGGGCGGAGAGCTTCCGTGTGGCCCCCCGGGCTTGGCCGCCTACGGCGGTGAGACCATCCGAAGGGATGCCCGGTCCGTCCTTTGCTCCAAGAGCCCCTCCAAGAGCTCGAGGCCCAGGTGGACCCCGGCCGGCGAGGGCGCGCGGGAGCCCCGAAGTAGCGGGGGCTCCGGCTGCCCGGAGGCAGAGGAAAAGCTCTCGTTTCCCGTTCGGAACGCGCTGCTTTTTTTGGGCCCTGGCCGTGGCTCCAGCGGAGGGCCAGGGCCCGGGCCCCGAGCCGGGCGCGCGTCGCACCGGGTGGGTGCATGGGGCGGGGGCGCTCTGTGTGGGGTTCATCCCTGCCTGGCGTGGCCGGGCTGGGCCGTCCGGGGTCTGTGGCCTGTGCCGCCTCGCTGCCCCAGGAACAGCAGAGAGGGAGGACTCGGGCTCTCTCTGCCCGCGGTGCCCACCAGCCACGTCTCGCCTCCAGACCCCGCTCCGGACTCGGCTTGAGAGGCAAAGGGAAAAGAAGGGAAAAATAAAGGGGGGGAAAGGGGGCGGGCAGTGAGGAAACGGCGGGTCAGACTGGAGGGAGCAGAGCGGCCAGGGATGCCCGGCCTCCTCCTCTGCGGGTCTCGGGGGTTCTTGCGGAAAATGGAAAATGAGCCGAGGGGGGAAGGCAGAAAGAGCGTCGAGGAAGAGATGCGGGAGTCCTCCGTTCCCATCCCTCCTGGCCCGCGGAAAGCCGGCAAAAGTGGCGTGAGTTCGCTCGCTGCGATCCGGGGCGAGGTGGGGGAAGGCCGAGGACAGGGCGGCGCCGCCCCGCTGGTGACCGACGGGGCCGGGCGCCCAGCGAGCGGCGACACACACCTGTTCTGCGAGCTGCGTCGTGTGCGGCGGCCGGACGGCGTCGGCGCGAAAGGCAGAACTCTCCCTCCCTCACCCCAGGCCCGCAGTCCCGGAACCGGGAGGGCCCGGTTGCCCCGCGCCAGCCCGCACTTACGGGAGCGCCAGAATCCATGAGCCCGGTGGCTGCCCGCCGAAGCGGTGGCGCGCGGCGATGAGACCCGGGTGACCCGCGGGGCGGGGTTGTTCAGGGGCATGAGGTCCTTGGACTTTGATCGAAGGCAGCCTTCCCCCAGCCCCTGTCCGGCGGGCCCTGCCCGGCTGTGGACCTGGGCTCCTTGCACTTGTCGGTTCTTCCCTGGCCGGCGCCCTGGTTCCCCAAAGTTACAAGCAGCTTGTTTCGTGCGGAGGTTGTTGGGACCTAAAGTATTCTTTGTGCAATGGCAGCCGAGAGCTGGAGGGAGAGGTCAGGCCAAGGAGCGGTGGGCTCGGCCCTGCGTTGGACCCAAGTTTTTGCAGGTTTCGCCTTCACCTCTTCTTCCTCCGTTTTCCCTAAAAGAGTTGCTTTTCCCTGGCTAAGACTCCTACCGGCTGAATTTTGCACCCGCTTAGCTGAGCTGGCAGCCCCGCAGCCCTGCACCCTTCGACAGGCCCGGCTATTTAGGATTTGCACCCGTTGGCCAAGCCCGGTCTGGGTCGGGGTCCAAATCTGGGACCGATACCCGGCCACGTCTGAATCGCAGGCGTTGGCCCCAGCCTTTGGAATAGTGTTAAGCTTATGCTTCCTGAGCTCTTGCATATGGTGGTAAAATTTCTGTTAGAGCGGTGTTTCCAAATACCCCCTGGGCGTTTGGTGTGCGGGAATTCTCTTCAAGCGAAGAAGTCTGTGAACTTAAAAAAAAAAAAAAAAAAAATTCTTTCCTGAGTTCTTCACAACCCCCCACTACCCTGGCCCCATTTCCCATTGTTCTCTGCTTTTTAAGTTGCCTGTTAATTTTTTAAAAGTTTATTTATGCAAAGGAAAAATATCGTTTAATTTGTTCTATTATTTTAATTCCTGGCTTTTGGAAACTATTCAGAGACCACAAAAATGTCACCTGTTGTAATAAGCAGAGGAGTGTTGTGTGTGCGTTTTAATTGCCAGCAGAGTCGTAGTTTGGTGGGCGTTCAGAGCTAGGGCTCCGGGAAAGAGGCTTTGCAGCTTTTCTTTGTGGCAGTCATTTGCAAGTGGGTTTGGCTCCCAGCTGCAGTAGCAGCAGCGCCGCTTCCTTCTACGCCGATCCCAGCGCGGGTCAGGAAGCCCAGACCCTGGACAGGGATGGTCAGAGGCCGGGGTGGGAGATTGCCCACTCTCTGAGACTTTCTTTCTGGCTTTCGGTTTTTCAATGCGAAAGTGGCTAGTTCGCGCCGGAGAGCGCGGAGCGCTGCGCATCAGCTCAGCTTCAGACATTTTCACGTTCGAAACGCCAGTTTCTTCGTTTCATTTGTCTTGGTTCTGGCATGTTTAACCACGCAATTAGTAATCTCACTAATTATTCAGTTAGCTGGCGTTTTGTAATCACTTTAAACCAGGGTCGGGTGTGTGATTTAACAAGCAAACAAACTCCCACCCACACAGACCTGAACCAAACCCATCACATCAAGGATTTGAAAATTTTTGAACTCAATATTTGTTGGTTCCTCCGTCCAACCTCACTGCCTGCCAGACAATTTATTTAGCTTGTGGATTGATCCCTCCTCCTTGTTTAGTTAATTCAACAAAGACTTTTTGCAATCTGTTTGGAGTTTGTCTGATGCCGTGGAAAAGTAGCTGATGATTTATTTGGTTGCTTTTCGATTTCTGTCTTCAGCCCTTCTTTCTCCTCCTTTCAGCGGGGATGTCAGCTGTTATTACTTCCTATTGATCCCTTTGCAAAGTGAGAAGTGAACTAAAATTAATGTCAATTCCACTGCTCGGATCAATAGCTGGAGTTATTTTAATCTGGATTTGCACGAAGTGCTAAATTAAAAAAAATCAGCATAGAGGCAGAAAAGTAACAGTTACTTACTTTCCCTTTGCCTGGTTCTTTACAGTCACCCAAATGCTCCATCAAGCTGATTATCTTACAATCCATATTTTTTTAATTAAGAGGGTCAGTTAGTTTTCTTATTTTGGGTTCTGTGTTTAAACCCATGACATTTTGACATTGGGAGTGTATTAACTATAGATTTTCATAATGACTGTGGTCTGCTGAAGCCTCATCTATACAAGTTGTTAATGTGAGGAGGAGGTAAGAAAGAAAAGGAAAAAGAAAAAAAACACACTCCCCCTTCCCCCACAGAGACCAACGCCCACACAGTGGAGTAAAAGAGATGTGGCCTGGAAAAATATTGTTGATTTATTTTCAGTATAATGAAGTTTCAAATGAATAACCAGGTTTGAGTGATTCATCGTGTTCTGTTGGAGTGTCCGGTGCTGTCGCCAGATTACTAATTTATGAAACTCATTTAACATAATGAGGTGATCCAGGAAGTAAAAATAGAAAGTGAATTCTCTGGGCAATTGGTTATTTGGGGGGACAACATTCCACCCTTTATCCCCCCCCCACCCCTAGTGTATTATGTTTGTCCTTTTCTCCTGCTTGCCTCATGTGATATTGCTTGAGAGACAAGTAGTTAGTTATTTCTGTTATGAAGAGCTGCTTAGAACCCTTGGAACAGCCCTGGACCCACTTTAGAGCGTCCATGTTATGTGACCATTAATCTGACTTGAAAACAGCCAAGAACAGGATTCCCAGACCAGACTTGTCAGGCTAACTGGCTGTCCTTGGCAGATCATTCCCTGCACTGCTATAACTTGACAGGAAAGTTATTTAAAATTTGGAAGAGAGAAAAATCCGTTAATGTGAGATACATAATCTGGTAATTTAGCAATGATGTCTATAAGGAGAGATGCCAAATGAGGAAGCAGTCTGATGGTGTGCACTCATCTTCCCAATTAATAACAGTCATTGACACGTCTGCTACAGGATGAGAGAAGGAAATACTCTCTTTGCACTGCATTAAGCCAAGGGGATTCATCTACAGTTTAACTGAGGCTTCTGTATTTGAGGGAATACCAAAGATACTCCATTATCTAGGTGTTTTTTGTTTTTTTTTTAAGGGAGGGGGCAAAATCTCGTTTGAGCTATGACTCGATTTAAAGATTATAATTTGTAGCAGATGGTGATTTTTGGTTACACCTTGAGTTTCATTAAGTTTCTATCTAGTGTATATTTTTGAAGCTAATAAATTCTAGTATTCCTCTTATGTTATCCTGACTTTTGATATATAGCCCTTCTCCCACTCCCCCAACCCCCCACTCAAAATAAATTTTGAAATGGAATCAGCGGCTATGGAAATGTACAACCTAAATTTAAAAGGGAAATTGAAGGAAGTCTCTCCCAACTCCAATTTGTTCCAGGGGCCTTTATCAGACATCAACTCTGACTGGGCCCAATAAGCAGAGCAAAATAAGTCAGAAATTTTGTTAACATTTTGCTCCAAATGTTAATGGCAAATTCAAGGCTGTTTACAAATCTACTTAAGAGCGAGTGCATTAGTAACTAAAATTACCGATCCGTTCTTTGCTGCCCCTGGAAGACAGCCGCTTCTAGAGAACATATGCCAAAGGCACCCGTTATGGTGTTAAATATTGTCGGAGATGCCAGGCATTTTACTGATGAAGGTTTTGTTCCTTCTCAGAAACGAGAAAACCTGTATGATTAGAGAAGGGCGTGCATCAAAAATAATATTGCTGTTGTCTCTTCACATAGCACTTTTTTCTGGAAATAGCCTTAGATGATACATGAAGATGTGTGTTGATGTATGTGCCAATGTGTGTGATTTATCCACACGTACAATTCATACCAACTAGCATGTACAGATGGTCTAGATGTGCTTGATTTAGGAATTTTTCAGCACCAGGGCGTTGTCAGGGGAGATGAAGAGAGAATGTGTTTGTGGGGGGTCATATAGGTAGAACCTTGCCTCTGTTTGAACATCAGGGCTGCCATGAGAGGTGTGTGCAGGTGGAAACCCTTTAAAATATAGACCCCACCTAATCTACTGGGTGACTTGGCCTTCCAAAGCTCATTTGCTCAGGGAATATTGTATTTGGAGGTTTTATGATTTTTTTTCCTTTGCTGGGCTCAGGCGCATTTCACCCGGAACGTGTAGGGACCAAAGTCAGCTACGCGTACATCACAGTAAGTTGTCTATTGATTTTCCTGAATGAAAATGGTCTGATGCTGCTGCCCACTGGCTCCTAAAGCCTGTGGTGTCTCTTGCCCGAGCATCTGTAAGCCAGAAGGATGGTGTTTCGATCACTTGGGGCTTCCCTTTTTTTCCTCCCCCCTTGACCTTCCTCCCCCCTCTTTTTTTCTCTTTGCTGTTTCCGCAGGTCTTAGAAGGGGATGATTCCCCAGTAATATCCCCTGCCCTGATCCAAGGTGCTGCTCGGCCTCCCTCCCAGGGAAGACTGCTTCTTGTGTGACACGAGCCTAAGAAAGAGACTCCGATGGACTTACACCGGGCAGCCTTCAAGATGGAGAACTCATCCTACCTCCCCAACCCGCTGGCATCCCCAGCACTGATGGTCCTGGCGTCCACGGCTGAGGCCAGCCGCGATGCTTCCATCCCTTGTCAGCAGCCACGACCCTTTGGTGTACCTGTCTCAGTAGACAAGGACGTGCATATTCCCTTCACCAACGGTTCCTACACCTTTGCCTCTATGTACCATCGGCAAGGTGGGGTGCCAGGCACTTTTGCCAATCGTGATTTTCCCCCTTCTTTACTACACCTCCACCCTCAGTTTGCTCCCCCAAATCTAGATTGCACCCCAATCAGTATGCTAAATCATAGTGGAGTGGGGGCTTTCCGTCCCTTCGCTTCCACTGAGGACCGGGAGAGTTATCAGTCAGCCTTCACGCCGGCCAAGCGACTTAAGAACTGCCATGACACAGAGTCTCCCCACTTGCGCTTCTCAGATGCAGATGGCAAGGAATATGACTTTGGGACACAGCTGCCATCTAGCTCCCCCGGTTCACTTAAGGTTGACGATACTGGGAAGAAGATTTTTGCTGTCTCTGGCCTCATTTCGGATCGGGAAGCCTCTTCTAGCCCAGAGGATCGGAATGACAGATGTAAGTACTTTGGTGTGAGCCTTCCCTACCCCCGGCAAACCCTGCCTCACAGTAGTGTTCAACAGGTCGCTGGCAGTTTTCATGCTCCTAGGAATGGGGAGGGCCAGGTACTTCCCACTCAATGGCTGCGGAGTGCTAACATTTACTTGTCTCTTGTCGATGAGCATTGACAGTTCTGGGAGGACATGTTTTTCTGAAGGTATCCAGAAGCAAGTTGGCTCCACGCTGCCTCTCCCTGGGGCACGATTGGCTTATTCTCTGGGGATTCTGGAGTGAAGAGGGGTGCTATATATATACTGGAGTGAATGTCATTTTATTAGAAAGTGTAGGTTCCTAGGAAATTTGGGGGGCCTGAAGAAACTCATCCATCCCTCCTCTCTTTGCTATCCTCATTATATTTCTCTGAGCATTTTTTTTTTTTAGCTTTTCCATTGTATCACATCCAGTGGACTCCACGTGATTTTATTTTCCCAACTCTCAGCCCTTGTCCACATGAGGCTATTTTTCAGAGAAGGACAAAGGTGTCGTCAATCACCATAAAGCATTTCAAACAGCTGTGTTTTCCTTGCGATCGCAAGGCTAGAAAGCCGACTTCTCTTGGGATTTAACAGGTTTGCTGGATGCTTATCCTAGGGCTCACTTTTAGGACTAGACACGGTTGACCTGTGTGACTGCTCCATATTTGATGTTCACAACAATTATTAATTTCTGCTTATGGAACAGTTTTCTCGTGTTCTCCCAGTGCCTCGTTGAGCTTTGGCGACCCTCGCTGATAGTTGGAACTAAACCTTTATTTGGAACTTGTAGACCAGGAGTGCTGAACCCTGCAATCTTCTCCTCTAATAGAATCAGAAAATAACTGTGTTCTGACGCTTTTGGGCTATGGGTAGGCAGAGCAGTTTTCTTCAAGCCTGGTGAGAATTTATGAACTGAGGGTGTTTTTCCACCCAACCCTTTGTTCTAAGATTTGCTTCATTTTATTTTCTTAAGAAAACTACATCTGAGGTTTGCTTTCCCCTCTTCTCTATTTTTTTGTGCTCCTGTCCTCTCTATAACCACCAACACGAATACCATTTTTTTTTCTCTTCTCTTTATGATGCCGAGGAGAGTAATAGAGACATTGCCGCTCTCTCCCCTGTCGGCACTGCTTCCTCAGGCTGTCTCCTTGAATTAGGCACTGTGTTAACTTTCCTGCGCTAAAAGGCATCTGCCTAAACCCAGCGTACCTTTTCAATAAAAGTCATCATAAAATCAACCTGCCTTGTAAATCCATCGCTCTTTGGTTTTGAAATATGTAGCAAGTGTGTCTTTTATGTTAGCGTCTGTAAGCCCGAGACCTCCCCACTTCAGGGACAAGCTGCCAGCACGAGTGCCCGTGTGTTCTCTCACTTTGCTTGGGCTCTTCTTCCTCTGTCTCCCCTTCTGGACAGCTGACGTGTGCATTACCATCTTGCTTTCCCGGTATACCTGCTGAAGACACTGGCGTTGTGTTGGATCTGTTGTGTTTCACTTTAGTGCAGTTTTCATTTGTCAGCGTGCAGGTGATGGAGGCAAGCTGTAATCTGACCTCTGGCTAAAGCTGGCCTGGGTGAGAGTGCGACGGATTCTGCCCCTTTTTGCTCCAAATACAAGTTGAAGATGCAAACCTCTCAAACCTAACGGTGCTGCAAAGTAACATCTGGAGATCAAGATTCCTTTCTTCTCACTCAACAGATCCGGCTGGTCTCCATTTTTCTCTCTTTTTAGCCCAAACCTGTGTCAGACCCCCAGAGCAGGAAGAAGCTTGTTAGTCAAGTCAGAACTCATAGATGTGTCTATCCATTCCCCCTCCGAGTGTCAAAGCCATAACTCTTCTGTTTGCTTGGTTTGCATTGTGTGGTGGTGCCATCCCCCATAGAGATGGATCCCTCACGCAGGAATACGCCTGGGTGGAGAAAAATTAAATGAGTCTATCTCCCAAAGTGAAATGGAGTTCTGACCTTGAAATTAATGAGATTCTGATCAGAAGAGTGGGGAAACTTCTTTATTTCAAACTGTAGTGTTATAGAAATTGGAACCCTTTCCCCTTTTATTTGCTTAAAATATTCTTTCTTTAGAGAGTACTTTGTCTTCTCTTTTTTCTCTTGCCCAAACATAAAACCTATAGGCGTGTCTATGAGTGTAGGATGTTTTGCACAACCACATTATTATCTAGAGTAGCATTTGTGACTAATCTTTAACAAGAAACAAAGGTGCAAAGTGAAGAGGAGCCTCTTAGGCTGTGATAGCCCTGGATCTGGGCTCCTTCCTCCTTTTCTTTCCTTAGGTGGCAGAGCAGCCTTCCCAGGGCTGTACTGGGTAGCGTTTGTGCTTTTGAGTTTGAGTTTTTGGAAGGCGGGAGAAACATTTTTCTGTGGGGAAGGGTTGAAGAGGCACTGTGACAAAGTCTGCAGCAGCTTTCTTGGCTCCTGTCATATGCCGACGTGTGTCGGAATATTTATGGTCTGTTTTATGTAAATACATATTTAAGGGCCGTTAGAAGGCCTGATTATTCCCACTAGATGCCTTTCAGGTCCTCCCTACAGAACCGTTTTGAAATAAGTAATATTTCTCAGATAATCGAGTGACAGTGTACAAGACTGCTTCTAAAGGGAGAGCTTAAGGGGCAGATGGGGCAGTGAGGGGGGTGGGGAGAAGAGAGAGGATAGAAAGTGTTCAAAAGAGCGAAGTAATAGGATGCAGTGGCTTTTTTTGGTCAGATTGCCAAAATTAACTATGTATATTCTAGTTTTTTATTCTTAAAATTTAGAGTTAATTTCTGATGTGGTTGACTTATTTTTCAGTTCTCTTCATATAAATAAATTTTTCTCATAAAATGTAAAAAAAAAAATGGTTTAATTAAATTCAACAGTAAAACTCCTAAATAGGCACTTAGCTTTAAGGGGTTTTTTTTCGGGGGTGGGGGGCTGAGTATGGGGGTGTGTGTGTGTGTCCTTTCCTTAGAGTAGAAGTTTTATGACTGAGTTTTAGGTCAATGAAAAATCAGTTTTACAATGGAAACACTGACAATTTTTACTGTCGCAGCCACCCCCTGCTCGCACACTGCATCCATATGCAGATATGTCCACATGTGAGAGCATTTGAAAGAGGGGCCTGCAGACATGGTGTAATGCACATGTGTTCTTTCCTTAAATCTGGGTGCTGATAGGCAGGATTTCTTTTGTAATTAAATATGCATTTTTGTAGACCAAAATGTAGCTATTTGGGTAAAGTATTGTCTCTCCTAGTAGATGATTTCCAGTTCTTGCCTGTTCACCTACCTGGCATCACAGGTGATCCGTGAGGTAGGTGTTGGTTCTATGGAAAAAAAGAAGCCTTTACTCGACAGGACTGACTTATTTGCCCTGGAGAAAAGGAGAAGTGTTTTGTGAGAAGCCGTTCATGGAGGATGCGTAATTCCCCAGGAAGGGAACTGAGGTAACTCCTGTTTATTGTCACTCCCTGAACCAGTCTCCAAGGCTTCTTGTCCAGGGAAATGATGCTAAAATTTATGGACCAATTACGAATAGTCCACGTGTGTCTTACATATGAAGTGTCTACAGATATGTTTCCCAGGGCTTTTAAAATAAACATTTCCTCATTAAGGAAACTTTACAACAAAAGGGAAGATAAGTATTGTCTGCTGCCTTGTGCTAGAATCTATACATTTATTACCCCCTTAGCACCCTGGCTCTTATCATGTGTATTTCCTTGTACTCTGTTGGCCATCCCTGGGCCCAGATTCCTGCCTGGGTCATATAGGTTTTTGGTTTTGGGTTTTTTTGTTTTGTTTTGTTTTGGGTTTTTTTGGGGGGGGGCAGCCTGCCAGTCATTCCACTCAGTCAGCCCAAATTGGAGTTGGCTATATGCATGTTCACCAAAGGGCTGAGAGGAACAAGAACTGTCCCAGTTGGAGCAATGACTGGCCCTGCCTTCTGATTCATCTCAGGGATGAGCACCGGTCATTGACCCTAGAGTGGCTCTGTTTCCTTGGCCCTTGCCTGTGTCAGGCAGATTCACAGGTAGGCAGGAAACGGGGTGGCTCACAGCAGTTCCTGGATGTTCTGCTTTGCTCTCATCTTTGATGTATTTGAAAAGTCATTCTTGAGCCCCAAAAGCCCTGAGTAGGAGATGGTATTTTGTACTCAGGGGGAGAATGTGTCTTTATAAAGGCATGTATCATCGAAGACCCTGTGTCCTAACAATCAGATCAGCTGAGCCCACATAGGCCCAAGGACAGCCTGGAATGAGGAGTCCCAGCTACATCATGGGGGTGGTATTAAGGGGGATACTTCCCAAGGACTCTGGGACTGGAGTGGCCAGAGACCCTGACCTGGGCTTTTAGGAGAATTGCTCTTGCTGGGGAAAATGTTTGGGACAGTTGTCAGGTCACCAGGCTCAACTTCTGGATTGTAGCTGGAGCAGATGACCACCGTGAAAGGGCCAGCAGATCACCAGAGGAGATGGGTCAGATGGTTCCCTCCGTACTGACTGCCCAGAGCTAGCCCAGTTGTCGCTCAGCTGCTCCCCAATTTCTCCCGGAGCCCCTTTTCTCCTCCCTCTGGGGCTGGAGGGCAAGAACTCCTGTGATGTGTGGTTGTTTCTGGTTGTTCACTCCCAGCACAGTCATGGAGACTCCTTTTCATGCTGCTGGGTTTAATTGTCTTGTTGGGATAAAGAAATGTTTGCACAGCTAAAGTGGGGCCGGGCTGGACGGGAGCAGTCCCTGATGGCTGCAGAGCCATCTGGCCTGGCTTGGCTTGGCTCATCGCGCCGCTCGCCCGCCGCCCGCCCGGCGGCTGGGCTCGCTCCCGCTCCCGCTCTCGCTCTCTTCCCCTGTCCTCGCTCCACGCCGCGCCGTTCTGGTCGGCGGCTGCCTCCTCGCGCGGCCGGAATGCCTAATCACCATGGTGAGAAAACGGACACCGCAGCCGTCCTCCCTCCTCGCCTCGCGCCCTCCCTCCCATCAATTGTCATGCAGAAGTGATCCGGGCTGCCGTTTCCTCGCGGCCGCCAGCCAGCCCCTCGCCGCTCCCGGCAGAAGGGTGGCTGGTAATTGATCGTTTGGGGGAGGGGGCGCGGAGAGGCGCGAGGCCCGGCCAGGGGGAGGAAGAACCACGGAGCGGGCACCGTTGGCTCACTTGGAAAGGACCCCCCAGCCTCCGCCACCGAGATGGCTTTCAAGTGGTTTCAGAAATGTTGGTGACCTCGCCGTCGCTCGGCCGGACTCGGAGGCTGCGGGAGAACTCCGGGCGCTGCCCCAGGGCCGGGCGAGCCTCGCGCCGCCGCCGCCGCCGCCGCCGCAGCCGCCGGCGCCCGGGACCCGCGGGCCGGCCTGGTCCCCCACCCCCGCCCCGCCCCGCCCTCCCCCTCCCCGCGCCCCCAGGTCGCACTAGGAACCGAGTCTTCGGTCGGTTTCCTGTCCTGTCGTCTGAGCTGCAGAGGGAGTGTGGGGACGGGGTGAGGGGACAGGGAGCGAGTGTGACCGGGGAGGGGGGGCACGCCCACGGGGGGTCGGGGTGATGGGGGATAGGGCGGGAAGTGCGGGTGGGCGGGTGGCGGTGTGAGGAGGCGAGGGGACCCCGCGCGGGCGTGGGGCGGCCAGCGCGCGGGGAGGGGGCGTGGGGGGCGGGAGTGGGAGGAGGGTGTGGGGGAGGGCGCGGGGGCGCGTCGAGGAGGACGGACATGTGTACACGCGCTTCTGGAGCTAGCATTTCCCTCGGCACCCGACGACTTTGAGGTTTCTCCTGTAGATTCGAAATGTTTTCCCCGTCTTGCTTTTCAAATTTGTAAAACGTTTCGGGAACTGTTTCCCAAGCCCTGGGGTTCGTGAATCCGCAGGATGGCTGGTAATTCGGGCGAGGCGAGTCTCGGTCGCCTCTGACGGTCTGAGGCTCTCAGCCAGCACAGCGGGGCTTGTTAAAGTCCGGGCAATTTCTGGAACTCTTCCCACGGGAAGTTTTCCGGGGCTGCCTTCCGGTCAGCGGCCCCAGGTTGATTATTTGGTGGCCCTTTTTTGTTTGAAAACAAAAAACACACATTGTATCCTAATAACAAAAGTTGCTCTCCCTCCCCATCCCCTTTCCTCATTAGGCAGAAGAGGAAACTGAAAAAATAGAATTATATTTTTATATTAGTTTTTCTTATTTTTAACCCTTGTTAACTACATCCATCTGGTTAATAAATATTAGCACACACTGAAATGTATTCTTTGTAAATACTCGGCATTTGGAGTGACAATACTTTTAGTATAGTTATATTTTCATAATGGTTTTTCATATTTTTAAGTCTTATTAACCACATCCATCTGGTCAATAAATATCAGCATACATGTTGGAATGTACTCTTTATAAATACTTGGGATTTGGAGTGATGATACATTTTAAGTGTAAAATCCACACAACTGTAACACCAAAATTACAGTAATCTTTGGATTTGAATATTCTCTTCCAGCAGTTTAACAGCATTTCCCAGTGCCATTTCTCCCCAAAAACAGATGAACTGCAGACTTGAGGATAACTTACTGCTGTAGAGCAGCTAAAATGCCTTCACGTTTTAAAAAAAAATACCATTTAAATTGTGGCGTTTGTGGCTGAACAGAACCTACAAGTGTGTGCTGTGGGTGGGAATTTGTAAATATCTCTTTCTTTGGGCAAGGAGGAGAATTTTCTGCAAAAGAACTTTCACCTACTTAGTTTCTCTCTTAGGCCCTTTCCAGGAAAAGATCCTGATTTGGGACTATGGGTTTAGGGCTGGAGAAAAGATAGGCTGTGGTATTATCAGCAAACCTGGTAGATGCTAAGTAAACAGGAGGAATTCATTCCCTTCCATTTTTACCCAATGGATTAGGTTTTTCTATAATCTTAACCACAGTTTAGTTTTAGTGCTAAAAAAAATTTCTGGGGCATTGGTGCCAATCACATCGAAGGGTTCAGTAAGTATTAGTTGAGTATTAAATAAATTAATGGTGGTGATTATAATCTAATTTTTCCTCCAAGTTTTCAGCAGTTTGCCACTCTTCAGCATTGCGCTGGATAATATCTATTAGACTATGCTATCCCAAAGGTGTAGAGGTCGGAGGAAAGAAAAGAAGAATTTATTTATGCCTTGAGATTTAATAATGACAAAAGTAGGGAGGGAGTTTTTCAAGAGATATGTGAAATTGCCTTTCTCAAATATAGACTTATTGTCTTGATTATTTGGGGGTACCAAAAGAATCTTTCCTAGCTTAAAAAATAATTTAAAATTTGCTTTTCTCACCTAACACTCTAGAAACCTAAGATCAGAGGCTATCCCCTTCCCAAATGTTTTCTCACAGCATTACATTCCCTATCATGGAGTCCACAAATGCTGACCTGCTTTTGATGTGTATTTAAAAAAAACAAGTTCCTACCCAGGTCTTGGTTGAAGCTGGAATCAGACAAGTGATGTGGGGGTTTTGTAGACACATATAACCATCTGGCAATTCAGACATTTGACCGTCAGTTTTCTCTGTGGAATGTGTTCTGATTGAAGATGACCTAGAGGAAATGAAAGTTGTGTTTTTGGGGGGAAGACATGGTGCTGCATCCAGTACATTCTGTTCAGCAGGCATGGAGCTTTAGGAAAGTCTAGAGCTATATGTGTGAAGAAGGAACCTTTTGGTACAGTCTCATGAGAAATCAAGCCCAGTAAGCCTGAGTGTGACTCACCAGAGGAGGGTTGTCTTTTTCCACTGAAATTCATTTGCAGGCTGAGACTTATGGCTTTGCATCCATCTGTGAGAAAGCTGCAGGGAGGGGGCAAGGGCTAGCCCTGGAGAGACCTTTGCTTTATTTTCAGGTATATGATTCCCATTTAGGTGCCGGCTAATCCTATAGTGCTCTCATTTGGCCTTGCGTTTTGGGTTGGTGTGATTTATACCAAGTCATTGTGGCCTAGCAGAATAAATGCCTGTGAGAGGAATAAATGTTGCATTTACGCCTTTGAGCCTCAACTTGAAGATGTTTCAGATCAAAGGTGGGAAGACAATATAACGTAGTAGTTAAGAGTTCAGCCTCTGGAGTAAAATCCTGACCCTTTAGCTTACTTACTCTGTGACCCTAGGCAAATTACTTGACCTCTCTGGGTCTCGGTATTCTCACCTGTAAAATGGGCATTATACAACCTTAAAGGGCTGTTGTGAAGGACTGAATGAGATTAAGTACACAGATAATGCTCAGAACAGTTCCTCATACATACTAAGCATTCAATACGTAATGACTTATTTCAAGGATAATCTGGTGGTATAATCTTCATTGTTAGAAGCATTGATGTAGCCAAACACAGGGTCATTAACAACTAGCATGTATGTAGGATCCTTTCACACACTCCTGCCTTATGGCAACGTGGAAAAAGGGAGAGATAAAGTCTCAAAGCCCTTTTCTGTGATAGCCAGCTGCTTCACCTCCCTTCATTATTACCCATCCACCAGGATTAGCCCTGGTGGCCCTCTGACCTCTTTCTCCCTCCGTTTTATTTAGAAGCAAGGCAATATTAGAATTAAAGAAACCGAGTCTGAGTCAGGAAGGGACCTGACCAGGGTTAGTTAGGTATCTAGGCAGTGGCCCAGGTCAGAGAATCCAGATCTCATTATATTTTCTTATTCTGGAACTTTGTATTATCAGATATCACTTGAAATAAATGGACCATTAGAATTGTTTGTGGTAGAGATTTGAGCTATATGTAATCAGATTTTCTGCAATGGTATTTGGTATTAGAATTCAAAGTCCCAGAGTTTCTAGTATGTCCCTAGATTTTAAGTTACACGGGCACTTTTACCCTCTTGCCTGTGTGAGAGAAATCTGTGAACCTTCCCCCATCTGTGTGTGTCACAGTCCCACAGCATGATGGATTGTCTCTGCTTGGGGGAGGCTTAGGACGGGGCTTGAAGGGGCCTTGTAGGTCAGGAGAGAAATACAGCAGCAGGACTGAGCTGGGGGAGCTGCTGGGGAGGGATTAGCAAGGGAAGCAGAGGGCAGGATTGGGCGGGGATAGGCCTCTTCCATGGTGTCTGTGTGCATTTTCCTAGGAGTAAAAGAGGGCTGTCCATTACCCTGAGTGCACAAATAAACTCAGTGTTTTCTTCTTTGTAGAAAAAAAGTCCCATGGGGCTTGGAAATATCAGAGAATGATTCTGCACATCAGTGGGAGAGGTGGGAAGTAGGGGGATGGGAGTGGGCAAGACTGACCTTCTGCCTGAGGACCTTGGATTTGAGTCTGTTATTTAAATATAGTGGCTCGGATTTGAAAAGTCTCCTGTTCACATATGTATGTAGCAGAAATAGCCATTGGCGGCCAATTGAGGCCGACTCCTCAATCCTTATCAGTTCCTTCATGGCTCTGTTGCAGAGAAGGGGTTAAGGTCAGTGTTGGTGGTAAAGAGCACCCACTTCTCCTCTCTCCCTATCCCCAGTCCTTTCCACATAGGGACACAAAGGTGTACAGGAGGTAGGAAGGGAAATGCTCACCATTTTTAATTTTGAGTTGCTAAAGAAGGGGGAAAGTCTGCGATTTAGGCCCAAATGCCAAAGTCAATGGAAGGAAGGAATTCCAGGAAAGAGAAGAGTTGGACCCAAGAGGTGGATGGAGAGGTGAAGGCAGTAGCGCGTGCTAGGGTAAGGAATCAGCAGGACTGCAGTTAGGGCCTAGGCTTTGGCTTCCTTCCTGAGCAGTAAAATTAAAAAAAAAAAAAAAAAAAATCCTTAGAACAACAAAAGTCTGGACGCATGGGCTTCCTTCCTGACAGGCCAACCTGGTGGGGCTTCATTCAGCCTGAGCAGCAGTCAAGGCTGATTTACTGGTAAGAGATCCCAGACAGACATTTGGGCTTAACCCTTTCCTAACTGCAGAGATGCCTCATTGCCAACGCTGCCCTCTTCTTACAGCTTCCCATCGTGGTGTGAGGAGCTACTTACTATCATTTGTTCTTTATTTAAAGAGAGTACCTGCTGCTGAAGGGCCTAATACCCTCTTCACGAGAAAGCTGGGTCTAGGAGAAGTTGAATGACTTGAGAGATCTTACCATCAAGTCTGTGAGAGGGCTGGCATTGTGGCTTATGGCTGATTTACCTCTCAGGCTCTTGGTGACATTATATTGACTCTGGAGCATTATTTCCATCTTTGGTCATGGGCAGTGCCTCCTGGAGTCTGTATCGGGGTGATCCTATGAGCCTCAGTTCTGCCTCCTTATGGTACTGGCACCGAGAAGGAACACTGCTGCTTATTTTAGGTGTTTATTGGTGTATTATGGATAAAACTGGCAGAGTACATGAGGCATGATTGACTTTCCATCTTGCTAGTATCATGCACTCATTAAGTCATTTAATTATTCAGTAAGTATTTACTAAGTACCCGCATTGTTCCAGGCACTATGCTAAGTGCTGGGGATACAATGATGAGCAAGGCAGATTATATATAGTCCCTGCCTTACTAGAGCTTAAAGTTTAGCGAGCAATTGCAGGATGTTGTGAAAAGTGTTATAATAGGGGAAGTATAAAATGCCATGGGATTAGAAGCTGGAGCACCTAATCTTGTCAATGAGTGTGGATAACTTTCTGGAGCTAGTGACCTTTAAGCTGGTATCTGGAAATCAAGAAGGAATTACTGTATTCAAAGGGGCTAGGTGTGGCAGTTTGCCTTACTGGACAAAGTATAGCATCTGAGAGTGGAAGAAAGAACTCCACAGAGCTGCCAAGGATTGCTCATGATAGAGTAAAAATAGAATTTCTGTCTGCCAGGACCTGAGACATGACCCTGGATCTCTATAGTACTTCATCCTATAGCCAGGTGTTCGTGAGAACATTCGTATGGTGCTTATATGCTTCTGAAGCCCAGCATCATGTAGGGTCTTGTTTTAAAAGTAACTTTATTTTGTTTTGTCTGTTTGTTTTGTTGAAGTATAACCAACATACAATAGTAGATATAGGAGATAACTAACATACAGTAGTAGAAACATTAGTTTAAGGCATATAATATAATGATCCAACAATTCTGTACGTTACTCAGTGCTCATCAAAATAAGTGTCCTCTTTATCCCCTTCACCTATTTCACCCATCCCCCACTCACGTCCCCTCTGGTAACCACCAGTTTATTCTCTGTATTTAAGAGTCTGTTTTTTGGTCTCTTTTTTCCTTTGTTTGTTTTGTTTCTTAAACTCCACATACGAGTGAAATTGTAGAGTATCTGTCTTTCTCTCACTGACTTAACATTATACCCTCTAGGTCCCTCCATGTTGCAAATGGCAAGATCTCATTCTTTATTATGACTGAGTTATATTCCATTGTATATATATATATATAACCACATCTTCTTTGTCCATTCATCTACTTGAATGGGGTTGCTTGCATATCTTGGCTCTTGTAAATAATGCTGCAATAAACATAGGGGTGCATATGTCTTCTTGAATTCGTGTTTTCATTTTCTTTGGGTGAATACCCACTAGAGGAATTCCTGGATCATATGGTAATTCTAGTTTTAATTTTTTTGAGACTGCTCCATCCTGTTTTCCACAGTGGCTGCACCAAGTCATATTCCCACCAACAGTGCACTTTTCCTCCACATCCTCGCCAATACTTGTTATTTTTTGTGTTTTTGATTCTAGCCATTTGACAGGTGTAAGGTAATATCTCACTGTGGTTTTGATTTGCATTTCCCTGATGATGAGTGGTGTTGAGCGTCTTATCATGTGTCTGTTGGCCCTCTATATGTCCTCTTTGGAAAAATGTCTGTTCAGGTCCTCTGCCCATTTTTAATTGGATTATTTGTGGTTTTTGTATTGAGTTGTATAAATTCTTTATATATTTTGCATATTAACCCCTTATCAGATATATCACTTGCATATGGGAGAAGTCCCATTCAGTAGGTTCCCATTTTGTTGGTTTCCTTCGCTGTGCAAAACAAAAACAAAAACAAAACAAAAGTAACTCTCTAAAGATAAGCCACTATAAAATACTTTCTAATGACATATGATATCTTAAGACCCATGAGCACCCAGAACCATGCTTGGTACAAAGTACTCAGGAAATATTTGTTGAATATGGAAGACCATTACCCTGATGATGTTTGGGGGGATAGATTAAGGGCCCTGGTCTTTTTACTCAAGTTCATGCTCAGCTGTATACTTTGCCTGCACAGAGATCTGATAGGTCCCAAGATCTAAAGTACTCCCTGACCGTTAAACTAAGCCACACAGTACCCAGGATTCTTGGCAGGATTTCTTGGCAAAGTTTCCTATGGGAGGTGTTTTGCTCAGGCGTGACTTTCATGAGGGAGGTTAGGCGTGTAGTGCCAAGACTATTGAGAAAGGAAAAAAAGAAGGAAAGCAAACCGTTGTTCCAGCCTGGCACACATAGGCATACTAAAAACAGCTCCCTCCAGCCAGGGCCTCGGTACTCTGCCATCCCGGTTGTGGTTTTCCTTCCCCGGCCTCTTATCGTGGTCATCACTCAACATCCACAGCATTTCCTGTAGAGCGCAGTGCTTAGGGCTGTTTGCAGAGGAGTCAAAAAAGTAGATGATACTTCCTCTTCTTGAGGGCCTATGGTTAAGGTGAGTGGTTAGGATGTATATATGAAAAAAAAAAGATAATATAAAATAACAGACAACAGGGGCTCTCTGGGATCTCAGGAGGAGTCATTCCCAAGGCTGGGTTTCTTAAACTGTGATCTAAGGACCACCAGCTTCCCTCCCACTTGTGGTGGTAATAGAGGAAGGGGTGGTTTGGGGGTGGGGTGGGGGAAATAGTACCTGTAATGCAGATTCCCAGGGCCCACTCCAGACCTCCTAATCAGAATCACATGGAATGTGACCTGGAAATCTGTATATTTAGCAAGCAGGTGATTCTTAGACTCCTTAAAGTGTGTGTGTCACTCACCAAAGGTAAGAGTCTCAGAGGGAAGTTTTCACCAAGGAGTACAGCTTTGGAGGAAGGGCAATCAGTATGGGCAAGTAGAGAGGAAGAAGCTGGGATCCCAGCCAGAAGCCCGGAATGGTAAGAGTGAAGATACTGGATCCACTTAAGACGGTATCTTTCTCCTCCGGTCTCCTGTTAGGCGTAGGATCTGCCCAGCTGCCTCTAGTTGCCCCCTTGGCCTTTGTTCCTCCTCGGGTTGTTTCCCTTTTCCTCCCTTATTGCTGACCGGCTGATAGTACATGCTCAGACCGCCCCTGTCTTGGTACAATATTGTAGTTCTAAGGTGGCCCAGTGGAGGGGCTCACGGTGCTTAGCCAGATGTGAGGGAGCCAATGAGCGCTTTGCTGCTTCCTGGGCTCCAGCCAACTTGGCTGCTCACTTCTGTTATACTGCCGAGTTGGGGCTAGAGAGGGGTTTTGCCAGCCTCCTCTCTCCTCTTCCTCAGCCCTTAAGCTTTCTTCTTATGCTAAAATGCTCATTTGTAAAGAAATAAGGGTTAGTGGAGGGTTGGAGGGTTAGAGGAATCTCTCAGAGGCTGAATTAGTCACCAACACCTGCAGACTGGCTCTCTGCTTCAAGCTTTAACCCTTCTGGGGACAGCTGCCAGTGGATAGAAGGTTAAATGAACTGTGTGTGGGGGCTTGGTTCGAGGTTCAGATGCTTCAGGCACCTGCACACTGGCGGATACTCTCATCAGTGTTGCTCATGGACTTGGGGGTGGTGTCCTTTTCCCGACACACTCTCCCCTTTTAAAACATTCATCACATTGTATTGTAATTATTTGCCTACTTGCCCCTTATGTGACTCTACCCAGTGTTTCTCCTCCTGTAGCACCTGACTCAATAAATATTTGTTGTGAGAGTAAGTGAACGCAGGGTCACTGTTTCCTCGACCGAGTTATGCTGAGTGTTGCCAGCTGGCTCTGCCCTCTCCGACATAGTCTGAAGGACCACACAGGATCCACCGCAGGGCTGGGCACGCCCTGGCACATTGACAAGTGGGAAGTGATGACTAGAAATAGAGGCTTTGGAAACAGCTCAGCGACAGGCCAAGAGCACAGAGCCAGAAGCTCCAGCTTCTCATTTACGAGCTGTGTACCTTTGGGCCCGTCCCCTTCTCTCTGAGCCCCAGCGCCTCATATATAAAATGAAAGGTGGCAAACAATCCTCGCCCTACTTTACAGGGTTGTTGAATCAGGAAAGATAACACAGATGTGTTTTGTCATCCAAAAGTTACTGTATAAATGGCACACAAGCCCACAGACCACAAATAACACGTACGCATACCCCATACAATGTATTCATCCCCTTCCAAGAGCATCTGTCTAAGGAGCAGCATGGTCTTGGGGGAGCAAAGCGGTTTATGAAATACCTGAGTGTTCAACCTAGAGGGAGCCCTCCTACCTGCAGTTCCAGCCTTGCAGCCGGACTCCAGGAGAGAGGCTACGTTCCCCGCCACCGGCTGAAACATTATTTTCCTAGGTGGTTTGGGACAAAAGTTTTGTAGACTCTTTGTGGATGTAGGTTGGCAGGCCACTTTCTGTACAGCTCTGTGACATCTGAGCCGAAATATTATTTTGCCGGATTCCCACTGAAATGAATTCACCCTCTGCCTTTCTTCTCAGCACAGTTCAGAGCGCCTTTCTTTTTCAGTTCACAGGGCCTGTGACTCTATTCCTACTTTGGGGAGGGAAATATTTTGACTTAGAGGCAGAATGCCTTGGCCTAAGGAATGATAGACAGAATTGAGGTGAAGAGGGCTTTCTGCCCTGGAGACCTTGCCTAGGCTGCAAGAATAGCCATGCTCTCCAGGCGAGTATGACAAGATGAAGAGGGCCATCAGATTTGGAAGGATTTGGAGGGACTTGCCCCGCAGGCAAGATCTTTAGAAGTCGGAGCTGAGCCAGGAGGATTGGAAAGAGCAAGCATTTGAAAAAGGCTTTCCTTGTGCGGTAAACTTCATTGTGTGATTATTTAATAGACCATTAACAAGCAGATTCATTAACAAGATCTTAATTAACAAGTTCCAGGGTTATTCCTCCAACTTCCCAGGGGAACTGTTCTCCTCCTATTTAGTCCCCGAGACTTCCTATCCTCCTTAAACTAACCATACCCAGACGCATTTAAATTCAGTCTTTTTATTGCAAGAAAAATGACTGCGGGCAAAGACAGGCACATAGCACTACTCCTAATAAGAAGAGCTAACACCTTTCGAGTGCTTTTCCACGAGTCAGACACTGTTCTGAGTGCTTTACAAGTAATTGTGTGTTTAGTCCTCATAAAATCCCTTTGAGATCGATACTGTTATCATGTCCATTTTACAGGTGAGGAAACTGAGGCCCAGAGCATTTAAGGACTATACCCACTGTCACAAAAGCAAGAGATAGCAGAGATGAGATTCAGACGCAGGCAGTCTGGCTGCAGAGCCAATGGGAAGGAGGAAAACCCCAGGAGAGGGAAGTGTGTGGGTCAGATTCGTGAGGTAATAAGAATAAGACTTGTATCTGTTCGTGGTGCCCCAGACACTTCTCGGCACCTCATGTCTGTATGCCAGGCTGTGTCCCCACTGGAAGAAATTGTGGGAGTCCTTTGTAGTGAGGCAGCCCTAAGGCGAGGTCTCTTTTGGCCCACTCACAGGCCTCTGTCGCCCTACCTGCGCTGGGAGTTCCTTGAGGCAGGGACTGTGTCTTATCTCTGTTCTCAGTCCCTAATGTGTTGTCTGGAACTTACTAGTTATGATCTCAAACAAAACAAAACAAAAACCAGTTTGTCACATATACCCCTTGATAGGGGAGGGGGCAGATGGTTTAGCATCTGCTAATTCCTCATGCTGTTTGTGGGGCAGAGCCTGCTGTTTGTGGGTGCTCTGCACGCCACAGATGGAGCAGCTCAAGGAGAGCTAGCTCTGAGACAGGACAGATGCGTCTAGCCTTTCTGTGCCTCAGTTTCCTCAGGGTAGAGTGGGACTAGCACTAACACCAGTCTCCTGGGGTTGTTAGGAGGATTAAATGAGTTATATAAGATGCAAATAAAGTCCCAAGAACAGTTCCGGGCACAAAGTAGGCCTTTAATACACGTTAAATTTTTTTTTTTTTTAAAGATTTCATTTATTTATTTGAGAGAGAGAGAATGAGAGACAGAGAGCATGAGAGGGAAGAGGGCAGAGGGAGAAGCAGACCCCCTGCTGAGCAGGGAGCCTGATGCGGGACTCGATCCCGGGACTCCAGGATCATGACCTGAGCCGAAGGCAGTCGCTTAACCAACTGAGCCACCCAGGCGCCCTACGCATTAGATTTAATAGTCACTATCACAAGGGCTCTGGCACAGTTTTGAAGTCCCTTGAACCAGGCTCTTCCCCCACCAGCCTCTATTCTTTTTCTTTTTTTTCCTCCAAATTTTTATTTAAATTCTAGTTAATCCCAGCTTCTATTCTTGATTACATTACCGGGGCAGTGACTGGTGAGCCCTGATCTCTTATGGGTTTGTGCAGTTTGACGGTTCTTTCTATAGCTGAAAAAAAATTCCCAATTGACCTTAAGGAGCTGGTACCTACAGTGTTGTCTTTCCCTTCTTGGCTCCAGTAAAATGGGGGCTGGAGCAAGGAGACTACAGCTCACCTGATGATTCCCCCCTTTTAACTACCCTAGCTGGCATAGGATGGAAATAACCGGAATTCCACGCTAAACTCCTACCTGGGGAAGGACAGGGAGCCATCAGGACTTTATTTGGGAACAAAGGGTTTGGTTAGTCTTGTCCTTGGCCTCTTCCTTGCCAGCCTTTCGGAGAGCAAGCTTGTGGACTCTGCCAGCTATACTGGGGAGAAGATAAGAAGTGGTAGAATGCCTGAAATCACTGGGAAATCTGACCTAGGAAGGAACTGTTGCAGGTTGCTTTCTTTTGCTTGCTCTCTGATTACTTACATGGAGCTTATGTGAAGCTATGTTTTCCCCTTTATCCTAAAAAAACAATTACTTCTTTATCCAGATTCTCATCCCATTTGTACATTCTGTAAGTACCCATCTCCTCAGTCTCAACCTGAAGAACTACAAGAGCACCCGTTCTCACACTGGCTACTTTTGCTCCCTCTCCAGTATCCACCCCCTACCCCATCATCTTTCATTAACGAAAGATGTTCATAAACCCCCAAACTGGCCTCCCTCTTCCCAACTTAGCATCCTTGTGTTCTTCTTTCTAAGTAGCTTGGCCATAATATCACTTTCTTTAGCAGCATTCTAACTTCTAAGAAGCTTAATAGGCAAGGAGATTGTAGGGTCTTTGACTTTCTCTGAGCCTCAGCCCTAAGTGGTTTATTCTATTAAGCTGATTCTTGGTGGTGGATAGAGCTTTGCTGGATAAGAAGTTGGGGATGAGGAGGGGGGTTGCAGTTTGAGGAATAGGATCCTTTCACTCCCTCTTCCACTGTTCCCCACCCTCAAACCCATTCCTGCACTAGGATCCTGTTTTTAGAGCTCAGGAATGAAGGGGGTGGTGATGGAGCCAAAGCAAAGAACTTTTCTTTGAGGACTTAAGAAGTTGGCTTTTTTTTTTTTTTTTTTTTGAGCTGTGCTGTGCCTCCTTACCTCTACCCTTCCTGCCCATTTGTTCTTCTTCTTCAATCAGCCACTTTGGGATTTTTCCTTTTTTTCCTTCCACCCTTTTGCCTCCTCTCCAATTCTAGCAACAACAAAAAAAAGAAGCAATGAATAAAAATTATGAACTATTGATTCAGAGAGAGGAAATCCAGGTGTGGAATGTAGGAGAAGAAATAACAGATTCAACTCTAACAAAGGAAACAATGCAGAATTCTTCTCAGTGTTCTTTTTCTTTAGAGTTACACCAAGATGAATTTATTCCTTCTGATATTTTGGCCCAGATTAAAGATCTTCAGGTTTCCCTATTAACATTCTCTCTTGGTTCAGAAGGGCCAGCAGGTTGGGAGAGCAGGGGGGGGAAGAGTGTTTTTTGTTGAATCATGTGGAGCTGCAGGAAAACTATAAGGGAAATTTGTGAGCAGGAAAAACAAGGTTGCTGGAGAAGTGAGGAAAGGAAATCAAGAGTGTAAGTGTAGAAAAAAGTACAGTGAGACAGGTGAAGGGGGGGCTAAGAGGTACAGACTTCTAGTTAGAAAATAAATAAGTCAGGGAGGTGAAAAGTAAAACATAGGAAACATAGTAATATTGTAATAAGGTTATATGGTAACAGATTATGACTGCATTTATCATAGTGAACCTTGCGTCATGTAGAGAATTGTCAAATCACTCTGCTGTACATATGAAACTAATACAATATTGTATGTCAACTAGATACTTCAGTAATAAGAATCTTTTAAAAAGTACAGGACAATCTTAGAGAGGGCAGGAAGAAAACCAAAAGTGACCAGAAAGCTAAAAAGAAGGAAAGAATACTTGAAGATGGAGGTGGGAGGATGATGGAACATTTGAAACATTTCAGGGAATTATGAACAATTTGTTTCATAACATACCCATTATTGATGAAGGTGTAGGGACACAGGGCCTTGTACATAGCTGGTGAGACTGTAAAGTGCTATAATCTCTTTGGAGGGCAATTTGGCAATATCTATGAAAATTTTAAATGCAAATATCCTTTGATAGTTCAACTGTAGGAATCTACCCTACATATATTTAGTCAAGTACATAAAGATATATGTACTTTATAATATTGTTTGTAATTTGAAAAACTAGAAGCAACCTAAATGTACATTGATAGGGAATTGGTAAATTATGATACATCTATATAATAGAATACTAGGTAGTGGATTTTAAAAAGTAAGTTAAGGGGCACCTGGGTGGCTCAGTCGTTAAGCGTCTGCCTTCAGCTCAGGTCATGATCCCAGGGTCCTGGGATCGAGCCCCGCATCGAGCCCCACATCGGGCTCCCTGCTCTGCGGGAAGCCTGCTTCTCCCTCTCCCACTCCCCCTGCTTGTGTTCCCTCTCTTGCTGTCTCTCTCTGTCAAATAAATAAATAAAAAATCTTTAAAAAATAAAAATAAAAAAGTAAGTTAGGGCCGTAGGTGCTTATATGTAAAACAAGGTACAGAGAAGTATATGACCCCTTTGTATAGAAAAGAAGATATATACATATATATCTTTATATGCATATAAAACTTTTGGAAGGGTACAAAGGAGGTTGTTAACAGTAGTTTTATTTGGGGAGTATGACTGGGAAGGAAAGTAGAAGTAATACTTTTTATTTTATGCTCTTCTGCAATATTTGAATAGGTAACATGTATACGTACTATTTTTATAATTTAAAAATCTAGTTTATGATTTAAAACATAGTTTGGAGGTGCTAGTATAGAAAAAGGACATTAGGTAAAAACTAAAGAAATCTGAAGTATGAACTTGAGTTAGTAACAGTGTATCAACATTGGCTCATTAGTTATAACAAATGTACCATACTAAAAATAAGATGTTAATAATAGGGGAAACTGGGTGTGAGGAATATGGGAACTGTCTGTACTATCTTTGCAATTTTTCTGTAAATTTAAAAATTTCTAAAAAGTTTATTATAGAAAGACAGTTTGGGGGTGCCTGGATGGCTCAGCCAGTTAAATGTCCAACTCTTCATCTCAGCTCAGGTCTTGATCTCAGGGTTGTGAGTTCAAGCCCTGAATTGGGAGCCACTTAAAAAAAAAAAAAAAAAGACAATTTGGAAGACTATATTATGGGAAAGGCCCATGACCTAGCATTTAAGAATTGAATCTTAGAGAGGTGATTTGATAAAGCTGGATGATTTCTCTAGTTCTGGAACTCATTACTGATTGGTTTCATTTCTTCCAAATGCCAAGTGGAATGGGGTGGATAGTCACAATTGCTGCAAGAAAGTGTCTGATTTTGTTGTTGTTGTTATTTACAAAATTAATTTTCTTTTCTGAATTAGTTTATAAAAAGGTTAAAATAACTGATGGTTATTTCCGCTTCCCCACCCAAAAAGTACAGACTGGTGCAGGAGCTACCTAGTGAAGGGAGTTTAAAAATGAAAAGAGACTTAAAGGTGGTCAAATGCTTGCCACTTTCTTCAAATGAGCGAGATGGGGTAAACAGAGAGCAGATGTGAGGACTAAGTTGTATTCCACTTAAACAGTTCTGTTTGTGGTCATTTATATGAGATTTGGCACTATGGCCCAGTAGGAACAGGACAGAAGACTATCCCTAAACCATCCTCTAAGTGGTCTCTCTTCCCTTCTCATGCACTGGTCAGGGCTAGTGGTGGCCATTGGCTGAGTTCTTTGCAGGATTAGGGTCTAGAGAACGCAGACCTGCCATTGGATTAATAGGGTATGTGCTCTTCTATATTTCTGCCTCTGATACTAAGAAATGGTTAAGACCAATGATAAGAATTTTCCCTTTGAACTAACTTACATGCCAGCCAGAGGAAGGCAGACTTGGTTTTACCCTTCCATGTAGTAAAGGGAGATCTCTAGGCCTTACTCTCAGTTGGCCCTGGCACCCAATTCAGAGGAGGGATCCTTTATAGTACTGGATACAACTAACCACTGACTTCATCCTTCTCGGAATTCCCACTCCCTTGGCTTCTGGGACATTATACGTCCATTGTTCTTCCCTTACTCCTTTCCCCTTGTTTCTGTTCTCACTATACCTGTGTTTCCCTGTATGACAGCACTTAACAACTTCTTTATTGTGACACAGTATCTTGTCAATTGGTGAGGGGAGTAAAGTGCTATGTTAGTCTGTAGAGGAATGTTAAAACAACAGTCAGCTAAAAGTTGGTCTGCTTTTTAATGTCATCATGTGCTGGCAATTTTAAACAACATCAGTTAAAATATTTCTCCCCGAAAATATCTTTTGTTGGTCTAAATTCTAATAAAATTGCTGTTGTTACTCTTGAGTTTTACTAATATATGTGTAACTTTTAAATTAGCATGTTTTAAATTCTATGATTTAATAAACATTGTATTCTATAAGGAGGAATTGGGAGAACTTTTAGTTATACTGCGGACCCATGACACCTGCAGGCTCAGTTCACTTTGCAAGCAAGTGCCTAAAGCTCAGAAGCAGTTGAGCTCACTTAGGAATCCAGCTCCTGTGATATTGAACATTTCTGCATGCAAACGGTAAATTCAAAATAAACAATGAGAGCACGTTAATTGTAAAGCTAAAGAAACAAAAATTGAGTTATTTCAGTCGGCCATTCTTTTTGACCTCTTGGAGTTCTTATTTATGTTTAAACTTTGAAACAGTGAAACAAACTATGAAGTGGGGTGTGACATTTTCGTTTGGTATGTGCATATTTTAGTTCATCTAGTAAATAGTTGACTAGAGTATCTTTAAAAATCAAACATTATTTTTAAATTGTTAATTACTTATGTTAAAACTGAAGAATCAATCAAGAAAATAAGTGTTATGATTGATTATGGCGTGATTATTTATTTGTCATAAAAAATAATCCGCCGTGTCCACTATGCCTGGTTTGCCCCTGGAGGTGATGTTTGAACTGAAATATGAACGGTGAGCAAGTGACAACCACATAAGGGTTTGGGTCCTGGTACATGTGAGGGACAGAGAGTCTGAGGGCTGGGATGGAGTGAACTTGGGGAAATAAAGCAGTAAATGAAAGAAAGAGCAGCCTGATCTCCATGAATCTTTTAGATCATAGAGAGTTTGGATTTTATTATCTATGCAACAGGAAGCCACAGAGTGTTTTAAATGGAGAAATACCATGTTGCGATTTATCGTTTAAAAGAGACTCTGGGGGTGCCTGGGTGGCTCTGTCGTTAAGCGTCTGCCTTCAGCTCAGGTCATGATCTCAGGGTCCTGGGATCGAGCCCCACGTCGGGCTCCCTGCTCCGCGGGAAACCTGCTTCTCCCTCTCCCACTCCCCCTGCTTGTGTTCCCTCTCTCGCTGTGTCTCTCTCTGTCAAATAAATAAATAAAATCTTTAAAAAATAAATAAAAATAAAAGATGACTATGGCTGTTGTGTGAATAATGGGTCCAAATAGGGTGTTAGTAAAAGAAGATCATTGCAATAGTCACAATGAGAGAGACGGAAGAAATAGTGCTTTATACTTATTGAAATATCCACAATTCCCAGAGTGGGTACTCAGTAAATACTAAATAAATAAATTTGTAGAACACTAAATGCTTAAAAAAACCCCAAAACTGCAACAGAGCACCTGTTGAACAACACGGTGGTAAGCCAAGACCACGTACTGTGGAGTTCAACACATTGGGCTTTAGTTGCAGCTTGGGCTCTTAATGGATGTGCTGCTTTGAGGCAGGTAATTTAAACTCTTTGAGCCTCAGTTTCCTTGTCTGCAAAATGGGAATGAGCTGACTCACCTTTTTGTTTTATTGAAATACTGTATTTATAGCATGGTGTCTGATACACAGTAGCCACCCAGTAAGTGGTGACTCTTATGGTTAGCAGGACATGAGCTAGTGGTCAGTGAAGCTTTGGTGTGGGTACAGGCACGGGCAACAGGGCATCTGGTGTTCCTTAGGCTATCAGGAACACTTCGGACCTAACAAATGAGATTCTGTCTCCTCAATCTAAACTTTTGCTGGCCTTTGAGTAACTGTGTTTGAGAGTCTTAAGAGGAAAAAAATAGAAGAGACCTTTGGAAAGAGACAGTTAAGGGTTAGCATATTCTCTGTCAGCTCAGTTCTTATCCCTGATTTTGAGAGCAGCCCATCTCCTGTCCCTTCATTTCCAAGTTGAACAGTGAAGTCCTAAGGTATGTGCTTCCTTTACACACAAACTTAACTGCTCTCTGAGGCAAGTTTCCAGTTTTCTTTGCAAAAGCTGCCTGGGGCACAGGACGCTCTAGTCTTGTACCTAGTTAAAGACGTCGATTAAGGACGCAATCAGATGGGGCACCTGGGTGGCTCAGTTGGTTAAGCGACTGCCTTCGTCTCAGGTCATGATCCTGGAGTCCCTGGATCGAGTCCTGCATTGGGCTCCCTGCTCGGCGGGGAGTCTGCTTCTCCCTCTGACCCTCCCCCCTCTCATGTGCTCTCTCTCATTCTCTCTCTCTCAAATAAATAAATAAAATCTTTAAAAAAAAAAAAAAAAGACGCAATCAGAGCTGTTTGGCTCTTGTATCATTTGACCCTCACCTAAAGTGGCCCAGGCCGCTGGGGTCGCTGCCATGATCATTCCGAGTCTGTGAAGACAGGGTGGAGCTGGAGACCGCTTTTATTCATCGTGGGGAGATAGCTAATTCTCTGGGGGTGATATAGTTTTCTTTTTCTTAAGACTTTCTTGCCAAGAAAAAAAAAAAAAAAGACTTTCTTGCCAAGATATGTGTGTGTGTGAGTGAAAGAGAGAGAATAAAAAGAAAGAAAAAAAGGCCCAACAGTGCACAGAAACTGTTATAGCACAAAGGCCGGGGGAGGGACTTGCAGGGGAAGACAAGGAAGTGATTTTGCCCAGTTTAAATCCCACTTGAACCGTGTGGTTTCTGAGTCCTGAACCTTTTGAGGTTCAAGTTGAGTGCACTCTTGACAAAACGTGATTTTCTGGTTCACATCAAAAAGGCTTTAAAAGACTTCCAAGTCTTTTCCTTGGGACATCAAACAGTCCTCAACAAAGCAGGGTGCTGATGAGATGCGTGCAAATGAAGATTAAATTCTCCCGTGAGGATTAGATTCTCCTTAAGAAGCCGGCAAAGTTGGAAACACGGGAGACGAGATGAGGCTGTGCCCAAACACGCTCACATGCAGGGACCCCAGAGTGCCCTCATGCCCGCTTCCCCGCACTACCTCCCTGGGCCTAGGGGCTGACCTTATTTGTTATAAGGTTCACCCAGGAGTACCCAGGGAATTAGAAACTGAAAACAAACTCTTCTGTATTCTCTCTCTTGCCTAAGGCAGCACTTATGTTCCCCAATAAAAGGTGTAAATTAACTTAGAAAAGATAGGTCATTCCTTTGAAAAATTGTCAATTGTCTTGGTGGCTTAGAGCAGAATTTTGCTTATTGAACCAGCCTCAATCTTTTGAGAACTAAGGACTTAAATGTCTGCTGCCTTATGGTAAATGGACTAGCCGACTTGAGGATTGGTGTGGCAAACCAACTCGTGCAGTCGAATTTCTGTTACCAAGCAAACCCCCGAAGGCTAGTCAACTGCATAGACACAGCTGTGGGTGGGTCAACTGCATCGAGCACCGTTTCTGAGCTGAGCAGCTAAAATATTAATGATTAGCTTTGAGGAGGAGCAACTCTGACTGAGACCACTCTCTTGAAGAAACCATAATTAGCAATTAAAATATATTTAAAAAGCTGTTCCAACCAACAGCTTCTAAATAAATAATTGTCACTGCTGATTGAACTTGTTTTATTGTCCTGTGTTTTTTCTCATCTTTTCTTCCCCCTGCATTACTTACAACCCTGTAAATGCTCAGTAGCTGTTAATATGATTCTGTCAATACGTTTACCATGGTGACTTGGGCTGTATTTGGCGAGCATTTGAAGAAATCAGTCACTGGTTGGAGGGAGGAAAGACAAGCTGTCGATATCCAGGGAAAAATGCTAATAACCCTGGTGACAAATCATCCTCTGGATTCTCCAAGGGTTAAGAAAAAGCACCTCTTAGACATGGGAGCTCCGGGCTAAGTGGTGGTGACTCGTTAGGAAGCACACACATGAGCTGTCACAGACCTGCAATGTCCTTTTCATTGTCATACTTTGTACCTTTCAAGCCACAGAGGAGTTTTGGAGACAAATGGGCCTAGATTTGGATCCTGATTCCCCCGCTTTTTAACTATGTGACCTTGAGCAATCACTGAACCTTCATTTTCCCATTGTGAGTTAGAGGTTGTAATCCGTAGCCTCCAAAGTGGATGGGAAAGACCTTGCACAAAGACATTATTCACTGCTTCTCAAACTCTTCTGGGAAAGTACACAAATGATAAAAGAAAATGAACTTCTGGTCCCTAGCATTGTAATGGTGTATAGGAAATATAACATATTTGGGAGTCTTGTATTACCTTAAATTTTTGTGGATTTTACATTCTGGGTTTAATTTATCAAGACAATGTTTAAATATGCTTATCATTAAGTAAAACTGGTGCTCTGATACAATTCATTAATTGAACACATATTTGTTGAATGCCTACTATGTGCCAAGCAATTCAAGACGCCAGGGATACCACAGTGAATAAGATAGATAAGGTCCATGCTCCCAGTGCCTTACAGCTGCATCAACCAGGAAACCTAGTATTGGATATTTCTCAGGTTCCCTGTGACCCATTTGAGGGGACACCAAACCCCACACCAGAGAATCCCAGGGAAGACCATCCACTGGCTAACTGCCATGATTTTAAGTGGGGAAAGAGAGAATCATTAATATTTTGGCATATGTCCTTCCAGAATCCTTTTTATGAGTTGAGAGAAAGGCTGACAAATATTTTTATACAAGTAGGATCATACTAACATGCTTGTTTTTTCACTTTTCCATTTATTATAGATGATGCTCCATGTCAATAAATACAGATCTATAACACCATCCTTAAAAAGCTACTTAGTATTCCATTGCAGAGATGTATCATATTTTATGTAACCAATGTCTGGTTATCTAATTAGGTGTTTCCAACTTTTCAGTATTATAAACAACACATCATAGAACATCTTTGTAAATTCACCTTTGACAAGTATCTGATTATCTTCTTAGGATACATTCCTAAAAGGAGAATTGTTGAATAAAAAATATACATATGTGGGGCACCTGGGTGACTCGGTTAAGCGCCCAACTCTTGATTTTAAGGCTCAGGTCATGATCTCAGGGTCTCACATTGGGCTCCATGCTGGATATGGAGTCTGCTTAAGATTCTCTCTCTCCCTCTTCCTCTGCCCCTGCGCCCCCGCCCCCCCGCCGCGCACGCTGTAAAAAAATATATATATATATTTAAATTTTTATGCTTATTGCCACATTACCTATTTCTTTATATTCTTATCAATATATTCTAAAACATTTTAATTTTTGTCAATTTAATAGGCAAAAAATGGTATTTTGTTTATTTCATCTGCATTCTTTAATTACTAATGAAGTTAAACATTTTAAAAATGTTTGACATTAGTTCATCTTTTTTGAATTGCCTGTTTATATCCTTTCTCCATCTTTCTCTTATTGATTTTAAGAGCTCTTTTTATGAGAAGACTAGTCATCCTTTTTTAATCTATCATATATGTTGTACATTTTTTCCCTAGTTATCATTTGCTTTGATATATTAAGATGGTGGGATTTTGTTGTTCATTTTGCATACAGAAGTTCTTCATTTTTAATGAGTCATTTTATGGTTCCTATCCTTTTTAGTTTCTGACTTGGGCTTATCCTTAGAAATGTATAAAGCAACTTCTTTTTTTTTTTTTTTTAAGATTTTATTTATTTATTTGACAGAGAGAGAGATAGCGAGAGAGGGAACACAAGCAGGGGGAGTGGGAGAGGGAGAAGCAGGCTTCCCGCGGAGCAGGGAGCCCGATGCGGGGCTCGATCCCAGGACCCTGGGATCATGACCTGAGCCGAAGGCAGACGCTTAACGACTGAGCCACCCAGGCGCCCTATAAAGCAACTTCTAATCAATCCCTAAAGCATATTCAAATATGCAGTAGTTATCTCAAAGGTAATGGTCCCCGACTTGGAAAAAGTCTAAATCCTGAGCTCCTGTGGATGTCCACTAAAAGGGAAGTTAAGAGGCATCCAGATCAGATAGGTAGACCATAGATAGGATAACCAAAGAAGTTCACAACCTAATGGAAAATATGGACGGACAGTAATTAAAATAAAATGTGATGAGTGATATAATAAGAGAAGTACAGAGGATGCTTGGAAGGTAACAAAGGGTAAACCCAAACTAGGTCCAGAGTCTCAGGATGTGCATCCTGGAAGAATAGATGTTCAGGTTGAGATTTTAAGCCTGAGTAGAAGTTAGCTAGGTAAAAGGTGGGGAGATACATTTCAGGCAGGGAAATGGCAAACCCAAGACCTACAGTCTGAACCTGTCCGTTATAGTAGCCACCACTATGGGGGCTATTTAAATTTAATTAGACTTGAATAAGATTAAAATATTTTTTCTCAGTCCCCCTAGCTGCAATTCAAGTGCTGACTACCCACATGTGACTAGTAGCTATTACGTAAACAGCTCAGGGATAGAACTTCTTCATTATTTTAGAAAGTTCTATTGGACAGCACTGTGGAGAAAGAGCTTTATGTATTCAGGAAACTGAAAAGAGTTCACTCCAGCAGGTACATAGTGTGCGACGGAGTGGGGTGGCAAAAGATGAAGGGGACACAGCAAAGAATGGAGGGACTTGGTCAAAGCTGATTGTAGTATTGGGGCCAATGTTCCTAGCCTGTTATAGAGGAAGTAGAAGGGAAACAGGGGAATAAATTTAAGTTTTATTACACATCAACCTTTCTGGTAGATTTTTATCTCCACTTTACAGACAATGCAGCAGAGACTGAGAGAACTTAAGACATCTGACCAATGCACACCTAGTTAGTGGCAGAGCTGAGATTCAAAGCCAGACCTGTCTGATGCCAAAAACCTGTACTCTTTCTGTCACTTCGACTGACTACAGAAAGCTCTACAGAGTGATCTATTGGATCAGGATGGAAGGGATTCTGACTTAGAAAAAAATCCCTTCTCAACTTGGTACTCTATTCTGGGAGTATTACTCATGGGTGAGCTTGGGACCCAGCCTGGAAGTACGAGAGAGAGAGCGAGAGAAGAGCGCTTAGAGGCATAGCTTTCTCTGGAGCTTTAGGTCTCTTGATCCCTGTGTCCCCAAGAGAACCTCCTTCAGCTGCCCTAGGGACCTTGACATTAGGCAAATTTAAGGGGGAGCTCTGTCCAGGGGCTGGCTCTTGGAACCAAGACTACATTACCAAAAAGGGCAATTGGCTTGAAGAACCCCATTGGAAATCTGTCAGAGGTATTCACGGGTATCGGAATATATGACTTGATTCATCCCTGACCTAGAATCTATTGTGGTGGCCACTTCCAAGATACTATCTTCAGAAAGGAAGGGTGCCCATCACCAGCTAAAGAGGGAAGTCCTTACCTTAGTACAAGCCCATCTAGTCCAGCAGTTGAGGAGCGTGTCAGGCATGTCTGCCCCAGCCCTAAGCTGTCATAGGGACTGAAGTTTTTATTTTTTAATTAAAAAAATTTTTGTGGGGGGAGGGGAGTGGGGAGCTGAAGCTTTTAATTTGCTGTCACAGCACCAAGCATTTTCTGAGGCAATGAAAGTCATGCCTGGCAGGATATTAAAGAGTATATTACCAACAGAATGAGAACTCTACATAAGTCTGTTTCCTAGGTCTGGTATTTTCTAGTGTGAGTATGTTACCTTCACATCCTCTGAGCTGGTATGAATGATTGAAGGGGAAGATAACGTGTATGATCATACAGATCGGGAATAATGAAGGATGCAAATCTGAGAAACAAGTGCAAGAGATATAGTTAAGGTGATAGATAAAATGGTTAGCTTTGGAGATGAGCAGAAAATCTAAGAAGAGTGATAGAAGAGCAAACTCTAAATGGAGGAGGAAGATGCCATGGCCTCCAGCTTTAAAGGAGGAAGCAAGATACTTTGTGGAGAACTGTGGAGGAAAGGATGGAGTAGCGGTAGGAAACGTAGTAGGTGGAGAAGGTTCCTGATCTCTGTTGAGTGTAGTGCAGAGAACACTCGAGACATGATAGTAAGAGAAGTGAGGAGCTTATCATCATTTTCATTCACTCATTCCACAAGTGTATTGAGTACTTGTTACATGCTGTGAGCCATGTGGTCATCAGAATCCAGAACCCCGAGATCATGACCTGAGCTGAAGGCAGACACTTGGCTGACTGAGCCACCCAGGTGCCCCACATGTCTCTGATTCCTGATAAGATAGAGCACCTTCTCATATTTATTGGCTATTTAATTTTCTCTTTTGTGAAGTGCCTGTTCAGGGTTTTGTCCATTTTTCTACTGGGTTATCTCTTCCCTGATTTCTTCACATAGGCTTAGTATTTCTCCTTCTACTCAACCACTGCTCCTTATAAATATAACCTATATATCCTTTTTTAAGCCTATATGTTCTCTTTTTTTAAGAGAGAGAGAGAGCACACACAAGCGGGGAAGGGGAAGAGGCAGATGGAAAGGGAGAGACAGACTCCCTGCTGAGCAGGCAGCTCGACGCAAGGCTCGATCCCAGGACCCTAGGATCGTGACCCGAGTTGAAGGCAGCCCCTTAACCGACTGAGCCACCCAGGCGCCCCAAACCTATATATCTTATTGATCTCCTTATTTCTGAACTCAGACCCTTTTAATCCATCTTTGTCATAGCTACCAGAGTTCTGTTTCTAAGACAAACCTTGTTCTTGTAATTCTCATGCCTGGAACCCTTCAGTGTCTCCCCATTGCCTCCTGGACAACATAGCATGGAAGGCCCTCTATCATCTGCCCTAAAAGCCTTAGCTTTTGCTGGATCCTCTCAATCCTTGAACACATAAAGTTGTTTTATACCTGCCTTTACCAGAGTTACGCTTTTTTCCCCTTTGTCTTCAATTGGGAGAATACCTACTCATCGTTTTTAAATTCATTTCGAAGGTCACTGCTTCTTTAAGACCTTTCCACCTCTCCTTCTCATCCCTCATTAACCTCACCATCTTTTGTCCTCCTACTAAATACACTATTATTATTGCTAGCAGGGCACCTGTTTATTCTTATGCACATACTGGTTAATATACCTCCCTCTCCCACTAGACTGTACCTACGCCCTCTGAAGGCATGGGGAGCCCCTTGAATGGAGGCATATTTCTTACCCCTCTCTTTAATCTCGGGCCTACCATAGTGCCCGGCCCAGAGCAGGTGGCAGGAAATAGGAGACACTGTCATTAGTGTTATTAGTGTTACCGTGAGTACATGTCCACCTGTTTGCTTATTAGATCGGGAATTCCTAGAGGGCCTGGCACTTGGGTGGCATGCAGTGACATTTGTTGAATGAATGAATAACTTACAAAAACTTCTGAAAACAGTGATTGTTTTAAAGTGGTATTTGGAGTAGGAATAGAGAAGTCAGGTGTATTATATTTGCGGAGGAACAGAGCTGATTTACATCCATTTCGAAAGGATGAAATTTTAATCTCAAAGAAATGCAAAGCAAAATTTTATAAGGACAAATGTAAAATTTTATGCTTGGGTGAAAAATTTAAGCTGTAAAAGTGGGAAAAGCCTGACTTGCCCGTGCCTGTGTAAAAGGAGCTGAAATCTGTGATATGATATCGTCCTTCATCTAGAAAGATCAAGTTTTTGTAGCAGATTATAATTTGTATGTGAGCGTGACTGGAAAGATGAAAATCTAAGAACAGGGTCCTAGGAGATTATCCTTTGGTCAGCCCCGATGTCCGCTGTCTGGAGAGCTTGTCAGTGTTACAGTGACATCTTATAGATGGCCCGGCTAAGACTTTCTTTGCTCAAAAAGAATGCCTCTTCCCTGGAGTAACCATTCTTAAGCAGCTATTTTCATCTTCACACAGTAGATGAAGTTCACATGCATGGTAATCTGTCATAGACAAATCTACAGTGATGTATAATTTCTGGTCCATGAGCTCTGCCTCCTCCTCCTTGTCTCCCCCTCAAGAGAGCATATCATAATGGAAGTATACAATCATGACATTATTTATTAGAGTGATAACCTTGATCTGCTCCAAGTTATGTTTTCTAAAAACTCAATCATTTCTCTAAACTTCAGTACTTTAATTATTAGTGGTAAGAAATTACTATATTCCTCACAATTGACATCTTGGTTGAGAACCAAGATATGAACAGTGGTATATTTTATTTGTAGAGAGATGAGAAACTTTGGAGTCGGACCAGTTGTGATTCATTTTACAGTGCAGTCCCTGCCATGTGATCCTGAACTAGTTGCTTAATATCTCTGACTTTCATCTGAAAAATGGGCTACTTTATAAGTTGCTGACAGGACTATCAATAATTATGTAAAACACCCAGCCTAGTGCCTACCTCCTAAGTATCTTTCAAGTCTGTCTACATCTCTCTCCCCACTCACTACCCCACACCAGCTGTATCCCTGTTTTGAGCCACTAGGATCATGTTCCAGATTTCTGCAGCAGCCTTCTTTTTTTTTTTTTTTAAAGATTTTATTTATTTATTCGACAGAGAGAGACACAGCGAGAGAGGGAACACAAGCAGGGGGAATGTGAGAGGGAGAAGCAGGCTTCCCGCGGAGCAGGGAGCCCGATGCGGGGCTCGATCCCAGGACCCTGGGATCACGACCTGAGCCGAAGGCAGTCGCTTAACCGACTGAGCCACCCAGGTGCCCCAAATATATTGTTTTTAATTTCAAATTTCAATTGCCCATGGCTGGTATAAAGAGAGCCAATTGACATATATAATATAAATAAAAGTCAATTACCTTCCTATATACATATGTATTTTTTCCTACATACATATATATAAAGATTTTTTTTTTAAAGATTTTATTTATTTATTTGAGAGAGAGAGAATGAGAGACAGAGAGCATGAGAGGGAGGAGGGTCAGAGGGAGAAGCAGACTCCCCGCTGAGCTGGGAGCCCGATGTGGGACTCGATCCCAGAACCCTGGGATCACGACCTGAGCCGAAGGCAGTCGCTTAACCGACTGAGCCACCCAGGCACCCCTGCAGCAGCCTTCTTACTGGTCTTTTGCCCCCACTCTTACTTGCCCTGTTTCCTTCAAAGCAAATATTTTCAAAGACTGATTTGAACCCTCAACAGGTATGTCCCTGGTACGGGGATGGAGATGTAGCTGCCATTTACTGAGTGCCTACCATATGACAGGGTCTGCTCTAGCATTTTATGCATGATCTCATTTAGTCCTCACAAATAAGCCTGAGAAGTAGGTATCATCATTCACCTTCTAAAAATGAGAGGTTGGAGGGATTGAGAGACTTGCCCACAGCCACTCAGCGAGGAAGTGAGAAGCTCTGTGTGTATCCAGGTTAATCTGGTTCCATAGTTGATGCTCTGTTCCTGTTCCATGCTGCCTCTGCATCGGGTTATCAGAGCCTGGTGCTGTTAAACATCCTAATCCTATTACTAACTCCCTGCGTGCTGATTCCGAGTTTACCATACGGTCTCCTAATAATTTGGCTTTGCACATCACTTGGCTACAGAGCGATGATGGTGGATGCAAATACCTCATCGTATATTAATAAACTGACACTCTAGTTTTATACTTCAGTTTTTTATGTCTTAGTGAACATGCCTAAACCTCCCTGGATTCTCTCACCTGACAGGATTGAGTTTCTGGACTAGTGAGGAGGAGGGCCAGATTCTGGACTTGGATAAATTTGCCAAGGGAAATGCCCCCTGGTTTGAGTCTTCTGGCAACTAGCCTACTGCTCTGAGCTACAACTTTCTGATGCCTGTCATTAACCTTGATGATACTGATGAAAAATCTTTTATTTGGTTTACCAAAACCTGACTGCTTCTCTAGACTTCTGGATAGTAACAGAGATAAAGACTCTCTACACTTGGTTTCCCAAGACTTAGGCTAGCCTTTGGGAATGGCTGCTCACTTCTTAATGTTTTCTCAAGCATTCCATCGACAAACATGTTTTGAGCCTTGTAACAAGGGGAAATACAAGAAATTTAGTATTTTAAGATACTGTACCATGTAACTGAGAGCATTAGACATGAAAAAAGAAATGACCAACAATTTAAAATACCAGATCGCAGTACTTTCACATAGTAAGCTTTCTATGAATCAAATAGGTTTGAAGTGAATGTTTGATATCATATGTGCCTGGAGCTTATATGGGAGCTCAATAAATATTTATTGAATGATTATTGAATGTTGACCTCCCAGATGCCACTCTCCCATAGACAACTTCCAATCCATATCTCTAGCTCTGACCTCTCTAAGAAGCTGCAGGCTTGTGATACCCAGCTGCCCCCTGGACAGCTCCACCTCAATGAATATCCCATTAGCATCTCAATCACAACATGTCAAAATTTATTTTATTAATTTTCCATCTTTGGAGTCTGGGATACTGGTTTGATTCGCAGCTCCTGTACATAATGGCTGCGTGACCTTGGGAAAGTCTCTTAACTCTTCTTTCCCTGTGTGAGGTTGTTCTTAGGAGTCAAAGTGATAATGATAATGGATATAAAGCATTTAGCACAGTATCTGCACAGTCAGGAATCATTATACATTAGCTATTGTCATAATTCCCCCAAACTTCCTATTTTCTTTACTTGGTAATGACACCATTACCCACTCCAACCCTCACATTCACTCCATCTCATCTACTTAGTTACCTAAAACTGTATGTTCTACCTTTTTGTTATCTTCCAGATTATGACTCATTTGACATATGCTTGCTCAACATCTGCCGAATGCCAAACACGTTGCTAGGCTTTGAAGACACAGAGATGAATACTTACCAGTCTCTGTGTTTATGAAGGCAGATACATACATAATCGCAATCTTTAAGTGATCCACTTAATGGAAATGCACAAAGTGAGTTAAAAAGAGCCTGGGAGAGATATTCTTTCCTCCTTTCAAAACCGATGCTCCCGCTTCAGACTGTATCACCTCTAACTGTGGATATTACAGGAGTTCTTCTTCCTCTTCTTCTTTCTCTTCTTTTTCTTCTTCCTTCTCCTCCACTGATTTTGAAAATGTACAGGTAAAACAGAGTAGGTACTCATTGAAAAAGAATAAATTCCAGAATAATTACAAAAAGTCTCTTTTACTCCACTTCTGTAATCCTACTTCCGTCCACAAAGATTAACACTATTTATAGTTTAGTATGTACCTCCTTTAGACCTTTTCCTATTTATAGATGTGTACGCTTATGTAGATAAAGATATAGTTCAATGTAGGTAAAAAATATGTTTTTACACAAATGGGATCATACCACACACATATTTCTTGCTCTTTTTACTTAGCAATGTATCTTTTTTTAAAAGATGTATTTATTTATTTGAGAGAGAGAGTGAGAGAGCGCGCAGCAGGGAGGGACAGAGAGAATCTTAAACAGACTCTCCACCAAGCGCAGAGCCCAATGCAGGGCTCCATCACACAACCCCGAGATCACAACCAACCGAAACCAAGAGTCCAACGTCTAACTGACTGGGGCACCCAGGCACCCCTTAACAATATATCTTTAAAATTTTTTTCACGTCAATGCATAATAGAATCCCCTTATTCTTTGAACCTTTAATGCTATTACATATTTTGTAACTATCATAATTTATTTAGTTGCTTCCCTATTGGAATCCTTCCAAGTGCTTCATTTTTCACTATTACGAGCAATGAAGTCGCAAACTTTTTACACAGATGTTTTTATGTATGTATGCAATTATTTCTGCAAGTAAGTTTCTCGTAGTGGAAGGGCTGAGATAAAAGATGTGAGAATTTAAGTTTTTGTTAGAGTGTGCTCCAGAAAGACCGTATCTGTTTACGCTGCCATCCAACAGCGAATGAGACTACTCATTTTCCCACATCTCTCCCATACTGGCTATTATCAGTTCTTCAGTTTTTGCAAATCTAATGAGTAAAAAAGCTATATTAATCTTTTACAGATTTGTATTTCTGTGGTTACTAGCCAGTTTGAACATGCTTCCATATATTTACTGATCATGTGTATTTCTTCTGCGAATGGCCTGTCTATATTATTTGCCTATTTCTCTATTAGATTGTTGTCTTTTTCTCATTGATTTGAAGGCTTGCATCATTACACTTTGATATGAATTCTTTCTCTGTTATATATGTTACAGATATTTTTCCAAGCCTATTGCTTGTTTTTTTGTTTTGTTTTGTTTTTTTGCTTGGCTTTATTTACACTGTCTTACATCACACAAAACATTTTCTTATGTAGTAAAACTTGCCAATCTTTTTCTATTATGGCTTCTGAGGTTTGTTTTGCTTAGAATGCCATCCCTACTTTCAGAAGATTTTATATATATAATCTTTTTCTTTTCAATACTTTCAGTTTTGCCATCCAAGTTAGATCTTTAATACAGTTAAAATAAATCTTTATCAATAGTGTGAATTAGGATTATAATTTTAGTTTTTTCTAAAGTAATTTCCAGTTGTCCCAACATAATTAGTTAAATACTTCACCTTGCCCCCACTCATTTGAGATGCTAGGTTGTACACAGGTCTGCTTGTGGATTCTATCCTGTTCCCTTGATTTTTTTTTTTTTTTTTGCCCATTTTTGTGCCAACATCACTCTGTTTCACTTACTATAGCATTATAGGACATGTTTATACCGTATGAGACCCAAAACTGCATGTTCTACCTTTTCATTATGTTTCTTTTTTCTTTGTCACATTGTTTTTCTTTCTCATAATTTTCTTGACTGCCTTTGTACATTTTCTCTACCAAGTGAACTTTGGAATCAATTTGCCGAGTTCCATAAAATATCCTATATGTATTTTGATTGGAATTTCATTAAATTTATAGTTTAATTTGAGTTTCATCCAAGAACATGATGTATTCATTTATTTTTGTCTTCTGTTAATGTCTTTCAATAAAGTTTACAGTTTCTTCATATAAATCTTGGACATATTGGTGAGTTTAGTCATGTGTATTTTACAATTTGCTTGCTATTATAAATAAGATACTTTCCAATACATTTTTCTATTTGGTTATAGTTGATGTATAGGAAAAGGAGTGGTGGTTGTTGATCTTTTATCAAGCTTTTCCTGAAATCTAGTATTCGCTTTGAGTTTTTACAGTTAATTTTTAGATTTTCTAAGTTGAAAATTAAATCACTTATAATTTGTGACAGTTTTATGTCTGACTTTGTAATACTTCTATTTCTTTTTCTTATCTTATTGGACCAGCTAGGACCTCCAGTGCCATGGTTAGTAGTTACAATGATAGCAGTGAAAGCTGGCATCTTTTTCTTATTCCTGATTTTAATGGGACTAGTAAATGTCCTTTATCAAATTAAAGAAATTTCCTTCTATTACAGGCTTGTCAAGAATTTTTAAATTTTTGTTTTGTTTTTTTATTTGTTCGCCTGCTTGCCTCTTAAAATCAGAAATGGGGATTAAAAATAATCACTTTTTAAAGTGTCTTTTTGGGGCACCTGGGTGGCTCAGTCGTTAAACATCTGCCTTCGTCTCAGGTCATGGTCCCAGGGTTTTGGGATTGAGCCCCGCATCGGGCTCCGTGCTCTGCGAGAAGCCTGCTTCTCACTCTCCCACTCCCCCTGCTTGTGTTCCTGCTCTCGCTGTCTCTCTCTCTGTCAAATAAATAAATAAAATCCTAAAAAAAAAAAAAAAGTATCTTTTTGTGTGGTGATCATGACATTTTTCTCCTTTAATTTATTTATGTAATGAATTATTTTAACAGATTACCTAATAGAGAATCAGCCCTTACGTTTCTGGATAAATCTTACCTGTTATTAGTCATGAAAAAAGTTTTTTAGAACAATTAAGTTCAAGGTATTTGTATTGGGGGCACCTGGGTGGCTCAGTCATTAAGCGTCTGCCTTCGGCTCAGGTCATGGTCCCAGGGTCCTGGGATCGGGTCCTGCATCGGGCTCCCTGCTCAGCGGGAAGCCTGCTTCTCCCTCTCCCACTCCCCCTGCTTGTGTTCCCTCTCTCGCTGTGTCTCTCTGTCGAAATAAATAAATAAATCTTTAAAAAAAAAAGATATTTGTATTGATGTTCTTAAGTAAGCTGATAGTTTTCTTCTTTGTCTGTTTTTCATGTTGGAGTAATATTAGTTTAGTACAATGGTTCTCAAATTTTTCTTTCCCAGGACCCATTTACTCTCTTAAAAATTATTGAGGATCCTGGAAGAATTTTTGTTTATGTGTTTCCTGTCAATATTAGAAACTAAAATTTAGGAGCAAATTTTAAAACACAAGACTGTACAACCACGCATTTCATTAATTAATTGCCAGAGCCATGACATCATTACATGGTATTCCATTAGTCTCTAGAAAATGCCACCTAGGGATGCCTGGGTGGCTCAGTTGTTGAGCGTCTGCCTTCGGCTCAGGTCATGGTCCCAGGATCCTGGGATCGAGTCCCGCGTCGGGCTCCTTGCTCGGTGGGGAGCCTGCTTCTCCCTTTCCCTCTGCTGCTCCCCGTGCTTGTGCTCTCTCTCTCTCTCTGACAGATGGATAAAAATCTTTGGGAAAAAATAAATAAATAAATAAATAAATAAAAAGAAAATGCCACCTACACTTGTGTGAAAGAATGAGAATGAAAAAGTCAAAACATCTTAGTATTGTTATCAAAATAGTTTTGACTTATGGACTCCCAGAAAAGATCCCAGGGATCTTAAGGGATCCCTAGACCACACTTTGAGAACTGCTGGCTAGCAGAACAAGTTGCAAAATTTCCATATTTTTCCTGTACTATATAAATAACATAGAAATTATTTGTGTCTCGAAGGTAGAACTCATCTATAAATTATTTGGAACTGACCATTTTTAGAATGTTATATCTTTGCCTGCCATTTCAATCCCCTATATGATTATTGGCCTACTCAGGTTTTATACCTCTTCTTGAGTTAATTTATACATTCATATTTACCTAGAAAAACATGCAATTTCATGTAGATTTTTATTTTTTAAGTATGTTATGGTATGCTTAAATTATGATTTTTAGATTTTCTTTATGTCAAAAATTAAATCCACTTTTTTATTTCCAATATTGTTTGCCTGTGTGTTTTCTCTTTTATTCTTATTTGGATCTGCTAAAATTTTATCTATTGTATTGCTATGTGTTGGTGTATTTTAAAGAACCAGTTTTTATATTATTAATCAGGTTTATTGTTTTTTATTTGTTTCTGCATCTCTATTAATTCTTTTATTTTGGTGGATTTATTTTTTTAAAGTCATATTTATTGAGATATAATTTACACATAGTAAAATTCACCCTTTATAGTGCACAGTTCTATGAGTTTTGACAAATGCATACAATCATGTAACCACCAGCCCAATCAGGATACAGAAAAGTTCTGTCATCCTCAGAAATTCCCTCATTCCCCTTTGCAGTCATCTTCCCCTTGATCCTCAGTTTCCGGCATCATGTTTCCTGTTTTAGTATTTATTTCTGAGTAATATTCCATTATATGGATGCCCCGCAGTTTTATCCATTCACCAGTTGAAGGATATATAGGTTGTTTCCAGTTTGGGGTGATTATGAATAAAGCCACTATAAACATTTGTGAATTTGTTTTTGTATAAATTTTAGTTTTCATTTTTCTTGAATAAATACCTAGGAGTAGAATTTCTAGGTCATATGATAAGTATATCTTTGACTTTATAAGAAATGCCAAATCGTTTTCCTATCATTCTCTGTTTACTGGATTTCTATTTGTTTTGTTCTTTCCTTTGCTTCTGTCAAATCTCTTTTTTTAGAATGTGAGTTTGGTCTCCTTGTGCTGATTCGCCTTAGCAAGAGCATAGGGCACACCACAATGCCTCAAGCATAAAACACCAGGGAGGACACCTCAGTGACAAGACTTGGGAAGTGGTTGAGCAAGATGATCTGATCCCAGTGATTATTGTGATGGGATTGGGGTTTGGGAAAAGGAGAGAGGCTGAGATGGGGCCAGTAGTGAGGCTGCTATAAGAGTCTCATGGGGGTCATGGTGCTATCAAAAGAAAGAGAAATTTGTGGGATGGAAAATGTGGTAGGTATTCCATAAATACTTGTTTAATTAACTGATTAAAGAACTTGATATTTCAAGTTGGTTGCAGGAAGTAGAGGTTTCTTAGAACTGCAGATAAATGAACTAAAGAGGTGAAAGCATTGAGAACAATACGGAAAGATGAGTAAATGGAGAGGGGAAAAGAATTCTGATAACTAATTTAATGGTCTAGGGTAAGAGAAGGGGTTGGCAACAGAGACTTAAAGCTGTAAATATAACACGAACTTTGTGAATAAACATGGAAACCTCGTGAAGACCAAGGATGAATTTCTAGGTTCTCTGGCTTCAGCACCTGCCATCTGTCCCTGGTTGATGTCTGAGCTTGTCTATGGATACCCTGATGCCAGACAGCCAAGTGATGAGAAGGAATGTTTCTGAGGGGGTTTAAGCTTTGAGGTGGGGGGTGAGGGGTGAGGGGTAGATGACATGACTCTGAAGAACTTTTCTAGCTTTGGGATCTTGTGATTCTAGTGAAAATACTACTCAAGTGTCATATTCCCAGAATAAGAATAAGGACTCTCTTGACTTGGAGAAAGGCCCTAAGGCCTTCAGTAGGAAAGAACAAGTAAAGGCCAGGAAAGGTCAATAAAATCTTTTAAAAAATACTTTATTGCTAAAAAACATCATCTGAGTTTTCAGCAAGTCATAATCTTTTTGCTGATGGAGGGTTTTGCCTCGATGTTGACGGCTGCTGACTCGTCAGGGTGGTGGGTGCTGAAGGCTGGGGTGGCTGTGGTGATTTCTTAAAATAAGATAACAGTGAGGTTTGTCTCATCGATTGACTCTTCCTCTCACAAACAATTTCTCTGTAGCATGCCATGCTGTTTGATCGCTTTTTACACACAGTAGAACTTCTTTGAAATTGGAGTTAATCCTCTCAACCCTGCTGCTGCTTTATCAACTAAGTTTATGCAATATTCTAAATCCTTTGTTGTCATTTCAACAATCTTCACAGCATCTTTGCCAGGAGGAGATTCCATCTCAAGAAACCACTTTCTTTGCTTACCCATAAGAAATAACTCCATTCAAGTGTCATCATGAGATTACAGCATTTCAGTCACATCACCTCTTAAACCTCGTTCTCTTGCTCTTTCTACCACATCTGCAGTTACTTCCCCCACTGAAGTCTTGAACCCCTCAAAGTCATCCATAAGGGTTGGTGTCAACTTCCTCCAAACTCCTGTTCATGTTGTTGTTTTGACCTCTTCCCATGAATCATAAATGTTCTTAATGGCAACTAGAACGCTGAATCTTTTACAGAAGTTTTTCAATACACTTTGCCCAGCTTCGTCAGAGGAATCACTCTCCATGGCAGCTATAACCTTACAAAATGTATTTCTTAAATAACAAGACTTGAAAGTTGAAATTACTCTTTGATCAAAAGGCTGCAGAATGGATGATGTATTAGCAGACCTGTAAACAACATTAATTTCATTGTACATCTCCATTAGAGCTCTTGGGTGACCAGGTGCATCGTCAATGAGCAGCAATATTTTGAAAGGAATCTTTTTTCTGAGTAGTATGTCTCAATTGTGGGTTTAAAATATTCAGTAAACCATGCTGTAAATAGAACTGTAAATGAGCATTGGCTTCAATTTATAGTCACCAGCTGCATTAACCCCTAGCAAGAGAGTCAGCCTGTCCTTTGAAGCTTTGAAACCAGACATTGACTCTCTCCAGTTATGAACGTCCTAGATGACATCTTTTTCCAGTATAAGGCTGTTTTCACCTACATTGAAAATCTATTGTTTAGTGTAGCCACTTTCATTAATGGTCTTAGCTAGATCATCCAGATAATTTGCTGGAGTTTCTACCTCAGCACTTGCTACTTTAACCTTGGACTTTTATGTTATGGAGATTACCTCTTTCCTCCAACCTCATGAACCCACCTCTGCTAGCTTCCAACTTCTGCAGCTTCCTTACCTCTCTCAGCCTTCACAGAATTGAAGAGAGTTACAGCCTTGCTCTGGGTTAGGCTTTGGCTTAAGGGAGTGATGTGGCTGGTTTGATCTATCCAGACCACTCAAACTTTCCCCCTATCAGCAGTAAGATTGTTTTGCCTTCTTATCATTGATGTGTTCACTAGAGTAGCACATTTAATTTCCCTCGAGAACTTTTCCTTTGCATTCACAACTTGGCTATTTGGCATGAAAGGCCTAACTTTTGGCCTGTCTTGGCTTTCCACATTTCTTCCTTGCTAAACTTAATCATTTCTAGCTTTTGATTTCAAGTGAGAGATATGCAACTCTTCCTTTTACTCAAACAGAGGCCATTGTAAGGTTATTCATTGGCCTAATTTCACCACTGTGTCTGCATGGAATAGGGAGGCCTGAGGAGAGGGAGAGACACCAGAGGAACTGCTGGTTAGTGGAACAGTCAGAACACCCACAACATTTATCGATTAGGTTCACTGTCTTATATGGGCAGGGTTCATGGCACCCCAAAACAATTACAATGGTAATCTCAAAGATCGCTGATCACAGATCACCATAACAAATATAATAATAATGAAAAAAATTGAAATATTGCAAACATTACCAAACTATGGCACAGAGACACAAAGTGAGCAAATGGTGTTGGAAAAATGGCACCCATAGATTTGCACGACACAGCGTTGCCGCAAACCTTTGATTTGTAAAAAACTCATTATCTATGAAGCATAATAAAGTGAGGTATGTCTGTAATTGGCAGAATGACTAGAAATATGAATAAGGGGATTGGCTGAAGATAAAATCGTAAAGGTAAGAGGGATCCTGTTTGTGTATTTGGATTTTTTTCCCGGTTGGGAGTGGGGGGGAAGGAATGGAAATCAAAGCCTTTTTTTTTTTTAATTCAATTAGCCAACATATAGTACATCATTAGTTTCTGATGTAGTGTTCAGTGATTCATCAGTTGCGTATAACACCCAGTGCTCATCACAGCACATGCCTTCCTTAATGCCCATCACCCAGTAACCCCAGCACCCCAGCCCCCTCCCCTTCCGCAACCCTCAGTTTGTTTCCCAGAGTGAAGAGTGGAAATCAAAGGGGTTTTAAGCAAGAGGGTGTTGTATTCAGTCTGTGTTTTCAGAAAATAATGGATTCTTTATCTATTGCTATTCCATCTCCAAATTTTTATTTATTTATTTATTTATTTAAAAGATTTTTTATTTATTTATTTGACAGAGAGAGACACAGCGAGAGAGGGAACACAAGCAGGGGGAGTGGGAGAGGGAGAAGCAGGCTTCCTGCTGAGCAGGGAGCCCGATGCGGGCTAGGCCTCTCATGGTCCATCGCTTTTACCTGCTTTCTTGCCAATATCATCTATTCCATTTCCTTACATACTTGTCTTTACACAGAACCCATCCAAAAACCCCTCAAACACTGGATATATTGAATTTGAGGTGATTTTGCAGCTTCTGGGTAAAAATACCCAACAGGCAGTTGAACCTAAAAGTCTAGAACCCAGGAGAGAGTAAAAATAGATAAAGAGATTTGGAAATCTTCAATAAATAAGAGGGATTTGACCCTATGTGGGTATGTCACATCACTAAAAAAGGGCCTGTTGAGTGGGAAGAGCAGTGGCATGGGATCATGACCTGAGCTGAAGGCAGACGCTTAACGACTGAACCACCCAGGCGCCCCTCATCTCCAAAATTTTAAATGCTAAAACAGAGAAAGCCCCACTCATTCAGCATTGCTACTAAGTTGATTAATCAAAATCAGTTAAAGTAGGAAATCATAAAAAGTACTACATATATGTGTTCAAAAAGAAAAGCTAAAAAAAATAAATAAAAATAAAAGTAGCAGAATAACAAGATTTAAAAAAAAGTACTACATATATGTGTTCAACATTTTATTCTAATTTAAAACATGTAAATGCACAACAACTGGCTAATCTTCAGGTAGAGGTGCAGGGCCTTCCCTTAAATGTGGAGTCCTTGATTCTTGAATGACTGCACCCAAATGGAATCATCTTTGGATTTTAGCTTCCACTTCTTTAAAGTAGAACAAGAAACTTAAATATTTCTTGTAAAATAACCTTCACACAGATTCTATTATTACGATATTTCAGGTTTCGTACATGATAGCATAATAATGATTAAGAGCACAGCCCCTCAAGCCAGACAGCCTGGGTTCAAATCCTGGATGCACTGCTTCCTAACTCAGGCAAGTTGTTTAGTCTTTTTGTGCTTCAGTTTCCTCAATACTCACTTCAGAGAGTTATCATGATGATCAAATAGTTATTTTATATAAGGGCTTTATGTGGTACCTGACACACAGTAAACATTCGAAAGATGTTAACTGTTTTTCAGTTGTCCCACCCATACCCAATTCAACAGCATTTTAAAAAGGAGATCTAGGGGCACCTGGGTGACTTAGTCAGTTAAGCATCCAACTCTTGGTTTCAACTCAGGTCTTGATCTGAGGGTCATGAGATCGAGCCCTGCATCAGGCTCCATGTTAGCCCTGCGTCAGGCTCCTTGTTCAGAGTCTGCTTGAGATTCTCTCTCTCTCCCTCTGCTCCCCACCCCCTCTTCACTCTCTCTTTCCTCTCTGAAAGAAGGAAGGAAGGAAGGAAGGAAGGAAGGAAGGAAAGAAAGAAAGAAAGAAAGAAAGAAAGAAAGAAAGAAAGAAAGAAAGAAAGAGAAAGAAATGAAATGAAATGGAGATTTACCTCTATTGAGACTTTCCAAAGCATTTGGTTTTGTATTCTTGGAAGCAATTCTCTTTCTTTTTGTACCGTTGGTTTACATAATATTTACTTAAATTATATAAATTCCATATAACCATTACCATTGGCATAAACAAATTTTGGCCTAAACAGTGACTTACACTCAACTGGTGGAAGCAGACGCAGACAGACCAGAGTGGCTTTTCTCACCAGGAACATTCAGGGTGCTGTGGCCATTAACTAGTGTGTGTTACAGTGCAAATGAAAAGTTATAGTGGACCCAGTAGGTCAGTAAAGACAAGGTCAGTTAAGAGAGCATCTAATCTTGGATGACAACCTCTGTCCTTCCAGCATCCTCTCTCCCTTGCTCCTCTTCTAGCTATGTCTTAATTTCAGCAACTTCCTAGACCCAGGGCAGACCTTTAATCTTCCTAAGCACCAGAAAAAAGAATGCTCCCCTATGGAATTTAAAATAAAAACAATACTAACTTGTAAAATAAGCATAAGGAAGTCCAATAAAGTTCTGACTTTTCCCATGGTGATTATTTCAGTGCTTTTTTTTTTTTATTTCAAATTCTTTCCCCAAATATGTTGTAGGTGGTCCCTTTGCTGTGCTCATGCCCTGAGAATGTGTATATCTGTTGGGTAATCCCACACTGCCTTTGACTCTTCCATTTTTTTGCCGATCTCTCAGCCTCCTAGAATCACTTCCCTCCTTTTTGAGCCTAGATCCTGTGGTCCATCGCTTTTACCTGCTTTCTTGCCAATATCATCTATTCCATTTCCTTACATACTTGTATTTACACAGAACCCATCCAATAACCCCTCAAACACTGGATATATTGAATTTGAGGTGATTTTGCAGCTTCTGGGCAAAAATACCCAACAGGCAGTTGAACCTAAAAGTCTAGAACCCAGGAGAGAGTAAAAATAGATAAAGAGATTTGGAAATCTTCAATAAATAAGAGGGATTTGACCCTATGTGGGTATGTCACATCACTAAAAAAGGGCCTGTTGAGTGGGAAGAGCAGTGGCTGAGCTGAGAACTCTGAGGAATATCACTGTGTAGGGGGTAGATGGAACAGGAGCTGCTGATGAAAGAGAGAAGCCTGAATCCAAGGAAAGAGGGCTTCAAGAAGGAGTGGTTGCCAGTATCAAATGAAACAAAGAGGTGAGGTAAGATTGGACAGTGCCCAACACCTAGTAGGTACTCAGTGCATACCTGTTAACTGACTAACTAATTAGGACTGAAATGATTAGGATGTTGGTGGTGATCTTGGTGCTAGGTTTGGGTTTCCCTAAGCAGACCCTGAGATAAGCATTAGTGTATTTGGAAGATGTAGGAATTCTGGGAGATGGGAGAGTGAAACAGGACTGGGGAACAACCAGTAAAGGATGAGTTATCAAGCCAGCAACCACTGTGAGCAGTTTGAGTTTAATCTCCCAGGGAAAATTCTGAAAGTCAGTGCAGAACACCCAGCTCATAGTTATCCTTCTCAAGGGATAAGGGACCTGGAGTATTTATATACCAACTCCTGCGGGTCATTGGTTGAGAGCTGCTCCTGGAGGGCTTTAATTCAGTGACATTTCCAGCCTGCTGCTTGGGCAAGAAAGGAGACCTTGGTTGTATAAGGAAGCAAATGAACACAGATCCTGGCATTTGGAAGTCTGGTGTGCAGTCTAGTAGTGAGGGCAGGGATAACGACGGGACAGCAACAGCATCTGTACTCTTGGTATCTGCAGTTTCAATAGCAGAAGCTAAACTTGTGTGGGTTGGTAGTAAATTGGAGGTGAGAAGTGGAAATAATGAGTGTAGATCTCTATTTCAAGATGCTTAGCTGAAAGAAGGTAAAAGATACGTCCACAGGCTGACTTTATAGAGGGGAGGAAAGAAGGGCAGGGTGTACTGGAGGATCAGAACGTCCTGGTGATGTTCACTGAAGAGATTCACGGGGCATGTGGGTGGCACAGTTGGTTAAGTGACAGACTCTTGGTTTCAGCTCAGGTTGGGATCTCAGGGTCCTGGGATTGAGCCCCGCATTGGGCGCGCTCAGTGCAGAGTCTACTGGAGACTTTCTCTCCCTCTGCTCCTCCCCACCATGTGCTCGCTCTCTCTCTCTCTCAAATAAATAAATAAATCTTAAAAAAAAAAAAAAGAAATTCACCACATTTTCCCATTTTTAATTAGGATGAGATATACTTAGCTGCACTACTACTCACCTCAGGGCCCTTCTTCAGCTTCCTTGGGCCAGCATCCAGAGTTTCCTCTGCTGGGCTTTGGGAACTGAGTTCCCCTGCTGGAGGAGCCCCGCTGAGCTAGCCTTTTCCAGCCTCAAGGTCCCAGAGGAAGAGATTGACTGTAGTGCCAAGCGGAGTGCAGATGTGGAGCCCAGTGGCCAGACTCTGAGCCCACAGAGGACCACAATGTCAGAGGAGAGCTGCTCCCGAGGGGTCTTCCACTAAGTAGCTCCTTGCTTTCCTTGCTTTCCCCTCTCATGTCCACAAATCACAATAATTGGTTGGATTGGGGCATAATAGGCATAATGTTAAAGGAAATATTCTTGTGACATTGATCTAAAGAATGGTTCTTCATTTGATTGCTGTCCATCTCTTAGCGAAAGCATAAGCTCATGAGGGATTGTGTTCATTTTAGCGGTATCCTATCCCTAGTGCCTGGCACATAGTCAGTATGCAATAAATATTTGCTTAATGAAGAAAAAAACCACAAATACAGCTGTCTATTGATGGTGCCTAGACCAAGAAAAAGCTGAGATTTTTTTTTTTTATCCCCCGAGAAGTAGATTTTCTATGAAGTTAATGAAATTGAAACTTATAAGGGCCCTTTACTTGCAGGGATCCTTTCAAGATCCTGGGAGAGGCCTTAACAATATTTTTACATGGTCACACTTTTGCAAATTTATTGCAAAAACAAAATACCTTAATCACTTGAATTATATTTCGATTTTTCTATAGAAAATGACACTTAAAATTGTTCATATGAAGAGTCAATCAAAAAGTCTGCAGCCCAAAAATTGTAGGAAATAATTACTTAGGGGTCTATCAGACAATTAATTTTAAAATCATATTGAAAATTTTTTGTGATGTTTATGGTCAACTTTAAAAATTTTGTTATTTGTTGTGCTAACATTTGTCATGCTAAATAAATACTCACTTTTGAACCTAATTTTATAGTTGTACTTTTGTTTCTTTTTCTTTTCTTTTTAAGAGGGCCCTCAAAGTTGTATATGCTAAGCTTCAGGTGCCACAAAACATGAATCTATCCCTAATCCTCCTTTATCTTCCTAGCTTTAGGTGATTTTGGATAAAAAGCATTATCATCGTTAGCGTCCCAACTACAGACAATTGGTGTGTGACTAGTTTTCATGTAGACATTTTAGATGGCTCCTGGCCTTCTTTTTTGGTTTATAGAATAAGCTGAGTTTCTAGAATTAACCAGGAGCTGAGGACTGCTCCCTTCTGATTCATCCATGGTATTTGAGTTTGAACCTCTTAATTCTAAAGTCTCTTTGAGCCCAGGCCCCAAAGACAGATTTCTTCTTCATTTGCCATTTGGCTGACTCTAGAATGGAGGCAGAGTTGAAGAGAAGAGGGAGAAGAGGGCCTCATGTGTACAGAATTCTAATTTGATGACTTTGGGGGAGTGCCTCCTAATTGGTCCCAGTTGGTATATCTTGCTGAGAAAGGAGAAGGCATATGATGACCGGTGGGAGGAAGTGAGGATATTTAGCCTAGAGAAGAGATCTCTGTGTTGGATACCTATATTAGCAGCTCTTGCCACAACACTGCATAACAAACCACTCAAAACTCAGTGCTCAAAGATAGTGGGTATTCATTTCTTAAATGCACAGATACTTGGATCAGCTGAGGTTCAGCTGATCTAGGCTGGGCTCTGCCAGGCTTGGCTCCACTGTGGGTGAGGTCCAGGGCTTCTCCGTGTGTCCTTTATCCTCCTTGAACCAGCAGCTCTCAGAGGCATGTTTTTTCTCATGGTGAAAGGCAAGAGCCCAAGAGACCAAGGCCAACTTTGCAAGAGCATTTCCATCCTCTGCTTGCGTAATATCTGTTAACATTCCCCTGGATGAAGCACATCAATAGCCAAGCCCAAAGTCGAGGGTAGGAAGATCACGCCGCCCTGCTTTGAAGACAAAGCAAGCCATATGGGCAAGGCAACATCAGGAGAGCCTGGAAGATGGAGGTGGAGGCACGGAAGGAGGGAATATTTGATGAGCAGTCATCTAATATGCCACAAGAGCTGTCATAGCGAACAAAGAGCAGATTCCTCACCTCTCAGTCCTCAATGCACTAGTCTATTCTCATTCCCTGCTTTTACCAAAACCACTAAGTCTTACTTATTTTGCTTTATTAATCTAGAGTGTGGTTCTTCTTCATGCTTGCCTAGATTGCTGCTACAGCCTGATAACTGTTCCTGTCTCTGGTCTCGTCCTTTCCCAATTCATCATCCACAGAGACGCCAGCTATCATCAGTATCCCATCAGCATCAGCATTAGTGTTATGTATTTTGCATTACACTGACTGGTTTCTGTGCCTTGTTCCTTCATTGTATTGAGAGCTCCTGGATGTGTTTTCCTTATCTTTGAATCTCCAGCATCCTGCACTGGGCCTGACACAGTAACACTTCAATAAGGAAAAAAAGGAAGATGGGACTCCGATTTAAGTCTGTATGACCTTAAAGCCCCAACTCTTTCTACTCTACCATAATTTAGACTTAGTCACAGATGTGTTGCTGATAAAAATAAGGCTAAACTCAAACCGTCCCACTGCTACACCAGTGAAAAAGTAGGCTACTAGATCGAGATTAGCAAAGATCTTTTCTACCATAATCACAGTAATCCTTCCTAATCCTAGTTCTTGGAAAATGGGAAGGTCTTGAAGCCATAAAAAATTATAAATGGCCATCAGCACTTTAAATATATGAAAAGATGCTCAACTTCACTCTTAGAGAAATGCATGTAGCCTTTTTTACTTATCAGGTTGGCAGGGATCAAGAAAAGTTTTAACATTGTCTCGGTGAAGGGTTTGGAAAGAGGCATTCAACATGTATTGCTGATGGGAGTGTAAATCACTACCTCCCCTATGGAGGGCATTTGGGCAATGTCTGTCAGCTCTTATGTACTGATGCAGGGAGGTCTCCAATACACCCTGTGTTGTAAGTAAAAAGGAAAGTTGCAGAATATGGAGTATACTCTTACTTTCTTGTGTTGGGGGAAGGGGGGACAAATACACATATATGTTGTTACTGTTCAAGCAAGCTCTGGAAAGCTATCTAAGACCCTGTTAATAGCACTTGCCTTTGGAAGGGGAATTGAGCTGGAGAACGAGGAGAGGAAGATTTCTTTGTCCTTGTGTGTATTTGACATTTTCTTCCATTTAGAATAGAACTGTTTAGATGACATAAACAATACAGAAGATCAACAAACTGGAAAACATATTTGCAACATGATATGGCAAAGGGCTAATTTCTTTAATCTACAGAGTGTATAAATCAGTTAAATTAAGACAGAGGGAGAAGTAAGTAAGGGATATAAGCACTAATTTTAGAAAAAAACACAAAGGCCAGTAATTACATGAAAAAAAAAATGCTCAACTCATACATTATTAAAGAAAATAAAGGAAAAGTCAGAAGGAATCCTTCAGAGAAGAATTAAGCTTTATTATTAAATGTGTTTAAGTGGAGACGAAGTGACCAATTACTAAGGTTGCCGTTGAGGAGTTTCTTTTAAGCATCTGACAAAAGAAGGATTTCTAGCACCTGAAGGAACAAATTCATTCCCATCCTTAGATGGGAATTAGAGGCCCTAATTCCTTCTGGTACCCAATGGAGAGGTGTTCACAAGGCCTGGCATAAGAAGGGAAGGGAAAACAATGAAAAGTCCCCTAGAAAGCACAAAATCTTGAAAATGGAAGGGAACCAGCCACCTAACACTCGGTCTCTTGGGACACAGTCCCAGATTTGCCACTTAACAACATTGGGCAAGTTTATTACTATATCATTCATTCAATAAATATTTACTGAGTTCCTTCTGTGTGTGTCAGGCACAGCCCCTGTCCTCATGGAGACAGACATTAATCAAATATTTATTCAAACAAATGTAAAATTGTCACTGCGGCGGTCTACGAAAGCCTAAGGGTATGATGTGACCCAGACAGGGGCTTTCGGGAAGTTGAAGAGGAGTTTAACGAGGCAACAAAGGGAGGGAAAAGTGCCAGGCAGAGGCAGCGGCACGTGCAAAGGCCCCGTCAGGAGGGCTCACAACCAGGCCTAGGAGGGGAAAAAATTGGACATGGTGCTGACTGTGTGGTGTGAGGCAAGGCTGAGGAGAGAGGGCTGTGGGTTAAGGAGCTCAGTCAGAGCCCTAAGGGCAATGGAAACACTTCAGAGGGTTTGGGGATGGAGAAGAAGGGGGCCAGGCCCTGGAGGAGATGCGCATTTTTTAACTACTACTCT
>NC_138372.1:32004225-32047662 GCF_054177405.1 Leptonychotes weddellii
AGGCAGGAGCAGATTGCACAGGTGGGCGAGGAAGCCGAGAGAGGATGAAGGCTCGGGTTACAGTGCTGGAGCGCAGGGGGAGCAATCCGGACCAAGGAGAAAGACGCCTGGGAGGTAAAATTGGCAGGAGTCTCTGGTGGATTCCATCTGAAGAGTGACAGAGGGGAAGGAAAATGTCAGTACTGCTTCCTGAGTGGATAGATGACAGTACCATTCACAGACACAAAATAATGGGAGAGAGGACTAAGTTGGGGAGGAAATGTCAGGAGTTTGGTTAAGAAACCACGAGATGCTTTTGAGAGGACACATCGGTCGGTTAGCAGCATTTACCTAAAGCATCCTCTGTGTAGCCGGCAGTGGAATGTATGGGTGTGTTTACTTGTAATAAAGGGGAACAAAGAGATAAACACAATACCCCCTTTGAGGCCCCTTCTGTTCCACTATTCTGTAGTTTCTTCCTTCTTCCTTCTGTCATTTGCCTATTTTCTGACTCTCTTCTCTCCTCCTCATCTGTTGGACATTTATAGCTTCTTGGCCTACTAATTTCTAAAGACCTTTATCACTACTCACTTCACTGTCTAGTCCCATGGCCACACTGTGAACCTTATCACTCAGAACCCACCTTAAACTTCTCGCACTGACTGTGCTCTCCTATCCTGCCAGTTTTCCCTTCCCCTCTGGGTCCGCGTCCTCCTGCATTTACTGTCCTGTTTCTTTCCTTCCCATTATTTCCAAACCTCCCTGAAGGATCTCCTCCCAACATCACCAGACACATAACAGGCATTCAATAAATATCTGTTGATTGTCTCTGCTTCCTTATTAACCAATTGTTTGTAGCAGCGTTGACCTCCGTCACTGCACTGGTAGGCCAATGGGGCGTCCTAATTACCAAATCCAGTGGGTACTTTTTTCAGCCTTTGTTTTATCAGACCACCCTTCATTGGGGCTGGCCTTGTTGCCTTTCTTTTCACACTCTACATTTCCTTGAATTCTGCATTTTCCCCCTCTCTACTTTTTCTTCGCCTCTTTTGAGGAATCCTAACCCTCAAGAAGTGTCTTCAGCCTTCTTTGTGCCTCATCTACCCATTTTCCCTAAATGATCCTATCTACTCTCTGTGTGGTGAATCCCCAAATATCTACGTCCAGCTCAGAACTCTATCAAACTCCGAAAATGTGTTTTTGCCTGCCTACTGGGTATTCCCACCAGACACCTAGTAGGTATTTTTTACATACTGGTTGAATGAAGCACCTATAAACTCCCACCTCACAATTACCATGTCCAAAAAAGAAATCATCTTTTCCTTCCAACCCACTCCTCCTCTTTTTTTTTTTTTTTTCCTATTCTGGTTAATGGTAGCACTGCCCATCTAGTCATCCAAACTCCTCAGATTAAGCACTAAGATCTAATTATTTTTACCCCTAAATATGTTGAGATCTGTATCTTCCTCGATCCCCACTACCACTATCTTAGTCCAGTCCCTCATCAAAGCCCTGCTGTTTTTTCCTTACTCCCCTTGTAACTCATCTAGATTATTTGAATAGTTTCTAAACTAGTCTCTCTGGCCTTTATCTTGCTCCTCTCCAGTCTTTTTTTTTTTTTTTTAATTGAGATAAAATTCACCATTTTATCATTTTGAAGTGTATAATTTGGTGGTTTATAGTATATTCACAATGTTGTACAGGCATCACCACTGACTAATTCCAGGACTTTCCCATCAACCCAAAAAGAAACTCTGTGCTTCCCAACCCCTCCCTACCCCCATCTCTTGGCAACCACTGTCTACACTCTGTATTTATGGATTTGCCTATTCTGGACATCATACATAAGTGGAATCATCCAGCATGTGGCCTTTCATGTTTGACTTTTTTCACTTAGCATAATGTTTTTTGAGGTTCATTCATGTTACAGCATATATCAGTACTCCATTCTTTTTTCTGGCTGAATAATATTCCATCATATGGGTGTATCACATTTTGTTTATCCATTCATCAGTTGCTGGAGATTGGGGTTGTCTGCCCTTCTTGGCTATTATCAACAATGCTGTTATGAGCACTAGTGGAGTTTTTTATGTGGACACGTGTTTTCATTTTTCTTTGGTATATACCTAGGAGTGGAAATGCTGGGTCATTCATTAACTCTCTGCCATCCAGTTTTCCATACTGGCTGCACAATTGACAGCGGTAGAATGTGAGAGTTCCAGTTTCTCCACATCCTGGCCAATCCTTGCTATTTTCTGGTTGGTTGGCTTGTTTCTCTGTTTTTAATAGCCCATCCTACTGGGTGTAGAGTGGCATCTCATTGTGGTTTTGATTTGCATTTCTCTAACGACCAATGATGTTGAACATCTTTTCATTTTTTGTCCATTTATACATCTTCTTTGGATGCAGAGTCTCTTTATTTTTTTTTTTAAATTTTTATTTATTTATTTGACAAAGAGAGACACAGTGAGAGAGGGAACACAAGCAGGGGGAGTGAGAGAGGGAGAAGCAGACTCCCCGCGGAGCAGGGAGCCCGATGCGGGGCTCGATCCCAGGACCCCGGGATCACGACCTGAGCCGAAGGCAGACACTCAACGACTGAGCCACCCAGGCGCCCCTTGATGCAGAGTCTCTTTAAAAAGCAATTTCATCATGGCATTCCAGTACTAAAAATTTTTAATCACTCCCTATTGTCTAAATAATAAAATCAAAATTTCTCGATGTGTCATACAAGGCCCTTCAGGATCTGGCCTCAGCCTTCTTTTTGCTCAACACCTTCTATTACTCTCCTCCTCTGACTTGATGTTTTAGCCATATTGAGCTGAGGAGAGGTAGGGAGATTGTACTTTTGTTTCCTTTTGTGTCAACTCAGTCTCCAACAATAGAAGATGCTCAACCAAAGTTAAGGAAGAGTCATCTGAGCCGTGCAGTGATGAGGTGGGATTAGGATACCTGTGAGCCCTGCTGGTGTTTCCTTTCTTCCTCTTATTCTCTTGGCAGCTCTCACTTTGCCCTGATCGGACCATGTGAGTGCCGGACAAGACTATATTCGTGTCTCTAGACCTTACTGAAAGGCTCCCACTCAGGTCTTCCTGGATGTCGAGGTGTGTGTTTCTTCATGTCACTGCACATCCTGGGATTCCACAGCCCAGGAGGAGGCAGGTGGGCAGAGGAATAGTGGCCAATTTGTTCTGTGGGCCCTTCCCTCTCTTGTCTTGACTGCAAAGAAAGGGCTGGAAAGTCAGCTTCTATTGTGATTAAGTTATAATTTAAGGCAGTGAACATGTGCTCTGCTGGCGGCTATAAAGATTCAAATCATAAAGTTTTACAGTGGAACGGTTTCTGTAAAAGCATCGTTAGGAAGTGGGAACCATGCCTTTAATTCTTATGACATATGGGACTGCCTGGTTTGTTTTGGTTTCAGTGGAGTTTAGTAGGGTGATGGTCTGACTAATTAAAGTCAGACCTTCTTCCTCACCACAGTGCTCTGCCCTGTCAGAGGACAGTGTAGAAAGGTGGAACTTTCTCTCTACTTCTGTTCCTATCTCAGTTTATCAGGGACAAGGAACTCTTAGAAATCAAGAGTAACCCTTCAGTCACTGAGTATTTTAAAATCTCCTCCAGCCTCCCAGGCTTCATCCGTTGGGAGTCCATGTCTTCCTCTGTCCCTTACTGGCCAAGGGGGCAAACCTAGACAATGAACCAAGCCTAATATAAGAGGATGATTTCATTCAGGGGGATCAGCTGAGGAGATAGATGGGCCTTGTAAGTATGTCAATGGTAGAAACAAAGAGAATAATAGTTGAGTAGCTCTCTTAACCAACTTTCACTGAACTTACTTGCCTGGTTAACTGTCGCTCTCTATGCCGTGTGTAAAATGACCTGATGCCTACAGTGTACTCTCAGGTGCTGGTTACTCTTGATTTTGCTGTTATAGGATACGCCATCTCACTGCTCCTCCCACCAGCTGACTTGTATGCTAACCAAGACCCGGCTATACTTGCCCCTAAGCCTGTTTATGCCAGTGGTAGTTGCTACTACAACTGCCTAATTTCATTAAATAGTTTGTAAATTCAACAATAAAACTGGAGCGATGTGTTTTGTTGTTGTTTTAGGAAAGCCAAGTTGAAAACTAAGGTGAGCTTTTAAAATAATGGCTGCTGAAAGAGCTATAATACTGAGGGAAAACATCACAACAATATGGGAATCTGCACTCTCATTTCTCTAAGTTCTTGTTCCGCTATAAAAAACCAAAACCAAGAAATGTAGACAACGTATTATGGGTGTGATTTACGCAGGAAAGATCTGGAAAGCCAGTCAGCAGACACATTCCTTGGCCTTACATCAAAAAATTGGAGAATGAATCTACATTTGTATATTTTAAGTTAAAATAAAATGTTTGAGGTAAGTATATATCTTTTTAAATGATATTCTGCTTTACAGGACTTTTTGGATAATCAACCAGTGTGTTGGATAAGAGGGTTTCTCTGTAATAAGATTTGTCATTCACTGGTATCATTATTGAGTGTGTTAAATCTTTGCAGTGGAAGGCATTGTTATCCCCATTTTACAAGTGAGGAAACAGAGGCTTAGAAGAGTTAAATTGTGCTAGTTCACACAGAGAGGGTGATCACTTCAAGTCCGTTAGCTAGAGAACCAAGAAGAAAATGAAAAGTCCACTGTGGAATACAGGAGCAAATGGGTCAGGGAAAGAGGTATTTGTGTTTGATCAAAAAAGTAATAATAAGTAGCACCCAGTAGGCTGCTGGGAATATAAATTTGGTATCAACACTTTGAAAAAACATAGCATTATCTTCATTTATTCAACCAATAACTATTGAGTCACCTACTCTGTGCCAAGCACCGTTCTACATTTTGGGGATATGGTAATGAACAAAATAGACAGAAAACACTGACCTCATGCATTGTAGCTTACATTCTTGTAGAGCTGAACATGTGTATATCGTATGCTTTAGCACTTCCACCCCTTGGTATATTCCCTAGAGAAACTCTTGCTCACATCCTCCAAGAGATGTGTATACAAGAATGTTCACAGCAGAATTGTTCGTAATAGCAACAGAACAAATCCTGTAAATAACCTATATGTCCATTAACAAGAGAATGGATTAACAGATTGTGGTATATTCATATAATTGAATACTATAAAGAGGTGAAAATGAAAGCACTATAACCCTATGAATCAACATAGAGAACTCTCAGAAATATAACATTGAGGAGAAAAAAAAAAAACAGTTGCAAAAGAATACACACAAGTCTGGGAAGGGATGAGGGAGGTAGGGAGATGGGATCCAGAAGGAGCACATAATTATTAGTGGTTATGTTCTATTTCTGAAGTTTGGATGGTGGTTCACAGATGTTCATTTTATTATTACTTTTCATATAGAATATGTCCATGTCATTTATCTTTGTATCATATAATTCATATAATATTTAATAAAATGTTAGTGCCTGAACAAAGAAAAGAAAGTAGAAAAGTTATAGAGATTAAAGTCAAAGATCTTGGAGCACTTGGCTGGCTCAGTCAGTAGAGCATTGATCTTGGGGTCCTAAGTGCAAGCCCAATGTTGGGCATAGAGTTTACTTTAAAAACAAAAGTCAAAGATCTTGACTTGGAGAAGCTTGGGATTAGAAAAGCTAGAAAGCCAGACCCCAAACAATCTGTATAGCTTGTACTAGGATCCAGGCCCTGGTTTTTCTTTCTACCTCTCCTATATAGGAGGATCTTCATGCTCAGGAACCCCTCTGTGCTTCTTCACAGTGTATGGTCTGTGACTTCAGAAACACTGTAGAGACTGACACTGGGACCTTGTAGCAGGAGCAGCAAATGCTACAGGGAGGAAGCTAATGGTAGCTTGGGGAAGGTATATGTTAGAGTTGTCAGGCTGTGGGCTTGGAGTCATCAGGCTAAAGATAGAAGATATCTTTGGACTTCAGGTTTCCGTCATAGTTTTGAACCAAAGCTCTGTGTGTCTGCATGTGTTTTTATGGGTATGCTTATGTTTTTGGAGTGGATGGAATACATCAACTAAACTTGGTGAAAAAAACTTGCTCTGACCTTGGCAGAACAGCAGATGGCCTGATCTACATCTTTGATCCCAAGTCATAATATTCGTCTCAAAGCAATCAGACATCATGTAAAGAAGGAGCCCATCAGTTATGTATTTTAACTAGGTTGGTTGGTTTGGTTACCAACCTAATTCTTTGGGAAGCATAGCTCACTAGGAAGGGAACAAAGAAGTTACTATTAAAAGTAGGAAGAAGAGGGACACCTGGGTGGCTCAGTCAGTTGAGGGTCCAACTATTGATTTTGGCTTGGGTCATGATCTCGGGGTCCTGGAATCAAGCCCTGTGTCATGCTCTGCACTCAGTGGGGAGTCTACTTGAGGATTCTTTCCCTCTTCCTCTGCCCCTCCCCTGGCTCTCTCTCTCTCTCAAATAAATAAATAAATCTTTAAAAAATTAAGAAGAATGGAAATAAATTGAATTACACTTTCTAAAGCTATTTTCTGGGCAGGCCAAAGAGTATTCCAAGTGTTTCCCAACATATCTAGGTTCATTCACTCACTTTAAAAATTCCTTAACTCAACAAATATATACTGATAACCTATTATGTGCCAGTACTAATCCTAGAATTTGAGAATGCATTAGTGAATGAGTGGATATGGTCCTTCGCCTTACAAGGCCTATAGTCCAGTGGGGAATGCAAACAAACTAAATATTATTACACACAGGGATGAATGCTATGAAATAAATGGCCTAATAATATAGAATAATTGGGTGATCTACTAAAGGTGGTCTCCGAAGAAATGCGTTTGTATAAAGACCTGAAGTAAAGACCTGCAATGAGCAAAGGGCACATTCAAAAAGATAGAACAGGTTATTTCAATAGTCTTGAAGCAAGAAAGTGCTTGTTGCATTTGAAGAATGAGAAAGAACCAGTTAGCTATTGCTACATAACAAACTCCCACAAAAATCTCCTTTGCATATAATAGTAGCATTTAGTTCTCATGCATCTGTAAGTCAGCTAATCTAGCTTCAGCTTGGCCAGGCATCTTTGCTCCTTGCAAGTGGGTTGAGCGCTAGTCTGATCCATGGATATTCATTCTGCAGTTTGGGCTAAAGAGAGAGCAGCTACGTAGGGAGAACATCTCTTCAAGAAGGCCAACCACACAAGTACATTTCAAGCCCATGCTTGGGGACATATCTGACCCAATGTACCATTAGCCAAAACAATCACATAATTGAGCCAAAAGTCAAGAAGCAGAAAAGTAAACTTCTCCATGGAGGCAGCAGGGGAGTAAATATTTTGGACAATAATCTAATCTTGCACAGTCTACCACTTGTTCATGAATATTCACATACCTCCCAAAATACACTCACCTACAATCCCCAGACTCCCCCACATTTTATCTAAATCATGGCACCTGGCTTATTAAAGTCCAGGATCTTATAATCCCTATATCAGGCCTAACTGTGATTTCTCTTTATCTGAAGACCTAAGAACCAAAATAAATAAATAAACCACCACCACCCATTTAATATACAGTGGTGGAACAGGTACAAGATAACAGCAATAAACTACTCCATTCAAAAAAGGGAAGAACTAGATGCATATAGAAATCATCAATCCATAGCAGTTCTGAAATTCTACTGGGCAAATGTTGGCAGGTCCCACCATCCTGGGAGTTGAGAATTCTTTGATTAGTCCTTGGTTCTGTTTTCTGGGAGTAGATCTCCAATCCATTGTTCTCTATGGCTCTTTGTTCTGTCCTGTAGAAATTCTTCCTTTTCCATCAGCCTTGGATGCTTCTTCTTTTTTAGAGAAGGGGGGAGGGGGGAGGGGAGGGGCAAAGGGAGAGGGAGAGAGAGAATCTTAAGCAGGCTCCATGCCCAGTGCAGAGCCTGACACAGAACTCAATCCCACGACACTGAGATCATGACCTGAGCCGAAATCAAGAAGTCACCCAGGTGCCCCGCCTTGGCTGTTTCTAAAGAGAGCATTAAATAATATGTCTTTTTGATGGCTGAGCAGCTTTTTCTGCCTACTGCCTGCTGGTAGAAATTTGGGGACTCAGAGATCTTTTTATATCTTGAACAGTCTCAGTCTTTTTAAGTTGGAACTGGCAGTGCTTTTGCCAATACAACTCTCTCACAAACTTTGTGGGTTTTCTATATATTTGATACTAGTCAATTCTGTGTGCCACAAGCCACACCCACGGTTTTTGCAAGACTTGATCTGCTCAGGGCGCCTGGGTGGCTCAGTTGGTTAAGTGACTGCCTTCGGCTCAGGTCATGATCCTGGAGTCCCTGGATCGAGTCCCGCATCAGGCTCCCTGCTCAGCAGGGAGTCTGCTTCTCCCTCTCCCACTCCCCCTGCTTGTGTTCCCTCTCTCGCTGTGTCTTTCTCTGTCAAATAAATAAATAAAATCTTTAAAAAAAAAAAAAAAAAGACTTGATCGGCTCAGACTTAATTACTAGCAGTCTGGACATGTCAGGCTGCTGGAGAACCATACTCATAAGCTATCTAGGAGCCTCTTTTCCAGTTGAAAGAACCTACTAGATGCCACCTTATTTCCCTCAGAGCTTAATGAGGACCCTTGATTTTTACTTCACCTTGAAATGATCTCTTCTGGCAGCATCCTGAATTTGATCTTTAGCCCCAAGATGGATCTTAATTTGAAAATCTTTTACTGGAAAGGCTGGAGTTGGGAAAGTTTTATGTTTCAACCCATTAAGTTCTGAGTTCTTTGTATTTCCACTGAATTCTGCTTGCAGACTAGCCAGTTCTTTTTAAAATTTCTCTCTTTCTTCTTAGTGCCTCATCAAATGCAGCTAAAAGCAACCAGCTCATGATTTCAATATTTTGCCATGAGATCTCTTCCAACTCTACTAGTTCATTAGATCCATTTTCTATCTTCCAGATTACTATTGTTTAACCAAGTGTTTACCTCTACATGATACAAGTTGCTATTTTTCTAGTCTTTTATATCAGCTTCCTTGCAGCTCTGCCTAGTTCCAAAGCTAGTGTCCCATATTTTAGATGTTTTGTTGTTTTTGTTATAGCAACATTTCAATATTTAGAGTGATAAAAAAGATGAAATCACCAAGGCAAATCATGTTAAAAGGAGAAAATAAAAGGGCACAACCCCCAGAGACCTATAACATTTAGAGATTTAATAGAAGAAGAAAGGAGTCTGAGAAGGATGGTAAAACCAAGGAGCAGAAGGGGAAGTGTTTTAAGAAAAGAGCAAATGGTGAGCTATGTCAAATGCTACTGAGAGATCAAGTAAAGGGTTGTGTCTGCAGGCTTTGGCAATATGGAAGGTGATTGGTAGCCTTGAGAGCCGTTTTAGTGGAGTGACAGGGCAAATTCAAATTGTCATGAGTTGAAGAGTTAATGAGAGGTGAGAAAAGGTACATAGCATATGTAGACAACACTGGAGATGTTTGGCTATAAAGAAGAGCATAAAAATATGATGGCAAGCAAAGAAATGTGAGGTTAAGTGAGGGTTTGTTTTTTTTTAATAGAGGAGACTAGTACATGTATGAATATTGATGGAAATGATTCACAAAGAAAAAGACTGATAGTGCAAGAAAAAGAGATGATGATTAATGATGAAGTTTTTAAAAGGCAAGAAGGGATAGGATCCAGAGCACATGTGGAGGACTGACTTTAATAGGAAGAGGATCATTGTTCTCATCAGGAAGATGGGTGTTAATCCAGAGATAGGAAACCAAAACAATGATAGCTAACATTTCCTGGGTGCTTGTTATTTGTCAAGCGTTGTACCAAATGTTTTGCATGCACTGCTTCAATCCCTATGAACTTGGTTTTATTTCATCCCCATTTTACAGATAAGAAAACAGAGGCTTAAAGAGGTTAAGTAATTTTCCTAAGATTTCTCTACTTATAAGTAGCAGAACTAGAACTTGAACCCAATCAGTCTGTGAGCCCACACTCTTTTTTTTTTTTTTTAAGATTTATTTATTTATTTGCAGGGGGAAGGGCAGAGGGAAAGGGAGAGAGAAACCCAAGCTGACTCTGCACTGACTGGGGAGCCTGATGAGAGGCTCTATCTGACAACTCTGAGATCAGACCTGAGCCGAAACCAAGAGTCGGATGCTCAACCGACTGCACCACCCAGGTGCCCCAGCACCCACACTCCTAACTTCTATGCCAAACTGACTCAATTCATTTTGCCATAGAGGAATAATATTTTTTAAAATGAGATTAAACCAAGAATGCACTGTAAGCCAGACCAGAACTGGTCTAGATGAGATCTCTGCAGGCTCCCTTCTGAAGTGGGCAGGAGGAGTAGGGAGAGAGGGCTACAGTAAAGACATTTGAAGGAAAGAGGGAGATCAGACCAATATTAGTACTGATCTCTTCCTCTTTTATTTATTTTATTTTTTAATTTTATTTTTTAAAGATTTTTATTTATTTGAGTGAGAGCGAGAGAGCACGAGCGAGGTGAAGGGCGGAGGGAGAATCAGGCTCCCCACCAAGAAGGGAGCCCCACGCAAGGCTCAATCCAGGACTCCGGGATCATGACCTGAGCCGAAGGCAGACGCTCAACCGACTGAGCCACCCAAGCGCCCCTGTTCCCCTTTTCTATACTGCAGATTTTTCAAAGCATTTTGAATAGCTTATATGGAGGTAACAGTTCTTCTGTAGGAAGAAAAGGAGTTCTTTTCTGGTAGCATGAGGTACTTGAGTACTAGGGGATCTGAAATGGGCTAGCCCTTAGCATAGCCTGTGGCTGATTCAATCGTAGTGTTAATTAACATACACCTTTCAAGGGGATCGGTTCCATCTCTTTGTGGGCCAGTTAGCTCCGCTCCACCCTGCTCAATGCCAAAGCGCAGTTTGCAGATACCCGCTCTAGATCAGAAAGAAAGCTGAAAGGAAGTATGGGGGAGGAACCATCTGCAGTATTAACAGCACTACTTTAGATAGCATCCCAACATGTAGAGTTAGAAGATAAACTCATCACATTAACATGCGCAACGTTGGGGTGCCTGGTTGGCCTGGGTGGCTCAGTGGGTTAAGCGTCTGCCTTCGGCTCGGGTCATGATCCCGAGGTCCTGGGATCCAGCCCCTAGTCGGGCTCTCCACTCAGCGGGGAGCCTGCTTCTCCCTCTGCTGCTGCCCCTGCTTGTGCTCTCTCTCTTAAATAAATAAATAAGATCTTTAAAAACAAAAAACACATGTGCAACGTTTTGTGCCCATTCATTCAGCAGATACTGAGCTAGTCCTGGGTTCCAGGCCCTGTGCTGGCTAAAGGGATGTAGAGTGGAATGAGGCTCTTCTCCTGACCTTGAAGAGCTCCTAAGCTCATGGGCAAGCCATTACCTTGCAAAGGTGTTTGATGAAGGTATGTCCAAGGAGCTGGAGAACAAGTAGTAGGCAAGAATAGACAGGTAACCAGATGAGAGAAGGCCAAAATGTGTAAGCAGCGGTGCAACTTGATCTGATTCAATATTATGATTTATAGTTTGCTTTCATATACGTGTTTATTATTCTGTTTGAATCAGATATTCAGACTTCCCCCTCATTACCTTTTCTCCCTTGAGCCTTCCAAAGCCTATCAGATGAAATTGTCAAGTATGTCAAGGACCAAGAAACCCCCAACGCTGTGAGCTCCCTTTTCCAGGTGGAGGGTCTGGGCCCACAGTGGGCCGTTGCTGTCCTAAGCTACTTACCCTATCCAAAATCTGTTTTCCCAGCCTTGGACTCCAGACTCTCCTTTCTCACCTATCCTTCACAAGCTGTGGAGCCTCCTGAGGAAGGGGCTGCGTCAGCTTCACTTTTAGAGTTTATTAGTCAGGTAAGGTAATTTCTACACCAAGCAAACCCTGTTCCGAGGGTAGCTTCATAGTAGTGATTTGGGAATACAGGTTCATCAACCCCTAGGGTTCAGAATCCTCTGCTGGATGTTCTAGCCGGTGTATGGGCAAAGAAAGAGAGCATAAAAGATCAAGTAGGAGACTTTCATGGGCCCAGGGGAGATAGCATTGCACACATTGCCTTCACCTACGATCCAATGACCGGAATTCAGTCCTATCTAACCACAAGGGAAGCTAGGGAAGACTGTCCAGCTGTGCGCCCAGCAAGAAGGAACAGGTTTCAGTGGGCACACAGTAGACTCTGCCACACAGCAGGCAGAACTGACAGAGAGTGGACTGCTGAGCTCCGATCACAATGACGACAATGGAGCAGCAACGGGATCCCCCAACGTCCATGTCTGGAGACCAATGATATTCTACTTCAGGTTTTCTGTGGGATGGCTGGCGGAGGCCCTATCCACCCCATTAACTAAAGGAGCCCCGCATGAGGGGATGAGTGAGATGGGCTGTGACTAGGATGGGGGGCGGGGCAGACTCAGGTGGCCTGGAAGAGTGTTCTCGGGTGGGCTCTCTGAACAATGTTGTACCAGAACCTGTCAGCCTTTTCAACCAGGGTAAGCACAGGTGCCCTAAGCCGTCCCTTCAACGTAATGAATTAACGTCTCTCTTATGCATTTAGAATGTACCGTCTAGACGGACTAATTGTACCATCCTAGGGAGAACTAAGAAAATAGTCCCTCAAGTCATTTTTCTGTCCCTGAGGTTCAGTCGAGGAACCCTGGTTGAGAACCGCAGCCTGTGGCACTGCAGAGAGCATTTTGTATTTGAAGCAAAGGCTCTGGGCTCTTTTCCCCCTTCCCCCAGTCTCCTGCCCCCCTGAAAGGAAACAAACTGATGTCATGAGAAATTCCTTTCTAATAACAAAAACAAATGGGCGGTCTCGGGGGACTGTTCGTGTGGAGAGACAGTGGTCGTTTGAGAATGAGGAAATGGTGAGTCCTGCTCAGAGTTCTGGCTAAGTATCAGGTAGAATCTTTCCAGCATCATTCTGAATCAAGGGAGCCGGGGAAATCACTTTAGTAAAATCGTGGAGTGGGAAAAGATGTAAAGAAAACAAAATCCAACTAAGGCTGCTTTTCCCCAGGAAAGGCATTAGTCAGGCTGCCGTTGGAGCCCACCGCCTCTCAAGAGCCTGTTTTTCAGTGTCACTACGGTGACTCGCCATGCTCTGGGTTTTAATTCTAGCCTCTAATCTCAGTTGCTTCTGTGATAAATTAATTGTAATGATAGAGGCCCCAGTTACGAGGTCTGCACCGTTTGCTTATAATGTGAGCGACAGGTTTAGGACCTGCTTTATTTAAGATGCTGGGGTAATTACATGGGAGTTAGCATATGCGGGCAGAGATATGATTCATTCTTCCAGCCACAAGCATGACACAGCTGTTTGCGGGATAAAATAGGGGAACCGTGTTGTTACAAAATGTTCCCCTTATTATACCTCATTAAAAACAAGGCTGTGATAAGTCAGGACTGGCAATGAAGAAAATCTATTGCCCCTCTGTAAAACCTGATAGGAGAGAGACTCAGAGCTGTGTTGTGTCATTTTATTTTTTTTATTTATTTTTTTATTTTTTTGTCCTTTCTCTGACTCTTCCCCCTGTTATTTAGCAACTCACCAAATACTTGGGGAAGGAACAGTCTCCCAGACCCTCTTCCTTTCTTCTAATGAAATAAGGTCTGCCCTTTCCCTTTCTTAGATAAAGCTGAGGATTTTCAGAAAGAGAGAGCATTCACTGAGAACAAAGGATGGGGGTCCTTTTGGCGACCTGGCCCAATTTTGTCCTCATCACCTTCAACAGGAGCACGTGGGCTGAGAGAGCGCCCAGTGCAGAGAGAGCTCGGAGGCTCCAGCAGGAAGCAGAGCTTCAAAGTCAGAGAAAACCACGGGCAAGAGACAGAGGCTCATTCCTTTCAAGAGACAGATATATGCTGTCTTCCCCCATCGTCTTGCTTTTTTAAAAATAACCTTAAAAATTGAAATGCATCTTTGGCCTCATTTTCCTCCTTTTCTCTCTCCAAGGGAACTAGTGAGAGTCTAAATCAACCTGCCGATTAACATTGAACCCAGGGCCAAATAAATTAGGCTATTCTTTATCAAAATGGATTGTTAGGAAAGATAGGAGCTACAACGTAAAGAATATTCTTTAGGAAGTAGCTACTCGAGCCCAATCCAGAAGAGCTGTTCCTTGAGACATGCATGTGTCTGTCCAATAATGAAGCCCACTTGGGGGGCGCCTGGGTGGCTCAGTCGTTAAGCGTCTGCCTTCGGCTCAGGTCATGGTCCCAGGGTCCTGGGATCGAGCCCCACATCGGGCTCCCTGCTCGGCAGGAAGCCTGCTTCTCCCTCTCCCACTCCCGCTGCTTGTGTTCCCTCTCTCGCTGTATCTCTCTCTGTCAAATAAATAAAAAATCTTTAAAAAAAATAAATAAATAAAAATAATGAAGCCCACTTGGAAAGCCATAGATCTTAGTGATTAAGAGCATGGGCTGAAATGCTAGACTACATGGGTTCAAATAGCTCCACCATCTCCTAGCTATGTGGCTTTGGGGAAATTGAGTCAATATATCTGTGCCTCAATCTCCCCAATCTATAAAATGAAAGTGGCAATAATATTGCCTACCTCTAAGATTATTATAAGAAGTAAATATGATAATACATGTAAAGAGCTTAGAATAATGCCTGGCAAACACCAAGTGCCAAATAATTGCTGTTATTACAAGTAGCACAATTAACAGCAGCAAACTGCTATGAGCCAGGTTGTGTGTTAGATTTGAAAGGACAGTTTTGGGGATTTTTTAAAATGTTGTTGCTGCAACAGAAGTAAGGACTCTAACCTGATTTGTGATCCTTCTTCAGAGTTTGGGCTTGGGGACAAAGTCTCAAAATTTTGGCTAGAGATACAGGGAGGGAAGTTCACGGGCATTCTTAGTTGTTGAGTTACATACCAAAGACCTGTTCATCTTGGTAATATGAGTGTCTTAGAGGGGTGCCTGGGCGGCTCAGTCGGTTAAGCGTCTGCCTTTGGCTCAGGTCATGATCCCAGGGTCCTGGGATCGAGCCCTGCATCGGGCTCCCTGCTCCACGGGAAGCCTCCTTCTCCCTCTCCCACTCCCCCTGCTTGTGTTCCCTCGCTGTATCTCTCTCTCTCAAATAAATAAAATCTTTTATATATATATATGGGTGTCTTAGAGTAGTGGCCTTCAACTTTTTACACTATGATTTATATTTAAAAATATGTTTTACAATGTAACTCAGCACACACACTCACTAACTGAAACAAAAGTTTCACAAAGATAGCACTATCCTTACTTTATGTGATGCACTCTACAATTTTCTGTCTTACTCTATTCTATTGCATTTCATTAAAAAGTGCTGATGATTACTCTTAAGTTGATATTACCCTCCACTAATGGATCTCACTTTGTAAGTAATGGGCACTTGGTTAGTTCTCAAAAAGTGCTTGTTGAATTGAAGTGTTCTAGAAGAGGGATTAGAATATGAGAAGGACAGAATCAAGTGTATATGGCATGTTCAAGTTTTAAAATACTGCTGAAGTGATAAAAGTTGATGCTGAAGGGGTAGGGTATATATATCCAATAGTTAGGATCAGGAAAGCATTAGATCCTAAGAGAACAGATAATATAGATTTATAGATAACTATACTATGAAATCAAAGGTGTTAAAATAAGAACAATTCTGAGAGGTTGTGGGAGATCAGAGGAAGCTGAGATGTCTTTCAGCTGGGAATTCCTGGTATTCCTCAGGATTCTGTTCGACACATTGTGCATTCATTCATTTATTAAATGAATATTTTTTGAGTTCCCACTATGTGCCAGACACTCTCCCTTGGCTCTCATCCATTTCCCTAGTTTCAACTGCATGAGGATAACTTGGGTTTTTAGCTGTTCATTAGGCACTTTCCAGTGTGGAAAGGTAAATGGTTTTACTCAAAATCCCTGTTGAAGTCCTAGTACCTCCTTTTGGCTTTGATTTGTGCCATCCTGAACCAGTCACCTTGGCCAGGGCAACATAATGCTCTAATTGTCTTATGCCTGGGTCACGTCCATTACCCTGGAGTGAGGGGTGGACTCTACTTCATCAGAATCTCATAGACTGAGGATGGGAGAAAGGGTGGTCTTGAATATCATATTTTGTTTCACAACTCTAAGTCTACACATACTGTTTCCACTGCCTGGGAAATGATCTTTCATGATTTTGCCTAACTAATGAGTTACTATTTGTCCTTAAAAGCCCTGCTCAGTAATTATCTCTATTGTAAGATTTACTCTGTTAAACAGAGCTAATTACTTCCTTTTCTATATTCTTTTGAACTTTAAACATAAGTTTGTCATTGAATTTATCAACATATATTACACTTATCTGTTTCAGGGTCATCTCTCCCACTGTACTGTGAATTACTTCAGTGCAGGAACTGTCTTAACCATTTTTGTATTCCCAACCCTCAGCTTGAACATAGTAGGCACTCAAGAAATGTTTATTAAACTAAACTGTTCTTCTTAAGACTAGTCAGGCAGCAAAATGTAATATCAACTAGAAAGGGAAACAGTGGATATGTTTCTTAGCTACAGTTAAAGATAAATAAGGAGGTATCAAAGAAGAAATCAAAAAGGAAATTAGAAATTGATATGAATGAAAATGATAACACAACACACCAAAACTTAAGAGATGCAGCTAAAGCAGTGCTCAGAGGGAAATTTATAGCTCTAAACACCTGTACTTTAAAAAGAAGAAATATCTCGGGCACCTGGGTGGCTCAGATGGTTAAGCGTTTGCCTTCGGCTCAGGTCATGATCCCAGCGTCCTGGGATCGAGTCCCACATTGGGCTCCTGGCTCCTTGGGAGCCTGCTTCTCCCTCTGCCTCTCTCTCTCTCTGTCTCTCATAAATAAATAAATAAAATCTTAAAAAAAAAAAAGAAGAAGAAGAAATATCTCAGATCAATAACCTAACCTTTCAGCTTAAGAAACTGGAAAAAGGAAAGCAAACTAAACCCAAAGCAAAGAGAAGGAAGGAAATAATAAAGATTAGACAATAAAATAAATGAAATATAAAATTAAAAAACAAGGGGCACCTGGGTGGCTCAGTCGGTTAAGCGGCTGCCTTCGGCTCAGGTCATGATCCCGGGGTCCTGGGATCGAGTCCCGCATCGGGCTCCCTGCTCTGCGGGGAGCCTGCTTCTCCCTCTCCCTCTGCCTGCTTCTCTGCCTACTTGTGTTCTCTCTCTATCTCTCTGTCAAATAAATAAATAAAATCTAAAAAAAAAAAAAATTAAAAAACAAAGGAAAAACTCAACAAAACCAAAAAGTGGTTCTTCAGAAAGATCAACAAATGGACAAACCTTTAGCTAGACTGAATAAGAAAAAAGGAGAAAATACTCAAATTACCAAAATCTAGGAATTAAAGAGGAGACATCACTACCAGCCTTGCAGAAATTTTTTTAAAAAGCACTATTAGTGAATACGGTAAACAACTGTATACCAAAAAAGTAGATAACTTAGATAAAATGGACAAGTTTCTAGAAAAATGCAAACTACCAAAAGTGACTTAAAAAGAAAGAAAATCTGAGTAGACCTATAACAAGTAAAGAAATTGAATTAGTAATTTTAAAACTTCCCACAAAGAAAAACCCAACTCCAGGTGGCTTCACTGGTGAATTCTCCCAAAATTTTAAAGAACAATTAATACCAATCCTTCACAAACTCTTCCAAAACATAGAAGAGGAGGGAACCCTTCCCAAGTCATTCTGTGAAGATAATATTACCAAACCAGGCAAATGGATCATAAGAAAATAAAATTACAGATCCTTTATAAATATATGCACAAAAATCCCGAATAAAATTATGGCAAATCCAGCAACATCTAAATAGGAAAGATTATGCACCATAACTAAACAGGAATGCAAAGTTGGCTTAACATTTGAAAAAAATCAATGTAATACACCATATTAATAGAATAGAGGACAAAAACCAAATGATCATCTCACAGATGGAAGAAAAAAGCATTTGACAAATTCAGCAGCCCTTCATGATAAAAACACTCAAGAAACTAGAAATAGAAGGGAACTTCCTCAATGATGAAAGATTGGGAGTATCAAAAAACAAGACAAGAAGTCCACTCTCACCACTGTGTTCAACATTGTACTGGAGAATCTAATCAGAGCAATTAGGCAAGAAAATAAAATAAAAGATATCCAGGTTGGGAAGAAAGAAGTAAACTCAATAATAAAAAGAATAACTCAATATTAAAATGGGTGAAGGATTTGAATAGCTGTTTCTCTAAAGAAGATATATGAAAATTCAATAAACACATGAAAAGATGCTCAATATCATTAGCTATCAGGGAAATGCACAGCAAAACCACAGTGAGATTCTACTTCACACCCACTAGGGTGGCTATCATCAAAAAGTCAGATAACAAATGTTGGTGAGGAAATGGAGAATTAGAACACTAATAAATTCCTACTGGGAATGTAAAATGGTGCATCCACTTTGGAAAATAGTCTGACAATTCCCCAAAAAGTTAAACATAGAGTTACCATCTGATCCAGCAATTCTGACTCCTAGGTTTATGCCCCAAAGAACTGAAGACATACGTCCACACAAAAATTTGTCTCAAATGCTCATAGAAGCATTATTCATAATAGCCAAAGGTGGAAAGAACCCAGATATTCATCAAGTGATGAATGGATAAACAAAATGTAATTTATCCATACAATGAAATAGTATTCAGCCATAAAATGGCTGGTACATGAAGTACCAAACATTTAAAGAAGCATTAATACCAATCTTTCTCAAACTCTGCCAAAAAATTGAAGAGGAAGAAACACTCCCAAATGAATTTTACAAGGCCAACACTAGCTTGATACCAAAGCCAGATAAGGACACTATAAGAAAAGAAAACTACAAGCTGATATCCTTGATGAATATAGATGGAAAAATTCTCAAAATATTATCAAACTAAATTCAACAGCATTTAAAAAAAGGATCACACACCCTGATCAAGTGGGATTAATCCCTGGTTTGCAAGGATGGTTTAACATACACAAATCAATAAATCTGATAAACTACATTAATAGAATAAAAGATAAAATCATATAATCATCTCAATAGTTGCAGAAAAAGCATTTGACAAAATACACCATCCTTTAATGATAAAAATTCTCTTGGAGTGCCTGGATGGCCCAGTCAGTTAAGCGTCTGACTCTTGGTTTCCTGCTCAGGTCTAATCTCAGGGTGGTGAAATCGAGCCCTGCCTCAGGCTCCAAACCCAGCCCACCCTCACCCCCCACCCCAGTCCCTGTCGGGCACTGCACTCGGCTGGAGTCTGCTTAGGTTTCCCCTCCCCCTCTCCCTCTGCCCTCCCTGTGTGCTCTCTCTCTCTAAAATAAATGAATAAAGCTTTTTAAAATTTTCTAAACAAACTGAGTATAACAGAGACATACCCCAACATAATAAAGGCCATATGACCAGCTCACAGCTAACATCATACTCAATGGCAAAAGATTCAAAGCTTCTCCCCTAAGATCAGGAAGGATACAAGGGTGCCCATTCTCACCACTCCTATTCAACATTGTACCGAAAGCCTTAGCTAGAACATTCAAACAAGAAAAAGAAGTAAAATTCATCCAAATTAGAAAGGAAGAAGTAAAACTGTCTATTTGCAGATGATATGATCCTATATAAGGGAAATCCTAAAGACTCCACCAAAGAGACCTTTTAGAACAAATCAACAAAATCAGTAAGGTTACAAGATACAAAATCAACATATAGAAATTGGTTGCATTTCTATGCACTAACAATGGAATATCCAAAAAAGAAAGAAAACAATTCCATTTCCAATAGCATCAAAAACAATAAAATACTTAAGAATAACTTTAACCAAGGAGGTGAAAGAGTTGTACACTGAAAACTATAAGACTTTGATGAGAGAAATTGAAAAAGACACAAATAAATGGAAAGATAACCCATGTTCATGGATCAGAAGAATTAATATTAGTAAAATGTCCATACTCCACAAAGCCACCTATACATTTAATGCAATCTCCATCAAAATTCCAATGGCATTTTTCACAGAAATAGAACAAACAATCCTAAAATTTGTATGAAAATACAAAGGACACTGAATAGTCAAAGCAATCCTGAGAAAGAACAGAGCTGGAGGCATCACACTTCCTGACGTCAATCTATCTACAAGGCTATAGTAATCAAAACTGTATGGTACTGGCATGAAAATAGACACACGGAACAATGAAACAGGACTGAGAGCCCAGAAATAAACCCTCACATAAACAGTCAACTAATATTTGACAAGGGATCTCAGACTACTCTACAACGTAGAAAGGATAGTCTCTTCAATAAACTTTGGTGGGAAAACTGGATAATCACATGCAGAAGAATGAAATTGGGCTCCTATCTTACAGTGCTCACAAATTTTAACTCTAAATGGACTAAAGACTTAAATGTAAGCTCTGAAACCATAAAATTCCGGGAGAAAACAGAGAAAATGCTCCTTGATGTTGTTCTTGGCAACAATTTTTTAGGTATGACACCAGAAGCACAAGCAACAAAAGCAAAAATAAGTAAGTGGGACCCATCAAACTAAAAAAAGTTTCTGCACTGCAAAAGAAACCATCAACAAAATGAAAAGGTAACATACTGAGTGGGAGAAGATATTTACAAATCATATATTGGATAAGGGGTTAACATCCAAAATATATAAGGAACTCATACAACTCAAGAGCTGAAAAAAAATCTGATTAAAAGTTGAGCAGAGGATCTGAATATTCTTCCAAAGAAGACATACAAATGCCCAATAAGTACATGAAATGTTCTCAACCTCACTAATCATCAGGGAAATGCAAATTAAAGCAACAATGAGATATCATCTCACACCTGTTAGAATGACTGTCACCAAAAAGACAAGAGGTAACAAGTGTTGGGGAGGATGTGGAGAAAAGGGAATCCTCGGACACTGTTGGTGGGGATATAACTTGGCAGAGCTACTATGGAAAACAGTATGGAGGTTCCTCAAAAAATTAAAAATACAATATCATATGATCCAGCAATTCTACGTATATAGCCAAAGGAAATGAAATCAGGATCTCAAAGAGATATCTGCACTCTCATGTTTATTGCAGCATTATTCACAATAGCCAAGACAGAGAAGCAACTTAAGTGTCCATCAACAGATGAACAGATAAACAAAATGTGCTGCATACATGTACAGCGTAATAGTATTCAGCCATAAAAAAAGAAGGAAATCCTGTCATTTGCAATAACATGGATGGACCTTGAAAGCGTTATGCTAAGTGAAATAAGTCAGATAGAGAAAGACAAATACTGTAGGATATCACTTATATGTGGAATCTAAAAAAGTCAAACTCGGGGGCGCCTGGCTGGCTCAGTTGGTAGAGCATGCGACTCTTGATCTCGGGGTCATGAGTTTGAGCCTCATGTTGGGGGTAGAGGTGACTAAATAAATAAATAAATAAATAAGCCAAACTCATAGAAACAGACATTAGAATGGGGATTTCCAGGGGCTGGTGGGTGGGGGAAATGGAGAGATGTTGGGCAAATGGTACAAAAATCTGGGAAAGCATGATGATTATAGTTAACAATGCTATATTATATACTTGAAAGTTGCTAAGGGAGTCAGTCTTAAATGTTCTCACCACAAAAAAGAAATGGTAATTATATGAAGTGATGGAGATGTTAACTAACCTTACTGTGGTAACTATTTTGTAATATGTGTGCATCAAACTAAGGTATAAATGTATACCTTAAACTCACGCAATGTTATATATCACTTACATCTCAATAAAGCTGGAAAAAAATGGGCATGAATTACTGATACATGCTATAACATGGATGAACCTTGACTATGTCACACAAAAGGCCATGTTTTGTTTGGTTCCATTTATATGAAAGCTCCAGAAGAGGCAAACTTGTAGAGGCAGAAAGTAGATTAGTAGTTGGTAGGACTGTGGGGAATAAAAGGATTGGGGGTGATAGCTTGAAGGTATGGTTTTTTTGGAGGGTGGTGATGAAAATGTTCTAAAATCCATCACGTGATAGCTGCACAACTCTCTCTGAATATATCCAAATCGTTGCATTTTAAATGAGTCTATTGTGTGGTATGTAAATGACACCTCAATAAAGATGCATTTTAAAAAGACAAGAAAGCTGAGGACTTGAACTGGAACAGTAACAGTGAGAATAAAGAAGAGGGGATAAACTAAAGAGAGATGACAGAGCTAGAGGATCTGTTGGACTTAGCTAAGATTTTTATGTATGGGCAAGTGAGAAGAAATAAATTCATGATAAAGTTTCTAAGTTGGGTGCCTGTGAGCAATGGATAACACCATTCATACGAACAGGAAATAAAAGAATTTTAAAAGAAGAGTACATTTGGATGGCAATATGAATGTTCTCAGAATTCCACAATGCTAGGCACTAAGGATACCACAAGATGATGTCGAAAACTGCCTTCAAAGAATGTATTGTCTTATGGCAATACAGACAGCTTAAAAAGCAGTTAAAAGAAAATGTAGTTGAGTGCTTTGATGGGGCTGGTGCAAGTTGCTTTGGAAGCATGTAGTTAGGGGAACCTAACCTAGTCTGGAGAGCGAGAGAGACCTAAATGATGAATAGGAGTTAGCTAGTCAGGGGGAACTGGAGTAGGTAGACATCCTGGTAGAAGGAAGACAATGAGCTTTCTAGGCAGAATAAACTTAGGCCCAGAGGTGAGAGGGGAACAGAAAGTAAAGCAGGATAGCTAGAGCTCCAAGATGGCAGAGATCCATTTTGTTCACTGCTATATCCCACCAGTTGGAATACAGTCTGGCCCGTAGCAAGCACTCAATGCATGGTCACTGAATGAATGGATAAATGAAACAGTGACAAGAGATTATGCAGGAGAGGTAGGCAAGAGCCAGACATATGGGGCTTTTATCGGCCTTGTTAAGGAGCTTGGACCGAATCCTAAAGACAATGGGAAACCATCGAAGAGTTTTAAGTTTTAGGAAACACGGCAGATTTGTACTTTAGAAAGAGCAGTATGGCTCTCGAGTGAAGAATAAAGAGTAGCTCCAGGATAGACTGGGCGGCAGGGTGAACAGAAGGACCATCCACTGAGATGGAAGGACAAATTAAGGTGAAAGGGAGAGAGAATGAGTTCCGCTTTTGACATACTGCATTTTAGGTGTCTGTGGGGGAATCCTGGTGAAGTTGGGGGTACGGGCAGCTTTCCCAGGATGGAATTCAGAAGAGAGGTCTGGGCAGGTGATAGAGTTAGAGTCACTAACATTTCTATCACAACTAAAGCTGCGGAAGTGAATGAGATATCCCTGGAAGAGGGATGGAATGGCATGAGAATGAATGAGTGAATGAGTGAACGAATGAAACGCAGAAACCCGCTCTGAAGAGCTTTGGCTGAAAACCCACAGGCTGAGGAATGCTGTGGAAAGAAAGGAAGGCTTAAATTAATGAACCAGTGCCCCCTCCCAACTCCACCCTGCAGAGCTGGTGTAAAAGAAAGGTATGGGCCATGGAGTAGGCAAGGGGGACTCGCCACATCAGCAGCTCTTACTTTTCACCCTTAACCCTTTGCCACCTCCCTCGTCCTGTGTGGTGCTGCTGTGTCTAGATTTGTGTGATGTGGGCTGAGGGTCCAGAGCCCAGCTTTTATTCCAGTTCTTCCCTCCCCCGCCCCAACAATGAAACAGCCTCCCCTGTTCACCTAGCAAGTTGCTAAAATTGAAACTTAATCAAGCATGTTCACTTAGGAATGCTGAATAATTTTGCAGCCTGCCCTGGAGAACAAGGAACTGCTAGGGCAGAGAATGACCACGTGAGAGCCGCAAAAGGTGCCTGCACTTTTTGTGTCAGGTGTCCCCGTCTGAACTCCTGATGAACAGAAAGACAGTGGCACCCTCCTCCTGCCCACTTGCCTATTGCTTTAAAGGTGAAAAGTCCCGGCCAGTTACAGCTCCTGGCCTGAGGACGGGGGCGGGACCCTCAGGACAATTTCTCCTCTGACCACTTCTGCCCTTTCCCTGGATGCAGAGAAAGAGCTACATTGGTGTCACCTTTCAAATTAATTCTGAGCCTTAGAGCTCAGAATTCCTGAGGCACCTCTGGAGGGAGGTCCCTTTAAAACAATGCTGCTGGGGCGCCTGGGTGGCTCAGTCGTTAAGCATCTGCCTTCAGCTCAGGTCATGATCCCAGGGTCCTGGAATCGAGCCCCACATCGGGCTCCCTGCTCGGCGGGAAGCCTGCTTCTCCCTCTCCCACTCTCCCTGCTTCTGTTCCCTCTCTCGCTGTGTCTCTGTCAAATAAATAAATAAAATCTTTAAAAAAATAAAATAAAATAAAACAATGCTGCTATGACAGACATATTTCATGTGTCTGTCCCCTCCTTTCAGATGGTGTCCACCTTAACTTATCCATGGTCCAGATATGTTCTCAAGGGTCTTAGTGATTCTGGGCATGTATGTACTTGATAATTCCTTCCCCCCACCACCAGCATTCTACCCTATGCTTAGAGACTAAGCTCTTCCTATATAAAATCACCTGCCCTTTATGTCCTTGGACCCTTATGCACCTGTGTGGGTTAATCCTGGAATCTTAAGTGACCATCAGGTCTCACCAGGGTATGGTCAGACTCCAGTGTCTGGCAATCTCTCCCATCCACCTGTGTGTGATAATCCCTTAGTGCCCCATCACCACCATGTGATAATCCTTCTCTTTGGCCTTAGTGTTGTTTTATTATATGAGAGAATCTCCCCCACTCAAGTCTTCCTGCATAAAGGCCAAACCATAAATGATGACTATACGATCATCCTTACTCCTTTTCCCCAGTACCTGATAATCTCCCCATTCCCCCAAATTCAATAATTCTCCTCATCCCTGGGTTTATTATCTACATTTATTAAGCACATATTATACTGCCCTCAAAACCCTCCCTTTCTGCTAGAAGTTGCCTCCTAAATTCTTAGGGTACATCTTCCTCCAAAGCTAATTGTGTTCCTTCTCTTATCTGAACTCCCAAGGCATCTGGGCTGGACGTGGAGGCCAAGATGCCTGATATATGAAAAGCCGCTTGTGCTTGCATGAGAAAAGAAACCAGCTGGGGAAAAGCCTGGCCTGGCCAAGGAGCTCACTGGTTGGAAGCGGCGGATCAACAGAGACCTTGCCAGAACTTGGCTCAGACTGTGCTTGCTTCCCTAGACATGGGCATGCCCAAAGGAAGCCAGCATTCACCATGGAGTGTGTTTGGTGGGCAGTGAGCATCCCTCTTTCTTTCATTTATAGATCTGTCTGTTCTCCCAAACTACATTTCTTCTGGGTTCCCAGAAGAGAAAGACACATTGGCAAGTATAAAGTGGAAACTCCAGAGGCCCACATGCTCCTAATAACACTGTCATACCTTCCGTGCTAGCACAATCAGCCTCACCACCAAATTCTGCCCCGTCTACCTGGAGTAGTGTCATCTTGCTTTCTGTTTACTGCACTCACCACAAAAGTCCCCTGGGTCCCAGGAGGATGTCATCACCTGGACTGTGTCGTTCCTTAGCGCTCTGTATATAGAATAATCTAGTCGTTCTCAACCTTGCCCGCATACTGGAATCACAGGACAAACTGAAAAATACTGATATCCTCAAAGTCCCCATCCCTGACAGATTATAATTTCACTGACTCTAGAGGACAGCCTGGGCACTGGGAGTTTTAAAGCTCTCCTGGTGATTCTAAAGTTGTGTGGCCATGGTTGAGAACTACTGCCCTAATCTGACCCCAACTCCCACAATCCATCGAAATCCACTATACTAGTAATGGTCAAACTTTAACATCATCAAATCATCCGAGATGGCCAGATTTCTGGGCCCTACCCTCCAACTTTCTGATCATGTAGGTCTAGAGTGCAGCCCAAAGATTTGTGTTGCCAATGTTGCTGGTCCAAGGACCCCACTCGGAGAACCATTTCCAATTTCCTGCTCTCTTGGTTCTTAGACCTTCTGTCTTCCAGTAATGTTGTCTTCCACCCTACCTCAGTCAGGGACTCTGAAGTTCATCCCCAAAACCTTGTCATTACCAATAACTGTACCCCTTTGTAATATCCATTTTAAGCATCCTTCCCTCACGCCACCAATTCACTGCCTCTAAGTGCCCCAATTCCAACCGCGGTGGGACAATACTCCACTGGTCTTACCAGCTTTTCACTGTCCCTCACCACATCATGCCCTAACTTCTCTCCTAACCTAGCTCAGATTTCATGGCCCACTGTTATTTTTGTTGCCTTGTATGTACCCTCAACCTATTCCCTTACTCCTCTCTCTTTCATTATACTGTCCTAGCAAAACTCCAACCCTAGTTGAGTCTACCTCTTGCCTTCTCTCTGCTTAATTTTTGCTTCTCATTTAATTGAGAAAATGGAGCCATCAGAAGATAACTTCTACCTGCTCCCACCTTCTCATGTACCTCATCTCATCTGTGTCTGTACCCGTTTTTGAGCTTTCTCTCCTGTTGCTATGGGTGATTTGTCATGCTTCTCTAGAAGGAGAACTCCTGCACTTATGCTCTGGATCCCAGTCCCTCTTACTTCCTTAAGGACACCCACTGTCCCTGCAGTTGTCTCCTCTCCCTCTCATCATCACATTTTCTTTCTCTGCTGGATCATTCCCATCAACAGACAAACGTGTTAATATTGACCACCTTCTAAAGAACCCTTCTATTGGTCCCACTCCCCTTTACGTCTATCCTTGTTGTCACCCTCCTCTCCTTTCGTTCTCACTCAAACCCTCTCTAGTCAGATTTTTCCCCAATCTTTCCTCTGAAATGGCTTTCATCAAGGTCACCAGGGACTTCCCCTATTGCCGAATCCAGTGACCAAGCCTCAGTCCACATCACACTCAACCTATCATTCCCTCCTCCCGGCCTTTCTTCACGTGCCTTTTGGGACACCGCTTCCCCTTGGTTCTCCTACCTTACTGCTCGCTCCTCTTTTGCTTGTTCCTCCTCCCCTCTTTGACCTCTAAACTTTGGAGTACCCTTGGATTTGACCCACAGATTTCTCCTCTTTTCTTTTTCTTTTCTTTTTTTTAAAGATTTTATTTATTTGACAGAGAGAGATAGCGAGAGCAGGAACACAAGCGGGGGCGGTGGGAGAGGGAGAAGAGGCCTCCCGCGATGCAGGGAGCCCGATGCGGGACTCCATCCCAGGACTCTGGGATCATGACCTGAGCCGAAGGCAGACGCCCAATGACTGAGCCACCCAGGCACCCAGATTTCTCCTCTTTTATCCTAGACAATCTCATCCAGTCTCCTGGCTTTAATACCAGCCATTGCTGGTGACTCTTAGATGTATATCTGTAGCCCAGGCCTGTCCCCTCAACTTCAAACCCTGTACCCAATTGTTTACTGGACATCACCACTTGAATGTCTAATAGGTAACTCAGATTGATAAGCCCAGAACTGAACTACTCATTCTTTCTTCTAAGTGCATAAACCCAAACAAGTATCCTCTTTATCGCTGCCTAATCAATAAATGCCTACTTCAGTCTTCCATTTGGATCAGGCCCCAAACCCTGAAGTCATCCTTGATTCCTTTCTCTCACGCCTTCCATACAACCAACCAGCAAATCCTGTTGGCTCTGCCAGCAGGAGATATCCAAAATCTGGCCACTCCTCTTCATTTCTACCACAGTCCCTGGTCCAAGCCACCATCATCCCTCGCCCAGGTAATTGCAACAGTCTCCTGATAAGGTCTCCCCACTTCTGTGCTTGCCCTGGGAACTTTTAAAACATAAATCAAATTATCTGACCCCTCTGGCTTCCCACCCATTCAGAGTAAAATCCAAGCCCCTTATCAAGGCATAAGAGACCCTATATTATCTGGCCTCCCTGCTCCTCTCTAATCTCATAGCTTACAGTCTCTCCCTTTGATCTCACTACTTCAGCCTTTCTCTTCCTTAATCAATAATTTAGGGCTCTGCTCTTGCTGTTCCCTCAGGCTGGGATCCTCCTTTTCCAGTACTTCCTTGAGATAGGTCTCTGTCTAAATTCTGACTGTATCAGCAAGCCTTCATGACACAGCCTCCCCTCCCCCAATTAACACTACCCCACCTGGGGCTCTCTAGCCCTTTTCTGTCTCTATTTTTCCATATAGACTTATACCTTAATATTGATTCAATTTGTTGGTTATATCTCTCCCACTAGACTGTAAGCTCTGCAAGGAGGGACTTTATTTTGTTCACAGCCATTTCCCCAGTGAGCATATGGTAGATGCTCAATAAATACTTGTTGAATTAATTAATTAATTGAAAATTGTTTAGATTTTTCCTTCCCAGTGGCTGCCACCCTGCTCAGGGAGGTGTCCCCAGGCTGCCTTTCTCTTCTCTAATAGCCTCCTGACCACCACCTGGGCCCCCCTCCCCTCCCCAGAGCCTGCCAGAGCATTCTAATTGCTCCTGCAGCAGAGGGAGGGAGGGAGTCTCTAAAGAGGAAGGAGGGAGGGAGGATCTCCATCTGGTGTCCAGGAAAACAAGGGAGCAAGCTTGGGTCTGCTGTTCTAGGTCCACTCTCAAGCCCAGGATGTGTGGCTAGGGAGCCATGTGGCCAGGCCCTCTTTCGGCCTAGACTTGCTCTTGGCTCTCTTTCCTTCTGTCAGAGGGTGGGCCTTGAGCCTCCATAGAGGGCCCCAACTTCTCTTGGTTTGGTCAACTAAGCTGGGCCCAGCATTAGGCCTCCAAGCTGCAGAAGGCAGTGGGGGTGGGGGTGGCCGGAGACAATGGAGAGCCCAGAGCCAGCTCTCCTTTTCCACCAGCTTCAAGTGATACAATGATACAAAGGGAGAGTCTTGTGCTTGGGGGAAGGGGGTGGGAGAGCCCTTTGTCCCTCTATTTTATGCACTGCTGGGGGGGTGAGGGGTTGGAAGGTTGAGGGGGGCTGGTGAGCGGCTGTCAATATGGGGAGGAGTAGAGAGTGGTGCCGAGGCCCTGGAAAGTTTTTGAATTTCAATCAGATTGGCTTTGAAAGAGTTTGGCTTTTGTTGTAAGAGAGAGAAAGGTTAATGCTAAAGTTGAGGGGGAGGGGGTGGGTTCCGAAGATGGAGTCCTGTTTGCAGGCCAGTCAGCTGTGGGACCCCCAGGCTGGCAGCAAGACTGGGATGGGAGCATAGGAAGGCGCAGGAATCCCATCTCCCTCCACTGGAAGCCCCTGGAGGAGCGCCCCGCAGAGAAGCCAGGGGAGTGTTGGTTGGGTAGGAGCAGAAGAACCTGGTCAGCAGGGAAGCACTGCAGGGCAGAGCAGGGGAACTTCTTTCTCCCTTTTTGCTAGTCTTACAGAGCCTTTGACTTATTTTAAGCCAGCAGAGAATGAAGTTCCCTCCCGCTCTCCCCTCCCCCACCCCCAGTTGCCAAAGCGCCTTTGCCAGGACTGACTTTGTGACAAGTGCGGGCTTAGGTTGGGGGGGAGGCAGGGAAGCTAGGGTGGCTTAGGACCCCCTGGTGGTCAGGAATCAGCTGGTTTCCCTGCTCTGGGCCTCTGCTGACCCTCCCCAACACCCTAACTCCTCCAACAATAAAAGAGAAAATCGTGGCGCTGTTGTAGTCTTTGGAACAGGGGGAAAATAAAAAGGATGAGGGACCCTTGGCCAGGAAACAGGCTGCAGCCACCAGTCGGGTGTGGGGACCAGCCCTTCCCCAGCTCAGCACCTCGGGCGAGACAGACAGGCCAGGTCCGTGGTTCTTTCTCTTCCCTGAATTTGCAGCAGAAGTGCACACCCACACCCCACACACCCAATTTATAAGGCTGCTGGGTACGGCTGCAGCACGATGCGGTGTTCTGGGGATCCTTGTGAAGGAATCTACGGGGTGCTCAGTTCTCCAAACGGTACCACTATGCGCTCTTAGCTCCACGGGTTACAGACCTGCCAATGATATCCCCCCCGGCCCCCACCCCAGACTCCAGCCTGGAAATTTTTTTTTTTTTTTAAGATTTTATTTATTTATTTGACAGAGACAGAGACAGCGAGAGCAGGAACACAAGCAGGGGGAGTGGGAGAGGGGGAAGCAGGCTTCCTGCTGAGCCGGGAGCCCGATGTGGGACTCGATCCCAGGACCCTGGGATCATGACCTGAGCCGAAGACAGTCGCTTAACCAACTGAGCCACCCAGGCGCCCCAGCCTGGAAATATTTGAGGGGCAAAGAGTCCGAGGCGGAGAGAAGGGGAATTGATGAATGGGTTTATTCTCATTTTTACATTTAATAAACACGTGCACGGTGTTCGGCCTCTTCCTCGCGGAGCAATATTTGTTCGTTAAATATTTGTTAAACGTTCCTTGTGTTAAACATTATGCCAGGCCCTCGGTGACAAGAGGGAATAAGAACTGTCTCTGTCCTCAAGGAGCTCACAGTCTAGAATAGAAAAACGGGAAGAGATAATTATAATCCAATGAGATAACAATGCTATCAGCCCAGGACACAACACACTGCAACATAAATCACATCTAATTTAGTTTGACAGGGGAATACTACAGAACTATGTGTGAATTCGTTTTTTAAGATTACAGTCACTTTTGTGTGTGTGTGTCTTTTAATTCTGGTACATTTGAAATGTTTACAAAGGAAAAGCATTCCGGAGATGAAAATTCGCCCCAGTGAGCAAGAAGAGGCTTGGACTCCAAATCCTGGCTAAAGGAAATAAAAGAGGAATGAGCCCATTTTTGTGTGCACGCAAATTTATGTGCTACAAGATGTCCAGAACTGTGCTGCCCTCCGTCCACCAGCAGACTGAAAGTACTTTTCTGATTTTGTTCTCCATCTGGTTTGCAGCCAAAAAACCATCCCAGGCCCCCCAACCCCAACCCCCATCCCCACCTCCAAGAGCAGGTCTTTCAGTTCATCTTTCAGGGCCAGGTCTGAGGTGATGAGAGGGCCCTGGGAAAGTTGACCAGAGGAAGATTTCCAGGCCAGTGTCCTCAAAGCCTGGTCCCTGGACTGGTAGTGTCAACATCACCTGGGAATTCAGAAATGTGAATCCCCAAGCCCCCACTCCAGACCTGCTCAACCAGGAATTCTGGGTGTGGGCCCAGCAATTTGTCTTTTAATCTGCTTTCCACCTGATTCTGATGCTCCTTAAAGTTCTAGGCATGCTGATCAACTACTCCTGCTTAGATAATCCTGATGCACCTCAAAAATATCCTGCTCTGGGTAAAAGCCAAGCCAGTGGGCCAATCCAGCCCAGCACCTGTCTTTGGGTTGGATCATGGTCTCATCTGCCCAAGGCTGTGAACATTAATGACTGTCGCACGGAAGCTTTAAGGACCACATTATTGTGGGTCCCTGGGGCCCAGGCCCTTGTGATCCTCCTCGGCCTCCCGGGCTCAGAATCAGAGAATAGGACGCGGCAGAAGGAGAGGCTGGTGGAAGCACTGAGTGGGGACCCAGTGCGGCCAGTTCCTTTGAGATTCCCGTCAGGAATCCGGGCTTGTAACAACACCTAACACGGTTTGGTTCTCTGGGGTTCTGGATGGGCACGGGTTATGAAGAGTTGGTTAGAACGGGACAGGGGGGAAAGGGCAAAGCCCCCTCTTCCATATTTGATTTTGCAGATAGTATCTGACACCTCAGGAACAGGGCTCAAGAGACCGCGGCACCTACATCTCCTTGGCATCAGTATCTTTCTCAGCATCAATGGACAGTGTCTTTTCGGAGGCCACATGACCATTTCTGTCTTAAGAAAGTGGCATCTATCCTTTTATCCAATCTGTGTCTCTGGCCTCTCTCCCCGACCCCAGCTTCCCTTTCACCTTGCGCTGGAAACCTTTGGCATCCTCAGATTCAGATTGCTCTAATCACATGACCAGTTTTGATCTCCAAAAATAGAGGCTAAGAATTCCTTTCAGAGGGAAAGAAAAAGTCAACGTTAAATAGATATTAAGCGCCAAGCACTGTGCTCCCTGCTTTACATTCATTTCATTTATCTTCATGGCAACCCCCAAAACTACATGTTATGCCCCCCGTTTTATCGCTAAGGAAACTGGAGCTTGAAGAGATCACCACTTAGGCAGGGTCCACTGGCTTTTAAGAAGCAGTAGGATTTGAACCCAGATCTGACTGACTTCAGAGCTCCCGTTCAACCCCCTTTACCACACCATTTCCAGAGAGTTCTTCTAGGTCCTGGCTCCCTCGCAGGCAACCATCAAGGAGACAGGACCCTGGCCAAGTCCACGGGCCGTGTTGGTCTGGGCCGGATTCCTTCTTGGTTAGGCTCCGGATCAGGCCTTACCTAATTTCTGTCCTCCCCTTCTGGTTTGCTGTGCTGTGTGCCCTCTTGGCTCTTCATGGGCTCCCTGGGGAGAGGGCAGAGTGAGGCCTAGACAGGTCGCTGGGAGCGTCCCTTCCATCCCCTGTTAACCCCTGCAGCTGGCCCACAGCAGGGAAGTCTTCCTGCCCAGCTCTGCACGGACTGCTCGCCTGCCTGAGTTTGCATTATTTATTTAATGTCTTGTACCGTAAATAATGGTAACTTTATGGTTATTAGGAACGGGTTAAGGTACATGCGGGTAGCACCAGGCTGCCTTCAAAAGGAACAGTCCTGGCATAAAATGTTGCGATAATTGCTTTACTGCTGAGTGTTGGTCTTTATTTTGTGTCTGATTTGTCCCTTAAGCCAGCGTAACATTCTCCCCACGGCAGGAGAATGCAGAGAGCAAATTGAAGGGCTGAGCATGAACAATGCGACATGGTGCACTGCTGGGTTTTTCTTTTTTCCTCTTTCTTCGTTTCTCCCTTGACCTCCCTCCAATCCTCTCCACTCCCCTCCCCCCATGCCCTGCCCAGTCTCCGCCCCACTCTGGTTGGTAGAATCATTTTCCCCCACCCTCAACACCTCAGGAAGGTAGCCCATCTTCGCCCCCTTATTTTGAAAAATTAGGTGAAAAGAGCACTCTTCTCCCTTACCTCTGCTCTGGGCAGCAAACAAGACAGAACAAAAGAATAAACACAAACACCGAGGCTTCCTCTGCATGGACCCAGTGCCCAAGCAATGCCTGGGCATCCCAGCCCAGAGGTGGTTGCCCCTTCATTTCTTTTTTTTTTTTTTTTTTTTAAAGATTTCATTTATTTATTTTTTAGAAAGCGAGCGAGAGAGAAACAGCATGAGAGGGGAGAGGGTCAGAGGGAGAAGCAGGCTCCCCGCCGAGCCGGGAGCCCGACGCGGGACTCGATCCCAGGACCCCGGGATCACGACCTGAGCCGAAGGCAGACGCCTAACCATCTGAGCCACCCAGGCGCCCTGCCCCTTCATTTCTTACAAGGAAGTGGGGTGCTGGCACCAGCTAGGACACCAGTCTCCTTAGGGCCACCTCACCGACCTGACAGCCCTGCAGGGCTCAGAGAGGGCAGGTGTGCAGGAAGACTGGGCCTGCCAGCAACTTCTGATAGTGGGACAGGGAAACGGTCTCCAGGGACCACTGGGACTCTCCCCCTTCCCCTCCTGGCATCACACCAAGGCAGGCAGGCTGAAGGCACTGTCCGGCCCATATTTCCCTGGTCTGCCTAGGAAGCCTGTCATTACAGGCCAGGGAACGGAGAGGAGGGAAAGTGCCCTCGGTTTGGATCCTTCTCTCGCTTTCCCAGAGGTGAGAGCTCCCAGCCTTCGTCTGTTTGCCCCGAGGGTCGTCTCTCAGCCTCTGGCAATGCCCCATAGGCTGGGATGACCCAAGAAAAGTAAAACCTCCATCCCCTCTCCCCGAAGGTCAAGCCCAGAATCACTGGAAAGGGCACTCCGGCTTGCTCTGGGCCTCTCTGACATTCAGGGAGTTTGGCTGAGGGGAGAACATGACGTAGGAGTCAGGAGGCCTGGGCTCTTGTCTTAGTTCTGCCACTGATTAGCCGAACAGTAGTGAACTTGTAGCAATGGAAGTTCCTTGGGATCTTTCCCTCCCAATTTCATGTGTAAAGTGAAGGCAAAAATATCTGCCTTGTGAGATTATGAAGATCCAAAAGGAGGTAACTGATTAATACAAAGCCCAGAACCATTGTGGTAGGTTTATCATGGAGGTGCAGATGTCCCATCATGCTCTCTCGCCAAAGGCGAGTGGCTAATTCTGGGCAAGGAAGGGAAGGTGGGAGTGGGGGAGATTTGGGGTGGTACAAAGGAAGGGAGAGGAGGAAGGCAGAGCCCGCCCACCCAGCCCCATGGCTCCCCTTGGAGAAGGAGATCACGGTTGCTCTTCTCCACATAGTCCCTCATTGGTCAGCAGGGCAGATCACCGGGCTGTGCCTGACCTATTCAACCAGCAGCCAGGATGGCCTCTCACCCTCGGGCCCATTCCCTTCTCCTTCTTTGGCTCCCTTGCCTCAAGCTCCGTTTCCTCCCCCTAGGGTTTCTCCCTCTTGGCTATAACAGAGGGACAACAGAGTCCAAGCATGTTGACAGCCAGCGCTTTAAGCTGTAGGACGCTGAGGAGACTTATACTTCTCTCCACTCACCGCTCCCCCCCCCACCCCGAGCCTAGTAACTCATCAATAGCGGAAATTTGAACAAAGTGGAGAACCTGGGATGAAAGGAGAAATACTGCGGTGATTGGGGTGGGGGGGAAGGGGGCAGGGGGATGGCTTTAATTAGGGCTTCTTGGCCTCTTTAGTCCTGGGGCTGGTTGGGGTAATCCAGTTAGAGTCGTCGCCTTTCATCTCAGCTGGCTGGCCTCTCTGGGGCCCTGTCAGAGCCTTTAGGGGGCAACAAGTGGCGGGCCGCTCGGAGTGGGGGCGTGGGGTGGGGGTTGGTACCGCACTCCTTTCCAGCTGGCCGCAGAGGGGGGTGCGGAATGAAGCCCAGCCAGCACGGCAGTTGGTGGTGGGCAGAGAAGTGGCCTGTGCGGGCGGCCTGGGCGCTGGGCGGCTGTCTCCTGACACCAGAAAGTCTTTATGAAAGGATCAAGTCGGGAGCATTGTTCCCTAGGCCAGGGAACCAAGGGCTCAGAATGCTCTTTTGTGTGGAGGTGCCCCCCCCACCCTCCCCCTTCTTTTTTCTCCCTTTGAGCCACTGCTGGCTGTGCCTCTGCCCCCGTGCTTGGGGGGGGGGGGGTGGGCAATGGAGTGGTGGAGCTGGGCTCGGGACAGACAGTCCTGGGGGAGCCATCTGTGCTGGGGTAGGATCCACTGGAGCTGAAAAATTAAACAGCATTTTCAATTAACTTTTCCTCTCTTGTTTGGGGGTGGGCGTGGGGGGGGTGGAGCGGGCTGGTTGAATTTAACCTTTGAAAAGCTGCTGTGGAGAAGAGGAGGAGGGAATGACCTTTCTTCCTGAGGCAGGGTTGGGTGGGGGTGGGGAGCAGTGGGATTGTTTCCTTAGGCCAGCCAGGGACCCTCTCCTCTGGTGACTATTCTAAGAAGCTCTTGGTGTCCTTGACCTGAGGTCCCACCTGTGTAGACTGGATTTGTGCATGCATCCCCAGAGTGCACACCCTGGGAGAGATGGGGGGAACTGCATGGAGTCAGCAGGTGGGGTGCAGAGTTACTGCTGGGCAACTGCCCCTTTAATGGCTCTCCCCGTTCTCTACACATCACCCCTTCTTTTCCTCCAGAAGTCCTGCTTTTTAGTTTCAGTTCTTGGGAGGGGTGCCCCAGAACATGGAAGAACACTTGTAGAAGGGATTCTGCTCAGGTGGTGTTTGACCTAGATGTGCTCCAAGACCTTTGCAACCCTGTTCGATGGCAATGTGGAATATACCTAGAATATAACATGGCCGGAAATCATCATCCAAGAGTCCAGGTTGTACCATTCTCACATCCTCAGGGCTGCATCCCGCGGCCTTGTCCATCTTCCTGGGGCTCTGGGAGCAGATCTTCCTCAGCCTTGCTGGTCTCTTCCTCACTGTGGGCCACACAGCAACCACAGGGCCCCCCAGCTCTTCCTGGGTCCCCGTAGTGAAGACTTCGCTCACCATTCTGACCACTAGTACCCGAAGAACACCCCGTAGTTTTCAAAGGATTCATGTGAGTCTTCTCTTGATCTGTGGAGATAGGTGGATAGTGTTAATCCCTTTTTTACAACGAGGAAACCGGGCCTGAAACAGGGTTAATTTTGAAAAATTAACCCTTGGATGGTACATCAGCATCACCTAGGGATCTCTTACTAATTGCCCGTCCATTCCCAAAGATTCCAAAACTTTCACCCCTCCTACCCATCCCTTCACTCCAGAGTAGAATTGTTTCATGAAATTGTATCTTTGCATTTTTCTTTAGCCAAGCATAGAGTCCCATTTATAGGTGAGAAAATCAGGAATGTCACTTGATTAGCTAAGGCAAAAGAGAGAATAAATCCAATAGTTTCACTTGATTTTTTTACCATCCCCTGTCATCAAAGCACCAGGGGAGATGATACTGGAATATCCCAAAGTACTGGAAATGAGTCCCTCAACTCTTCTAGGGCACAGTGGAGCATACTTTTCCTTCCCAAGCCTGTTCCTTGTCTTGAATTTCATGCTCAGTTTAGGGCACTATTCCCTAGCCCCAATTCAGGGCCTTCTCCCCTTCCCTGTGTTCAGTCAACTACTTTTCCTTTGGTTCATCGAACACTCAAACTTTCCTTTTAGGCAGCTTAGTGTATACTTCACCCAAGAACCCATCCTTCCCATCTCTGTGAATTTCACTGCTTAAAGAAGCCTTTCCTGTCCTCCCAATGTAAGTCTTGTCCTCCAGTTTTACTTTCTCATAGCACTCGGAGAGTATTTAATGTCTCCTCTACTAGACCTTCAGAACTGTGAGATCAGGCATCCTGCCATTTTGTTCACTCCATCCCCAGTGCTTGTGGTAGGCACTCAAGCCCTTAATACATGTTGAATGAATGAAAGAGTGAGTGAATGAATGAAAGGAGAAAGAGGAAAGGTAGCAACTCGCAGAGAAAATGAGCAAAATGAAACCAAGTCTTTCCAGAGGTACAAGTGAGGACTAAGTATTGCTTTGACATCTAGAAAATTTCTTTAGAACCCCATAATGGAAGCCAGCGAGCCTGAATGGTGCAGAGAACACTTTCAAGGCAGGGGATGGGAGAAAATGGAAATGATGGTTGAGGTCTTTTAGGTGAGGCAGGGAATGCAGGCAGCTAGCTTCAGTTTTCCCCCTGTATTCCAAAGATGCCAGTCCAATTTTGGAGCACTGAGGAGGAGAAGGCTGGAAGAACGCTTAGAATCTCAGCCAGTTCTGATGCATAGTAAGAGAAAAGAAAGGTTTTGCTGGCTAGAATAGCTTTGGGTGAGGTCACCCTAGTATTCAGCCAAATAAAAGGATTGTCTTTGGTAGGCAGCAGAGGAGAGATCCTGGGGCCTGTGGGCAAGAGGACAAACCAGAGGAGGTGGAGAGAAACTTGAACTAGTGAAGAGTTAAAGGGAATAAACATGTTTTGCAATATATCTAGGGTGAGGGGCAGGGAAAGATGGGGGAAAGACCAGCGAGCATATAGACCGTTAATAAATGAGGAGAAGTGGGAGATTCATCTTACCTCCTACAGGGCAGAGATACTCAGCTCATTTTTCAGATCAGTCTTTAAAAAGAAAAATGACAAAAAGGAATTTGGATAATTAGGAAGTAAATGCAGACGGTGCAAAAATCGTTACTGATAGAAAGCAGGTAGGAGAATACTCAGAAAATGTAAAGGTTTCACAAATCAGCAAGCCAGGATGACATCCATCATGAGGTATTAAGGCTAGTGTTCTGGGAACATGCTAAGCGGGGAGCTGATTGAACCACTTATAATTATGTCTTGGAAAATCATAGAAAGTAAAAGGGGCCATCAGGAGCCTGGGGAAGTGAAATGGATGTGACTTCTAAAAAATGGTACAACAGTCCTAAAAATGTTCATCCAGCTAGTTTGGAGCTAGATACAGTGAAAGGGGGAAGGAATCTGTCATCTTCGGGAGGAAAATAGAACTGAGAGCCGTGCGTGCGTGCATGTGTGCGTGTGCGTGTGCGTGTGTGTCTAAGTGTGCCTAAGGGCCAAACCACACCAAACAGAATAATATTAAGTGATCAAATTGGAAACAGAACAACAGATGTGTTGAAATGGGTGCACCACAAGGGGCTGTTGTTAAAACAGGTTCAGGTTTTTGCCAGTGGTGTAGACATGTAAGTGAAGACTGCACAGAAAGGGAAAATCAGTGGCAGAGAATCCATTCAAGGAGAAGGATACCCTCCCAATGAACAGAGGATTCTGAGCCCACTGACTCAGGGCGGGGAAGGGGGGTGCGGACTGTGTGAGCTGAAGAAGCTGATAGGGGAATGTGGGGGAAGGATAACACAGGAACCTGAAGAAGTCATTGGTGTGGGCACCTACTGACGCGCATGCGTGTGTGTGGTGTGTGTGTGTGTGTGTGTGTGTGTGTGGTGTGTGTGTGTGTGTGTGTGTGTGTGGTGGGGACCGGCTGGGCTCGAACAAATGAATATGGGGGTGAGCCCCCCCCGCCTCTTCCAAGAGAGCCACAGAGAAGGCGCGGGAAGCCACCTGGCTTTGGGGGTTACACGCACAACGTTTGGATGCAGAGCTAGAGGGGAGGCCTAGAAGGGAGGTGACACTCTGGAGTGGCTTCAGAAAGAGTGGGGAAGGCCCCTCCGGGCTGGCTGAGAGGGAGTGGTCTCTCATGGTAATGATCCTAACTGACTCCACAGCCCCAGCGCGCCCCGCACGCTTTTACAAGGTTAAAGCAACAGCTTGAACCTGTATGGGGTGAGCATTTGTTTCCTTTCCAGATTGCCAGCTAATGAGGAAAGATTAAAGGAGCTAAATCTGTTTAGCTTGGCTAAGTGACGACGGAGGCGGCAGGAGCGGAGTGGCGTGCTGGGCCGGCCTGGCCAGGCTGGGGGTGTGATAACTGTGTGCAGATTTCGGAAAGGGGTAATTCCAGCGCAGGAGGACCGGCGGGCTCAGGTGCTGCCCGGGCCTCAGATGAAGGCAGAGTCCCCCCAGCGGTGAGCTCGGTGCTCCTGGAGTAGTCCGTTGACCTGAGGAGAAGAAGGGAGGGACCAAGCCAACCCGCCTTCTGAGCAGGACTGTCCCAATGGGCCGGCTTTCATTTTACCTTCTGCTAACAGCATCTTCTGGGGTCCCTGAGGGTCCTCTCTGACCCACTGCCCCCACCACAGCCGGCGACTTAGGAGGCTTGGAACCCAAAAGGGTTACTCCACATTCTGGCCTGTGACGTTCTTAGTAGCTGGTCTGGTGCTTCATAGCCAGGCCAGTCCCTCAGGATATCTTCCGATGGAGTCTTTCCAAAGCTGTGAGATCAGCAACTGTGAGAGGAGCCCTTCTAGGAGCAGAAAGAACTTGCCCAAAAAGTGGAGGGACAAGGCCCAGGGGTCCCCAAGTCTGGACCCTCCTCAGGAGAGCTGGGCTGCCTCTTGCCATGCTTCCTGTTGGCAATCTCACGGTTAAACACTTAAACAATCTTTCTTTCTCCTCTTTTCTCTCTCCCCCTCTTTCTCTTTCTCTCTTCTTTTCAGAGTTGACAGGGGCCAAATAAAGGCCCTTTTTAAAAAAACGCACAAAACAATTTTGTTCCTTCTGAAAGTGATGGAGCGAAAGTGAGTGCAGATTATAGGCCTGTGAGGCGAGGGCCTTCCTGACGGGGGAGAAGCGGTGACATGATGGGAACCTAATGGCAGTAATTGGCCCTGGCTTTGACAGGACCCATATCACAGCTCAGGAAAAGAGAGATGTTTAAAGTAAAAATTTACACAAAATTATATGTTTTCGGGGTGAAAAAGACTGTTTGGATTTCATTTTTTTTCTTCCTCTTCTTCCCCCCAGGGCATGTTTCATGGGTCTTCCTTTGCCGGGTGCGTGTGTGTGCGCACACGCGTCTATGTATGGGTACGTGTGGGTGCGTCTGTCCCCCCAGATACACGCGCATTTATACCTACATTGTCAATGCCTTCTATTCTCTCCCTTACTCAATCGGAGGTATTGGTTAGCTTTGGAAGTTTCTCTTTCAGAAGTAGAAGGAGCCTACGAGAAGGCAGAAACAGAGAACCATTCGAGTAATGTCTTAGGCCACCCTTAATAATTTCGCCTCAGCATTGCTTGTTCAGATTCAATATATAGTCAACTGGCATCTGGTATTTATCCTTGTAGCACTTCATCTTAAATAGAACCAAATAATAGATGAGGTAATTGTATTGGTTTAGTGTATGACTCCTACCCCTCCAGACGGTGAGCCCTTTGAATGCAAGACTTTATCTTGTTCAGTCCATAATCCCAGCACCCAAAACAGTGCCCAGCACGTAGCAGGCTTTCCATATTTGTTCAATGGGTGGCCCTGAATCTCAGAACTACGTTGAGACAGGAGCTGTGTTGGAAGACCATACCTTCCTGAGTATAAAATGCTGAGAAACCAGACTTTTGTCTTGGGTACCAAAATATTCTTGGGGGGACGCCTGGGTGGCTCAGTCGGTTAAGCGGCTGCCTTCGGCCCAGGTCATGATCCCAGGGTCCTGGGATCGAGTCCCACATCAGGCTCCTTGCTCAGCAGGGAACCTGCTTCTCCCTCTCTCTCCCTCTGCTTGTGCTCTCTCTGTCAAATAAATAAAATCTTAAAAAAAAAAAAAAAAGCACCAAAATATTCTTGGGTACCAATTGATTCTTCATTGCTTATTGGCAATGTGGCCTGAAGGCAGTGAAACTAGAATGTGAGGTGTTCATCCCTTGTTCAGAGGAGTTCAGATTGTCTCCACCATGAGCTGTCCTAGAAGCTCTTCAGTCAAACTCCAATCAACTCTTTAATGCTAGTGACCATTTCCAGTGTAGACTGGTCCACTGGGGGCTTGCAAGATGGACTGCAGCTCCCTGTTTGATCTGGAGGTTAAGCATCATGTATGGACCAAGCTGAGCCCTGGTCAGCTCTCCAGCTACTTCTTAGATTTTTAAAAAATATATATCCTTTAATATATATATATATAAATATATATATATATATATCCTTTGACTAAAGTAGTAATGAGATGCATGAATGAAACTAAATCAAATGTTTTCTTCACGTGAGCTCAAGGTGAGGTACCGGAATCACAGAATCTCAGATTGGGGAGAGGCTTTACAGGTTCTGAAGTCCATCTTTCACTAGTTACATGCATATAAGCTCTACAATAACCCCTTAAGCTCTGGAAGCAAAGATTGGCATGTCCGGTGGGAATCAAGAAATGAGGGGGCTAGGATTGGGCTGAGCAAGAGTCTGTCCTTGGGAATGGGTCAGTCGTGGGGGACAAAGTTAGAAAGGGGAGGCCTAGCAAGGACTGTGACAGGGAGTTGCTGAAGCGGTGGAAACCAGTTCCGAAAGGAGAGTCCAGGAGACTGATAGAGAATGGGAATGGATAGGTACCAGCAGCAGAGACAAGGCAATATTCTATGTCCTCTCCATTTTACCTCAATGAACATAAAAAAATTTCAACCCAGGCAAAGTAGAAGTTTCCAAGACCACCGAGGGAATCCAGAACCCTGGGTGGACATCGCTGGGGGTGGGAGAAGGGCAGCAGTGGCTAGAATCCAATGGAGTGATCCTTCTAGAACTGTGACGGTCACCGAGATGCCAACTGATGAGGAGTTGATACAATTCAGGGGACAGTTCTGGAATAACATCGGGTGTGGCCCATGTGCTCAGTACAGAGTCAGGTACAGTAATAGCAAGTGATGTAAATGAGTCATAAGATTCATGCACTCTAGGAGGAGAGAGGAGGAAGGGATCTTTTACGGTCAGAGAATGGGTTCTGAAAGAAAAATGGAGGCATTTGGGGCTTTAGAACCATTTATTTGTGCCAATATTTATGGAATGCCTACTCTATTCCAGGCATCCCGTTTGGTCAAAGCCCTCCAGACCTACTGTTTAAGTCACTTCCCTTTTATTTTCCCTTTATATGCTGAATCGAGATTGTGAGTAAAGAAAAAAAAAATGGCTGGCATTCCATGAAGGAAAATCACAAAATATGAGAAGGCTCTCTTGGCAACCTCAGGGTTCTCCGAGCTCTGCAGACGCTCCAAGAGTCTACGGGAACAGCTGCAGCTTACAGAATTTTCCTTCTTTTTGGCATTTAGCACAGAGATGATAACCTTGTCCTCCTATATTACCTCAGTGTAGGAATATTAAAATTGTAAATTACATGCATTTTCCTAAAATACAGTCCTTTCACTGGGATCTGGAATAATGACTTGGCTGCAGGTGCCTCTGGGTACCACTTGGCTTGCCAGTCAGTGCAGCGCGTTGATCAGAAGACGAGATGCTGAAACCTTCCAGCCTGACTCCTTTGGACGTGATCTTGGCTGTTAGAGCATACCCTCCTAACAGGATCCAAAGGAGCCGTGGGTGGTGCTTGCTTTTTCACTCATCTAAATTTTTTCCTTAAAATTATGGAATCTCAGAGACTTGGAGGTCATGAGACATTTCTTTTTTTTGTTTTTTAAAGATTTTATTTATTTATTTGACAGAGAGAGACACGGCGAGAGAGGGAACACAAGCAGGGGGAGTGGGAGAGGGAGAAGCAGGCTTCCCGTGGAGCAGGGAGCCTGACACGGGGCTCGATCCCAGGACCCTGGGATCATGACCTGAGCTGAAGGCAGACGCTTAACGACTGAACCACCCAGGTGCCCAAGACATTTCTTAATAGACAGCCTACTCCAAGTTAAATGCTGGAGACACAGAGCTTTAAAAATAGTTTCTGCTTAAAGGAATTCATAGTCCATGGAGGAGACAGCCCAGCTGGAGAGATCATTTCAGTATACTATGATACATGCCAGGATAGATGTCTGAACAAGTTGCGGCACCACCTAGAAGAAGCAAGCACCTAAATCAGCTAGAGACCTCGAAAAAGCGTCACAGAGTTGGCAAAACTGTTGAATGATTCTTTAGGGAGAACATAAATTTGATAAGCAGCAGAAGAGCACAGGGGAGGGCGTTCCAAGCAGAAGGCACAAGATAATTGTTGAAAGCATGAAATTTAAGTCAACCAATCCCGGCCCTGAGTTCCTTAGCAGTTTCTAAGAAGTTCACTCTCCTCACCTTTGTGACAATTGTGTGCACTGTGTAGGGGCAGTAAGAAAGGGAAAGGGCTTGAAGAACTACGAAGAGAAAGGAAGGTGGGAATAAATTAGAGGGAAAGAGGAAGAGAAAGGAAGGAAGCTGGTATTTATGGAGCGCCTGTCCTATGCCAGGTGGCTTTACGTTATCTCATTTCGTGTTATTGCTCCCACTTTAGAAGTGACGAAAACGTGGCTCGGAGAGATGAATGAATTCCTTCACCCTCCCTTCACTCTTCCGTCCTCTCCCACCCACCCCCCAGCCCCGTTCCCACTCTAAGTCTACCTCAGACCCTTCTCTGAAGCCCCCACCGGCTGTTGACTACCATCACTTGGATCTCTGACAGACACTCCAACTTCCCTGTCTGGAATGCTGCCAATAATTCATCCCCCCCCCCCCCCACCAAATCTGCTCCTTCTCCACTCTTCCCAAGCCCCCTCCCCATCCACATGCTTG